>NC_133454.1:126466030-126766030 GCF_048565385.1 Saimiri boliviensis
GCCTAACTCCATCACTTGTGGGATCAGGAAAGAGCTCTCCAGAGGTGAAAACTTCTCCAATCCAAGTGCACAGAGCAAATCAGGCCGTGAGTAACCTGCAGGGCAGTTCCACAGAGTCAGGGCTTCCGATAATGACGCACTTTATAAACCACTAAAACCTGGAGAAATAAGGAGCTGAGCCCAGGCCCACCTCCTGAATGAGCGGCCGTGGGCAAATCACTGCCTCCGGGAACCTCGAGCTCCCCCGTCGGAAATAAAGTGGAGGATCCTACAGGAGGCGGAGCGCGAGCGCCAGGAACAAGGAAAGCCCTCGTCTTACACGCCGCGGCTCCCTGCAGAGCTGAGCCACATCCAGTACGATGGGGACAACTTGGGCTCCCGATCCTGACAGACTTGGGATCGAACCCTGAGGGACCTCGCGCGAGGCGCTTTCGTCAGTCTCTCCATCTGCAAAATGGGCCCCAGAGGAAGAATGAGGGGGCCCGCGGGCGGCCGCGGCGGAGGGGCGCTCGCGGGCCGGGACCGGGACCGGGACCGGGGCCGGGGCCGGGGCCGGGGGCGGGCCCGGGGGCGGGTCGAGCCGGCCGAGCCCCCGCGCGAGGGGGAGGGGCGGCGCACGCCGCGTCGCGTCGCGCACCGCCCGCCGCCGTCTCCTCCAGCCGTCACTCGCGGAGCCCGCGCCGCCTTTGCGCGCGCGACCCTTACATAAGCCTCCCTCACGGCGGCGCCGGCGCACGTCCACCCTCTCCGACCCGCCGCGGGAAGAGGACCGTGCGGAGCGCGGCGGACACTCACCTCCTCGCCGCCGCCAGTCCCTGCCTCCGCCTCTACCGCCTCTGCCTCCACTGACACAGAACAGCTGCGGTCTCCGTGCAACCGAACTTGCTGCAGCCCGGCCCCGCCTTGCGGACTTTCTATTGGCCCAGGCAGCCCAACCCCTCCCGTTATTGGGCAGTGTTCTCCGTCTCTCCTCGCCCCTTGCCTCTGGACTCCTCCCTGCGCCCGCCTGTCCGTCACGTTTAAGCCTTGGCGCCCCACGTCAGCCCCGCCCCCCCGTACCCGGCGAGCACCTGGATTGGTGGCGAGGCTGGGAGAGCCCGCCCCTGGCGCACCACCGCCTACTCCCTTGTCTCCGGAGCCTCACGTGGGCCGCAGAATCCAGACCAAGGCCCGCAATAGGCGGAAGTGGCCTGGCTGCGGCTCGCAGTTATTGGCTGTTGGCGGGGGTGGGGACGTTCGATTCATTCAGCCGAATAGCACGTGTCTCCCGAAGATACAAGCATAACAAGTCGCACTGGGGCTCTGGCGTCCCGGCTAGATGCAGATAGGCGCTGGCGAAAGAAGAGGTCGGAGGAAGAGCTAACGTTAGCGAAGGGCAGGAGGACGGAGAAAGCGCTTGTGCCGCACTGGTTACTAACATGACTGTGTCATTTAGCAGCTCCGTGGGCGATGATGGGGGTCTGGAGTCTGTGTGTGACCTTGGGCAAGCAACTTAACCTCTAAGTCTCGCAAAGCAAAGCTGCTCAGGACCTAGAGGGTTTGGAAGGCTTGTTTAAGACACAAGAGGAAAGCTTTCCCAAGTGGAACGAGTAACTGAGGCCTAAGTCTCTATCATCGAGGCTTATTAATCCAGTTTGAGGGCATGCCCAGGAAAAACACGAACTACAGACACATCCGTGGTTGCTTTTCCGAAGCGGTTTTCGGGAGGTTTAGTATTTATACATTTCCTTAAAGGGGGAGCAAGGGGAAGGCTTGTAGAAGAAGGGCAAGTAGGCTATTAGGGACAGTAGTCACATTCCTTTTTTATTTTCTTTTTTTGAGTCAATTCTCCTTAATAACAGTAGTTACATTCCTGTGGGACTTTAGTTACCTCCCGATAAATCTACACAAAATAAGTTAAATGTCTTAAGAGAAAGACCAAAGGAAGCGTCAGTTATGTAGCTGTATCTGGGTAGGTGGAGTCTTCTTAACTTTGTTCTGCACCTGGGAAGATAAGCTTGTAATGACATTATTATTGTGGGATTTTTAGGAGCTAGACTTAGATTGTAGACCTAAAACTACAACTGGCCTGTCCTTGTTTACAGGAGGCCGGCAAGAATTTACTTGTGATTGATCTGTGGGGGCAGCGCTTCCCAGAGGCGTGAGGCTTTTTACCTTTTCCTGTGCATCTGGCTGATGCCTAATGCTAGTAACAGCTATTCTTTTGGAAGAGGGTGTTGGATGACTCAGCTTCAGGGCTTAATCTTCACTTTTGCATAAATTGGGGAGAGGGTGGGGTCCTAAGATTTTTACTTTTTTTTTAATTTTTGAGACGGAGTCTCACTCTGTCACCCAGGCTGGAGTGCGATGGTGCAATCTCAGCTCACTGCAACCTCTGCCTCCCGGGTTCAAGCAAATCTCCTGCCTCAGCCTCCCAAGTAGCTGGGACCACAGGCGCCTGACACCACACTCGGCTAATTTTTGTATTTTTAATAGAAATAGGGTTTCACTGTGTTGGCCAGGCTGATCTTGAACTGCTGCTTGTGATCTACCTGCCTTGGCCTCGCAAAGTGCTGGGCTTACAGGCGTGAGCCACCTCACCCAGCTGAGATTTTTACTTTCTTTTTTTTTTTTTTTTTTTTTGAGACGGAGTCTTGTTCTGTCGCCAGGTGCCAGGCTGGAGTGCAGTGGCACAATCTTGGCTCACTGCAACCTCTGCTTCCTGGGTTCAAGCAATTCTCCTGCCTCAGCCTCCCGAGTTAGCCTTGTATGGTGGTGCAGCCTGTAGTCCCAGCTACTCAGGAGGCTGAGGCAGGAGAATCACTTGAAACCGTGAGGCAGAGGTTGCAGTGAGCCAAGATCACACCACTATACTCCAGACTGGGCAACAGAGTGAGACTCTGCTTCAATAATAATAATAGTAAATTTAAAAATAAAAATTTAAAGTCTGGGTGTAATGGCTCACATCTGTAATTCCAGCACTTTGGGAGGTCAAGACAGGAGGACCACTTGAGCCCAGAAGTTTGAGACCAACCTGGGCAACATGACATACCCTCATCTCTATAACAAATACAAAAATTAGCCATGTATGATGATGTGTACCTGCAGTCCCAGCTACTCGGTAGGCTAGAGTGGGAGGATCACCTGGGCCTGGGGAGGTTGAGGCTGCAGTGAGCTGTGATCACACCACTGCACTCCAGCCTGAGCAGCAGAGTGAGACCCTATATCTAAATAAATAAACAAAAATCTTAAAAACAAAAGATCTCAGTTCCCGAGATTCACACATTCACTCAATACACAGATACCTCTTGAGCAACCACTATGCGCTTGGTGCTGTGCTGGGGACACAGTGGTGAAAAAGACACAGCTCCTGCCATCATGTCATAGAGCTCATATTTTATTGGACGTCCAGGTCCAAAGGTCTAACCTAAGCTAAAGATGTTTCTACCTAACAACTTTATGCAGGAAAGAGATAAAGCTGGGTGAACATGGGCAGGCCCCCTCCCTCTCTGGGCTGGATTGCCTCATAAAAGGTGTTGGATTTAGTAGACACTGAGTGTGTCATTTACAGTCATTCCCTTTTACTCTTATAGTACATGCCTACTGATATAGGAGATATTTTTTTTTTGAGACAGAGTTTCACTTTGTCGCCAGGTGGGAGTGCAGCGGTGTGATCTCAGCTCACTGCAACCTCCACCTCCCAGGTTCAAGCGATTCTCTTGCCTCAGCCTCCCAAGTAGCTGGGACTACAGGCACATGCCACCATGCCTGGCTAATTTTTGCAGTTTTTAGTAAAGATGGGGTTTCACCATATTAGCCCAGGTGGTCTTGATCTCTTGACCTCGTGATCCGCCTGCCTGAGCCTCCCAAAATGCTGGGATTACAGGCGTGAGCCACCGTGCCCGGCCGATATGGGAGTTAAAAAGAAATTATTGCCGGGCGCGGTGGCTCAAGCCTGTAATCCCAGCACTTTGGGAGGCCAAGGCGGGAGGATCACAAGGTCAAGAGATCGAGACCATCCTGGTCAGCATGGTGAAACCCCGTCTCTACTAAAAATACAAAAAAAAATTAGCTGGGCATGGTAGCGCATGCCTGTAATCCCAGCTACTCAGGAGGCTGAAGCAGGAGAATTGCCTGAACCCAGGAGGCAGAGGTTGCAGTGAGCCAAGATTGTGCCATTGCACTCCAGCCTGGGTAACAAGAGCGAAACTCTGTCTCAAAAAAAAAAAAAAGAAATTATTTAGGCAGATAGTGAGGGTAAGACCTGTGTAAGATTTTCCTTTTAATGAAAAGCAGCCCCAAAATCACTTATTTTCTAACAAAGAACAGCCTGTAAAATCAAGCTGGAGACATAAGCAAATTGAAAGCTTGAATGGGTGAATGCCGGCAGCTGTTCCAATCAGAAAAGGCTACCCGGAGAGCGAGGCATGTTCAACATGGTGGCTCTATCTTCCGTTTTCTTTGTCAATCTGGTGTACTGTAAAGAACAGACAACATGGTGGCCAAGTAGAGACATCATCTGCATAATAAAAGATTAGGGTGGGATGGCCAGCTTCTTTTTTTTTTTTTTTTTTTTTTTTTTTTTTTTTTTTAAACTGTAAGGAATTTTTATTTAAAATATTTTTTAAGCATCTAGACGTTTCCTCGTCTCCCAAAACATAATCCTAGTGAAACTGCAGAAAATAAGGGAGAAGCATCCGGGGAAGTGAAAAAAAAATTGCAGATCTGTTGTGTGATACATGTAGCATATATTATGAATCAAGGAAGTATCTAGACTTAATTTTGAATCATAAAGTTCACAACATTTTTGAGACCAAGTTTCATAAAATTTTTACTCGGAAAAAAAAAAAAAAGTTTTACAAAATATCTTCCAAAGAAATTTTCCCATAGAGTACAATTAACTCATGTAGTTTTCTGCCTTAAAGATTACAGTATGACATTCAGAGGGGAGAGGTTTCTTAAATAGCCAACTAGCTGCAAAACCTACAAGAGAAGTAGATTTTTTTTAAAGTGCCTTTAAAATGTAAAAGCAAGTGATATAATTGTTGAATATATTTGAAATTTTAAAATTTTCTTTAAAAGGGTCCATATGGTATGCACAATATCACAGCTGGCACAAAACTGCCTGTATTTAGTCTGAAACACAAAAACAATGCATCTGAACAGTATTCGTTGAAAAGTAATTCAAAATGCTGCCACTGCATCATAAAGGCAAACTCAGACAAGTGTTGACAGTATTCAGAGAATTAACAAAACAAGGTGAATATTAAAATATTCAGACAGTTACTTTGATTTTTTTCAAATACCACTGGTAAGGGTAAAAGAATTTGTTGCCAAAGCAACTCAGGATACTTTATTTCAAACTACATGTAACCTATTTTGCTATAGATATTCTAAACAAATGAACAACTAGGTTTTAAGATGTAAATTCCCATTTCCTACACAGGGCCTAGTTTTTCTGCTGCAGTCTGGAAGCTTTAAACTTTGAAACCCTCTTTCCAGCTTCTTCTGATGCTTCCGACAGAACTTCCTTTCGTTCTGGAATGGTGGGTAACGCAGGATGAGCAATGGCTGGGTGTGGTGTCAAGGAAGGTGATACAAATTCTTTTTCTATAACGGTTCCAGAAAAAGCCTCAAGTGTTCCCGATAAGGGCAGAAGTTTCTTCTGATGATTTTCTTGTGGTTCCTCTTCCAAAATGCTCTCACTGGTGTCACTGCAAGTGGCTTCTTCGCAGCTGATACTCCTCAAAATGCCCCGCCTCTCATCAAATTCAGCAGCGCTGCTTTCACTGGTGTCACTACACACACTATTCTCTCTACTTCGAGACTTCAGGATGGATTTGCGAGGGACGTATTCTCCATTCACAACGTCAACAAAGGCTCTGTAAACGTCAGCAGGCGTCCTGATGGTCGGCAGCTCCTGGGCAGAGTGGCCGCTGCCAGTGCTGTTCTTTCGTTTACGTTTGGCTTCTTCTTTCTTTTCACTGAATTTTAAAGTGGTATTCTTTCCAGTATTTATTCGGACCCTCTTAGGCTCAACAGTATGAGAAAAATATATTGTTGGTATAGAATTATCTCCAACTCCTAAAGCCTCATGGTCATTATCACCATCATCGTCATCATCAACGTCGTCATCATCGTCATCGTCGTCATCATTATCATCATCACTGTGGTAAGAACTGGAACCATTCACTGAACAGTTCAGCTGACTATTCAACTGACCACTAAATGGTTCTGAACTTGCCACATCCTTACAACAACTGTCCGGAGTATGAGAGTCTGTTATTTGATGCATCACATTCACATTTGTGTTATGATCTTCCTTTTCTTCTTCAGAAGATGTCGTATCTTCTCCATTTGCAATCACAGTATCAGGCTTACTATCAAGTTCACCCAGCAATTCTTCTTGTCTCTCTAGTTCTTCAAGTCGAGCCCACAGTTCCTCATCAGCAAGCAAATCCTTGGATTTCATATCATTTGCAGTATCTGCTTCAAAAATATCTGAAGTTTTTGGCTTGGAATGTGGTTTATGAGCAATTCGGTGTTTTGCTTTAAATTCAAAGTCACATTTAATTTCTTCTCTTATATCAACAATATCACCTGCAGCATCACTCATTTTCTGCAAATCTTCTGTGAATTCAACTCTTGATTCAAAATTTTTCATCACTTTTCTTAAATCCTCTATTGTTTTTCTTACATGTTCTTTCCGGTGCTCAACTAAACCTACAGCCTGCTTTGCTGAGCACTTTGCAAACCAGTTGTCCCCCAGTAAAACAGTGACTTCATTAGTATGGACAAGTTTTCCTGGCATGAAGGCAAAAGGGCCAAATGGTACCATTATATTATAAGACAATTTATCAGGCAAGGTGTTGAGTCTTTCTTGAAGGGCATTATAGTCATTATCTACCTTCTTCTTGGAATAGCTAGACCTGCTTCTTCGGCTTCACCATAATGGATCCTTATAGATTCAGTTCCGCCTTCAACTCTTAATTTTAAATTTGTTTCCAATATCCTCATGAACATTCCAATGCTGGATTTTCTCTTGGCAGTTAGTGACCACCTTTTCCTGCTCCTCGCGCAGCCGCGCCACGTCCGGGGCGCACAGCGGAACCGGGGCCGGGGCTGGGGCCGGGGCCGAGGCCGAGGGGGGCTCAGGGTCGGAGGGCGTCTCCACGGTGGGCGCCTCCATGACGGGCCCGCGGTCCTCAGCTAGGTGAGTGAGTCCTGAACCAGCGCCTGCGCAGGCGGCGCGGTCGGCGGCTGCCCAGCGCCCACGCGCCCGCCCTCAGGCACCGCGCGCCCCGCGCCCAAGAGGCCGCGCCCGCCGCCGCTGTTCGCGTCCGCGCCGCCCGCGGCCGCATCTCACACGTGCATGCCGCCGCCGCCCCGCCGCGGGCTCCGGGTAGTAGGCCGACCGTCGGCTGCCGAGATGCCTCTCCGGTGCGGGCCCTGCCAGGCGTCCCGCGGCGACCGCGCCTCCTCCGCGCCTCCCCACCGGCCAGCTTCTTCACACATTATGTAAACGTCACACATGGTCCCACCAATCTCTTGGGCCCTATGTAGATCAGACACTGCCTCCTCAAGCCATTCCATAAAATACCGTGCATTTTACCACAAAACCACATGACCTGCTGGGACACCCCTGTCTCTGCAGGAGAGCTATTCTCTTTTCTCTTTCTTTGACTACTAAATCTCCACTTTTTTTTTTTTTTTTGGAGTGCAGTGGCGCAATCTCGGCTCACTGCAACCTCCGCCTCAGCCTCCCAAGTAGCTGGGACCACAGGCACGTGCCACCATGCCCAGCTAATTTTTTTTGTATTTTTAGTAGAGACGGGGTTTCACCGTGTTGGTCAGGATGGTCTCGATCTCTTGACCTCGTAATCCGCCTGCCTTGGCCTCCCAAAGTGCTGGAATTACAGGCATGAGCCACCGCGCCCGGCTCACTTTTCTTTTCTTTTTTTTTTTTTTTTAAGACAGAGTCTCACTCTGTAGCCCAGGCTGGAGTGCAGTGGCACGATCTTGGCTCACTGCGACCTCCCCCTCCCAGGGCCTGGTTCAAGCAGTTCTCCTGCCTTACCCCCCTGAGTAGCTGGGATTACAGGCATGTGCCACCATACCCAGCTAATTTTTATATTTTTAGTAGAGACAGTGTTCACCATGTTGGCCAGGCTGGTCTCGAACCCCTGACCTTATGGTCTGCCCACGTTGGCCTCCTAGTGTTGAGATTACAGGCATGAGCCATCGTACTCAGCCAAAACCTCCACTCCTTTTTTTTTTTTTTTTTAAATGGAGTTTCACTCTTGTTACCCAGGCTGGAATGCAATGGCGCAATCTCAGCTCACCGCAACCTCCACCTCCCAGATTAGAGCAATTCTCCTGCCTCAGCCTCCCGAGTAGCTGGGATTACAGACCTGTGTCATCACACCAGGCTAATTTTGTATTTTTAGTAGAGACGGGATTTATCCATGTTGGTCAGGCTGGTCTCAAACTCCTGACCTCAGATGATCCGCCCGCCTTGGCCTCCCAAAGTGCTGGGATTACAGGTGTGAGCCACCGTGCCCAGCAAAACCTCCACTCCTAAACTCACTTCTTGTGTGTCCACTTTCTTGATTTCCGTGGTGTAAGAGGACAAACCTCAGGTATTTACCCCAGGCAAGAACACAGCTTCACTACCTTGTGAGTTCATCACTTCCTGTCTGTATCTCATCTCCTCTATTGTGGAAGTGTAAGACATAGATCCCTGTGTCCCTCAGAAAAGGCAAGGCACTGCTCTGGGGCTGCCCATTCAACAGGGGCTGTCATGTGGCAGCTCAGTCCTGGTTGCTCCCTGTGAGCTCCAGGGTTTGGAGCAGAGTGGGTGGCTCCACCCAGGTTCAGGTGACTCCCACATAAACACCACCAGATGGAGGCCTGAACAAAGAAACTAATTGAATAGAATCAGAAAATGGACTGCTGAGAACAAAGGAAGTATGAGTTTAAAACAGTTAGCTCTTGGCCTGGCGCAGTGGCTCACACCTATAATCCCAGCACTTTGGGAGGCTGAGGTGGGTGGATCACCTTAGGTCAGGAGTTCAAGACCAGCCTGGTCAACATGGGGAAACCCCACCTCTACAAAAAATATGAAAATTATCCGAGTGTGGTGGTGTGTGCCTGTAATCCCAGCTATTCAGGAGGCTAAGGCAGGTAAATGGCTTAAACCCGGGAGGTAGAAGTTGCTGGTGAGCTGAGGTCGCACCACTGTACTCCAGCCTGGGGAACAGAGTGAGACTCTGTCTCCAAATAAATAAATTAAACAGCTCCAGCATGTAAATTATCTAGTTTAAAGTAGATTAGAAAACAAGGCACCTCTCCATCCAGGCTCTCTATTACCTGTAGGATGAGTTTCCCAGTAGGACAGAGCAGGAAAGGGTATTCCATTCCAGGCAACAGCCTGGGTGAGGAGGCTGATGTGGCCAGAAAAAGCATGTCTTAGCCGGGCACAGTGAGTGGCTCACACCTGTAATCCCAGCATTTTGGGAGGCCGAGGTGGACGGATTACCTGAGGTCAGGAGTTCAAGTCCAGCCTGACCAACATGGTGAAACCCTGTCTCTACTAAAAATATGAAAATAAAACTAGCTGGGTCATCCCAGCTACCAGGGAGGCTGAGGCAAGAGAATCGCTTGAACCTGGGAGCCAGAGGTTGCAGTGAGCCGAGATTGCCCATTGCACTCCAGCCTGGGCAACAAGAGCAAAAAACTGTCTCAAAAAAAAAAAAAAGAAAAGAAAAAGAAAGAAAAAGCATTTCTCAATGAGGGCTTCTGTACCATTAGCAACAGAATTTCCTAGGGACAAGGTGGGAAACACAGATTCCTGAGGCCCATCTCATGGCTCTTATGCATATTAACCACCAACTCAGCAGTCTTAGAATCACCAGTAGAATACCTGAGTCGCCTTTGCCTCTTAAATCCATCTCTGTGGACTGAGACTGAAACTGCCCCAATAGTCCCATAGACAGTTTTTGTTGTTGTTGTTGTTGTTTCTAATAAACATAGAAATTGACCCTTCTGGTCTTAAAGCTTGAAATTTATGTTTCTTTTATCTGAGTTCCTTCCTCAGGAAAGGACCCTCAGGCCTCCCAAAAAAAGTATCAGAGAGGCTGGGCATGGTGGCTCACACCTGTAATCCCAGCACTTTGGGAGGCTGAGGCAGGCGGATCACTTAGGGTCGGGAGTTTCAGACTAGCCTGGCCAACATGGTGAAACTTCATCTCTCCAAAAAATAGCTCAGCATGGTGGCACGTTCCTGTAATCCCAGGTACTCAGGAGGCTGAGACAGAATTGCTTGAACCAGGACCAGGGAGGTAGAGGTTGCAGTGAGCCAAGATCACGCCACTGTACTCCAGCCTGGGCTACAGAGTGAGACTCCATCTCAAAAAGAGAAAAGTATCAGAGAACTGAAACTCACCAGATCAAGGCATCCAGACAACAAGATGCCAGAACCCACATTCACCCTGATTGCTTTCTTACCCCTCCCTAGTTCTTGTTTTGTTATACATTGTTACACTCCTTTCCTGCTATGTTAACTCTTAATTTTAATCACTCAGGGAGATGGATTTGAGACTGATCTTCTATCTTCTTGGCTGTAGCACCCTATTAAAGCCTTCTTCCTTGGCAATAATTGTTGTCTCAGTGATTGGCTTTCTGCAGAGAGAGCAGCAGGACCTAGATGGAGCCCCTGGTGTTTCAGCAACAAGACCCCCAGCACTGCAATGCTAGTTTTAGAAGTGCTCCAAGTGGTTCTAATGGAGTCAGTGTGAAGTCCCACAGAGAGGCCTAGAGAAATACTATCTAGGCTTCCTGGATGGTCCGAATCTTCCAGGGCCCTTTAAAAACAACACCAGACTTCTGGCCCTACACCTACCCCTGTGGATAATGATTCAGTAAATGTGGGGTGGGGCCTAGCCATCTTTTTATTGATTTTTTTTTTTTTTTTTTTTTTTTTCAAAAGCTCTCTTGAGATTCTTGAGATCTGGGGATCTTGGGAAACAGCTGAGCTCCTAGGAGGATGCAGCCGAAGCTGAAGCCAGACAGAGGGGCTGTTGCTCATGGTACAGAAGCCCTCACTGAGAAATGCTTTTTCTTTCTTTCTTTTTTTTTTTTTTTTTTGAGACAGTTTTCACTCTTGGTTGGAGTGCGCTGGGCAATCTCAGCTCACTGCAACCTCCGGCTCCCAGTTTCAAGCAATTCTCCTGCTTCAGCCTCCCTAGTAGCTGAGATTACCCGGCCAGTTTTATCTTTCTTTATTTAGTAGAGACAAGGTTTCACCATGTTGGTCAGGTGGGTCTTGAACTGACCTCAGGTAATTTGCCCACCTCGGCCTCCCAAAATACACTGGAATTTAGGCTCCCTTCAAGCCAAAAACTGTACCAGAGTGGCCACAGGCAAGGGGCACAGGGCCACCTCACATGGCTGCAGCCTCCACACTGCCGACACTCCTGGCTAGTGCCTTGCCTGCTCAGTCCCACGCTGGTGGGAGAAGTCTTTCTTTTGCCATCTCTGGAGGGGGATCAGGGACATCTGGGTTGTCCTTATGATATCCTCAGGGTAAAGCCAGGCTTCTGAATTCTAAATACAGAGGGGTGGGCTGTTTCTGGGCTCATAGTAACTGCTATGTTTTGAGGGATTGGCTCAATATCCTCCCACCACCTCATCTTCCTTCCCAGTTTTTTTGCTTTTTGTTTTTTGGTTTTTTTTAAGTTTCACTGTCTCCCAGGCTGGAGTGCAGTGGTGTGTTCTCGGCACACTGCAACCTCCCCCTCCTGGGTTCAAGTGATTCTCCTGCCTCAGCCTTCTGGGTAGCTGGGATTACAGGCACCCGCCACCACACCCGGCTAATTTTTTTTTTTTTGTATTTTTAGTAGAGACGGGGCTTTGCCATGTTGGCCAGGCTGGTCTTGAACTCCTGACCTCAGGTGATCCACCCGCTTCGGCCTCCCAAAGTCCTGGGATTACAGGCATAAGCCACTGCACCTGGCCAAGATCTGTAGCTTTGGCTGAGAGCCCCCATCCATCTGGATGCCTCCAGCCTTCTTGTTCCTAATTGCTCTGGCCTTGGTCACCATTCTGTCTGAACTTGCTGGCACAGTGTTCTCCGTGCACCCCAGTGGAATGAGGTATCATCATTCCTCTATCTCCAGCGTGCCTTCCTGCCTCTGCTTGGGCTGTTTTGCTCTGCATGGAATTCCTTTTCTCAGTAGATTCACCTGATAAACTCTCCACCTGTCATCTCTCTCTCTCTCTCCCTCTCTCTCTCTCTCTCTCTCTCTTTTTCTCATTCTCTCTCAAGACTTAGCCCAGCCATTGCCTCCTTCAGGAAGCCCTCCAAGGTCACTCTCGTGGTGTAAGGGGCCCTCCTCGGACTCCTGTAACACCCTGGGCATCATTTCTAGCCCAGCACCACACTGCTTTGAAATGCGGTGCTCTGCCGTCTGTCCCCAACACTAGTCTGGGAAGGTAGCTCATTGTTCATGGTGCTGCTAAAATGGTTCAGTATCCTCTCACCACCTCATCTTCCTTCCCCGCCCAGGGACACTGTCAAAGCTTCAGAAATTCCTCGGAATTCGCTCCTCTCGGTTCATGCCCCCACCGGACCTGTTCCAGGTAATAATCTCTTGAACTTTTCCCTCCCCCATAAATGTGGTGTTCGCCGGACTCTGTGGACTCTGCTTGGCCTCTCAGGCAGTCCCATTTGCTGACTATTAAACATTTACTAAGTGCTAAACTCAAATCTTGTAGAGGTGTGAGGAGAGAATAAGGGACAGAAGAAAACTTTTTTTTTTTTTGAGGCAGAGTCTTGCTCTGTCACCCAGGCTGGAGTGCGTTGGCGTGATCTTGGCTCACTGCAACCTCCACCTCCCAAGTTCAAGCAGTTTTCTGCCTCAGCCTCCTGAGTAGCTGGGATTATAGGCTCCTGCCACCATGCCTGGCAACTTTTTGTATTTTTAATAGAGATGGCGCTTCACCATCTTGGCCAGGCTGGTCTTGAACTCCTGACCGTGCAATCCACTGTGCCCAACCAATTTTTTTTTTTTTTTTTTTTTTTTTTGAGACAGAGTCTTGCTCTGTCGCCAGGAGCCAGGCTGGAGTGCAGTGGCGCAATCTCAGCTAACTGCAATCTCTGCCTCCTGGGTTCAAGCAATTCTCCTGCCTCAGTCTCCCGAGTAGCTGGGACTACAGGCGTGCGACCACCACACCCAGCTAATTTTTGTATTTTTTAGTAGAGACAGGGTTTCACCATGTTGGCCAGGATGGTCTCGATCTCTTGACCTTGTGATCCACCCGCCTCGGCCTCCCAAAGTGCTGGGATTACAGGCGTGAGCCACTGCACCCGGCCCCAATTTTTAAAATTGTTATGGAAATGGGGACTCACTTTGTTGCCTAGGCTGGCCTCAAACTCCTGTCCTCAAGCAATCCTCCCCTGCTTTGGCCTCCCAAAGTGCTGGGATTACAGGTTTGAGTCACTGCACCTGGCCCACAAACAACTTTAAATTAAATATGAATATCTGCACAGTTCTCCTCTTACTTCTGGTGGGCGTCATATCTTCTTTTTTCTTTTCTTTTTTTTTTTTTTGTTTTGAGACAGAGTTTCGCTCTTGTTGCCTAGGCTGGAGTGCAATGGCTGATCTCGGCTCACCGCAACCTCCGCCTCCTGGGTTCAAGCAATTCTCCTGCCTCAGACTCCTGAGTAGCTGGGATTACAGGCTTGTGCCACCATGTCTGGCTAATTTTGTATTTTTAGTAGAGACAGGGTTTCTCCATGTTGGTCAGACAGGTCTTGAACTCCCAACCTCAGGTGATCTGCCTACCTCGGCCTCCCAAAGCGCTGGGATTATAGGCATGCCACCGCGCCCGGCACCAAATTCTGTTTCTTTCTTTCTTTTTTTTTTTTTTGAGACAGAGTTTCACTCTTGTTACCCAGGCTGGAGTGGAATAGCCCGATCTCGGCCCACCGCAACCTCCACCTCCTGGGTTCAGGCAATTCTCCTGCCTCAACCTCCTGAGTAGCTGGGATTACAGACACGTGCCACCATGCCCAGCTAATGTTTTGTGTTTTTAGTAGAGACGGGGTTTCACCACGTTGACCAGGATGGTCTCAATCTCTTGACCTCGTGATCCACCCGCCTTGGCCTCCCAAAGTGCTGGGATTACAGGCTTGAGCCACCGCGCCCGGCCTCAAATTCTGTTTCTTAGGAAGAAACATTTATTTTATTTTGAGACAGAGTGTTGCTCTGTTGCCCAGACTCCAGGGACAGGCAAGAATGTAATATGAGTCTGCCTAAGGGTAGGAATTATGGAATCTTAGAGGCATTCCTAGAGTAGGGGTTATCAAGAAACATTTAATACGAATTTAGGAACAGAAGCCAAGTCGGTGTCTCAGCCTGCGGCAAGACATGATGGTGGACCCCCACATTATAACCCCCAGACACAGGGCTTATATACCATAGGGAAGGAATGCATAAGATAATTGAAGTCTAGACCTCAGGGAAAGGCAAGAATGTGATATGAATCTGCCTAAGGGTAGGATTTATGGTAACAGTAGATACAGTAGAAATCTTAGAGGCATTCCCGGAGTAGAGGTTAATAGGAAATCAACGTGGTGGATTAGCATCCAAGATGGACTTGCTCTGGCCTCCACATGTCACTTCTGCAGTTAGGTCCCCAAAGATCCTGGCTTCTGTCTTTCTTGCCATTTCTTGCTCTCACTTGCTTACTCTGATTAAAGCCAGCTGCCACATTGTAAGATGCTCACTGGAGAGGCCCAAGTAGTAACAATCAACAATCAAGAAACAGAGGCGCTCAGTCTCACAGTCTGAAAGGAATCCAATTATGCAAACAACCACGAGAGTGAGCTTGGAAGCAGACCCACCCCAGAAGGACCTGGAGAAGACCTGACTGTAGCCTCTGAGAGACTCAAGCCAGAGACCTGCTAAGCCACGCACCCATGCCTGACCCACAGAAACTGAGATAGTAAATGTGTGTTAAGTCTCTAAGTTTTGGGGTAATTTGTTAGGCAGCAGTAGACAACTAACAGTCTCCAATATTTAACACCAGTTATTTATTGTGTTGGGTCATGGGGACATAGAGATGAAGGTGTTCTTCTAGCCCTCAGGGGGTACCTAGTCTGGTAAGGAAAGGCAGACGTGTGGTTGGGCTACTGTGTGTGTGTTACTGGGTTTTATTGGATGGGCCGGAGAGTGGACTGCCTATGTTACACAGCCTAGAGGTGTCAGGGCAGGCTTTCTGGGGAGGTGTCACTCACAAAGCAGAGTTTTGAAAAGTGAGTAAGAGCTTGCCAGGTGCTACAGCTTGAATGTCTGCTCCAAAACTCATGTCAAACTATAACTGCCATTATGACAGTATCAAGAGGTGGGACCGTGAAGAGGTGATTACATGACTGGATTGCTGCAATTATCAGGAATTAGATTACTGATAAAAGCAAGTTCAATCCTCTCTTGCCCTTGCTCACTTTTACTTTCTCTTATCCTTCCACCCTCTGCATGGGGTGACCTAGCACGAAGGCCCTCATTGGAGGCTGATGCCATGCTCTTGGACTTCCCAGCCTCCAGAACCATGAATGAAATGAACTATTGTTTGGAAATTAACCAGTCTCTGTTACAGCAACACAAATCAGCCTAAGATACTAGGTGAAGAAGGCAGAGAAGCAGTGAGGAGGGAAGGAGGAGAACGCATATTTTCACCCCATCTCCTCTATGGATTTGGGAAATTGTTTTAAGACCACGCTTGGCAAGAGGGCACTCCACAGCTATGTGTTTGATGCAAGAGCGAGTGATTCATCCCACCTCATCTCAAAAGTCTGTGAGTCAGCAAGCTCTTCCTGGGCTCAGACCTTTGTGAGAGTGGGGATTTGATTTGACAATGTGTGCTGAAGTAAGGGCATTGAACATTGTGTAATGATTATGTTGCCTTTTCACCAGGGTCAGGATTGACCTTTGGAGTGTTGTCAGGGTTGAAATAAAAAGGCCTGGGTACAAATCAGAGTCAGTGTTTGGGATAGGCTGGAGCAGAGGGTGAAGGCTCCTTTTTTCTATTCTCTTCGCACTGGCCCTGTCTTAGCTCCTCTGGGAGCCGAGCCTGGCAGATTTTAAGCAACCCTTCACCCAAGGAAGTTTCAGAAACTCTGAGCAGAAGGAACGAGGGCAAGGCTAGGCCCCAGGGGGCAAGGCTAGTGTGAGCCAAGAGCTGCAGCCAGCCCTTCCCTGACCCTGGATAGGGGTGCCCTCCGCACCATCCTAAACATGGAGGAGGCAGGATAGCGGGAGCTGGGTGATTGAAGCATGGGTTTTGGAGCCCGGCTGACCAGGGCAACTGACCAGCTCTGCCACTTAGTGGGCATGCTCTCTAGCCAGGTGCTTAGTCTCCCTGAGCCTCAGTTTTCTGATCTATAAAATGAGATAACAATCCCCACACCATAGGACTAGCATGAGGTTTAAATGAAATCTGTGCAGGGATGGACTCAAAACAGGTGGCTTTTATTTTAATAAAAAGGAGCTGGGCCTGGTGGCTTGTGCCTGTAATTCCAGCTATTCAGGAGGCTGAGACAGGAGGATCACTTGAGACCGGGAGTTTGTGACCAGCTTAAGCAACATAGAGAAACCTTATCTCTAAAATAAACAAAGAAATAAATAATAAAAAATAAAACAAAAAGGAGCATAGAACAGATGTTGTGAGGTCCCTTCAGCACTCAAATTCTACCATTCTGAGCCCGAGCGTGGTGGCTCACACCTGTAATCCCAGCATTTTGGGAGGCCGAGATGGACAGATTGCTTTAGCTCAGGAGTTTGAAACCAGCCTGGGTAACATGATGAAACTCCGTCTCTACAAAAAAATAACAAAACTTAGCCAGGCATGGTGGCACATACATGTAGTCCCAGCTACTCAGGAGGCTGAGGTGGGAGGATTACTTGAGCCTGGGAGGTCAAGGCTGCAGTGAGCTGAGATCATGCTACTGCACTCCAGCCTGACAACAGAGTGAGACCTTGTCTCAAAAAACCAAACAAACATTCTGAGGAATCTGCTGGCCCAGCCCCAGACCTCCATCTCTTCCTCATGTCTTGGGAGAAATAGTCGCTGCTAGTAGTCTCACCTTTAGAAGCATCCACACTCATTATTTCATTTTATTTTTGAAACAGCCCATTTTACAGGCCAGGTACAGTGCCTCACGCCTGTAATCCCAGTGCCTTGGGAGGCCGAGGTGGGTGGATCACAAGGCTGGGAGTGCCAGACAGCCAGGCCAACATGGTGAAACTCTATCTCTACTAAAAATACAAAAATTAGCTGGGTGTGGTGGCATGCGCCTATAATCCCAGCTACTTGGGAGGCGGAGGCAGGAGAATTTCTTGAACCCGGGAGGCAGAGATTGCAGCGAGCTAAGATCGCACCACTGCACTCCAGCCTGGATAACAGAGCAAAAATCCATCTCAAAAAAAATAAAAAAAGGGCCAGGCACAGTGGCTCATGCCTATAACCCCAGCACTTTGAGAGGCCGAGGTGTTCAGATCACCTGAGGTCGGGAGTTCGAGACCAGCCTGGCCAACATGGTGAAACCCCATCTCTACTAAAAAACAAAAAACAAAAAAACAAAAAAACAAAAAAACAACAACAAGAAAAACCCAAAACGTTGGGCATGGTGGCATATGCCTGTAATCCCAGCTACCTGGGAGGCTGAGGCAGGAGAATCACTTGAACTCAGGAGGCAGAGGTTGCAGTGAGCTGAAATTGCACCACTGCATTCCAGCCTGGGTGACAGAGCAAGACTCAGTCTCAAATAAAAAAAAATTTTAAAAGAGCCGAGTGAGCCGGGCGCGGTGGCTCAAGCCTGTAATCCCAGCACTTTGGGAGGCCGAGGCGGGTGGATCACGAGGTCGAGAGATCGAGACCATCCTGGTCAACATGGTGAAACCCCATCTCTACTAAAGATACAAAAAATTAGCTGGGCATGGTGGCACGTGCCTGTAATCCCAGCTACTCAGGAGGCTGAGGCAGAAGAATTGCCTGAACCCAGGAGGGGGAGGTTGCGGTGAGCCGAGATCGCGCCATTGCACTCCAGCCTGGGTAACAAGAGCGAAACTCCGTCTCAAAAAAAAAAAAAAAGAGCCGAGTGCAGTGGCTCACGTCTGTACTCCCAGCACTTTGGGCGAATGAGGCGGGCAGATCACCTGAGGTTGGGAGTTAAAGACCAGCCTGACCAACATGGAGAAAACCCATCTCTACTAAAAATACAAAATTAGCCAGGCGTGGTGGCGCATGCCTACAATCCCAGCTACTTGGGAGGCTGAGGCAGGAGAATCACTTGGACCTGAGAGGTGGAGGTTGCAGTGAGCCAAGATCACACCATTGCAGTCCAGCCTGGGCAACAAGAGTCAAACTCTGTCTCAAAAAATAATAATAAAAGAAAAGAAAAAGAGAAAAAAAGGAACGACCCATGTTACAGATGAGACTGGCCGAGAGGGAAAAGTATTTGCCTATGGCAGTGAGTTCCACTGATATGGTTTGGATTTGTGTCCCCACCAAACTTTATGTTGAATTGAAGTCCCCAGTGTTGGAAGTGGTTGGATCATGGGGTTGGATGCTCATAAATGGTTTAGCCCCATCCCCTTGGTGCTGTCTTCATAATAGTGAGTGAGTTCTTGTGAGATCTGGTTGTTTAAAAGTTTGTAGGCCAGGCATGGTGGCTCATGCCTGTAGTATCAGCGCTACGGGAGACCAAGGTGGGCAGAGTTCACTTGAGGCCAGGAGTTCAAGACCAGCCTGGGGAACATAGCAAGACACTGTCTCTACCAAAAATACAAAAAATTAGCTGGTCGTGGCAGTGGGCACCCATAGTTCCAGCTACTTGGGAGGCTGAGGCATGAAAGTTACTTGAACCTGGGAGGTGGAGGTTGCAGTGAGCTGAGATCACACCACTGCACTCTAGCCTGGGTGACAGAGTGCGACTCTGTCTCATAAAAAGAAAAGAAAAGAAAAGAAAAGAAAAGAAAAGAAAAGAAAAGAAAAAAGTGTCCAGTACCTTCCGCTGCGTTCTCTCTTGCTCCTGCTCCCATCATGCAAGATGCCTCACTCCCAGTTGCCTTCCACTGTGGTTGGAAGCTTCCTGAGGCCTCCCCAGCAGCAGAAGCCGCTATGCTTCCTGTACAGCCTGCAGGACCATAGCCAATTACACTTCTTGTCTTTATAAATTACCCAGTCTCAGGTATTTCTTATTTTCATTCTTATTATTTTTTTCTTGAGACAGAGTCTTGCTGTCTTGCCCAGGCTGGAGTGTAGTGGCACAATCTCAGCTCACTGCAACCTCTGCTTCCTGGGTTCAAGCAATTCTCCTGTCTTAGCCTCCAGCATAGCTGAGATTACAGGCACCCGCCACCATGCCTGGCTAATTTTTTTTGTTTTATTTTGTTTTGAGATGGAATCTTGCTCTATCACTCAGGCGGGAGTGCCGTGGTGTGATCTCGGCTCACTGCAACCTCTGCCTCCTGGGTTCAAACAATTCTCCTTCCTGCCTCAGTCTCCCAGGTAGTTGGGATAACAGGCACACACCACCATGCCTGGCTTATTTTTGTATTTTTTCAGTAGAGACGGGGTTTCATCATGTTGGCCAGGCTGGTCTCGAACTCCTGACCTTATGATCCGCCTGCCTCAGCCTCCCAAAGTGCTGAGATTACAAGTGTGAGCCACTGCACCCAGCCTCAGGTATTTCTTTATAGCCACAGGAGACTGGACAAACACAACCACCAACTCACTTTGTTTGAGGCCTTGCTGTGTGCCAAGCCTGTGGATCACATGTAATACACACAGCAATTACTCACCTTACTTGTCCCTGTTACAGATGAAGGAGAAAGATGTGCCCAAGGTCACACAATTGCAAGGAATGAAGCCACAATTTACCCAAGGTCCTCAGAGCTTGAGTGCTCAAGCATTGTGCTGTGCTGCTGTGAGGTTAGGGGCAGCACTGGGCCTGGAAAAAATCCAGCCTGGAGCCATCCTGTTTCTTTTTTTTTTTTTCTGAGACAGAGTCTTGCATTGCTGCACAGGCTGGAGTGCAGTGGCGCGATCTCGGCTCACTGCAACTTCCGCCTCCTGGGTTCAAGCAATTTTCCTGCCTCAGCCTCCTGAGTAGCTGGGACTACAGGCTTGTGCCACCACACCCAGCTAATTTTTTTGTATTTTTAGTAGAGACGGGGTTTCACCATGTTGGCCAGAACAGTCTCAATCTCCTCACCTGGTGATCCACCCACCTTGGCCTCCCAAAGTGCTGGGATTACAGGTGTGAGCCACTGTGCCTGGCCCTTTTTTTTTTTTTTTTTTTTGAGATGGGAGTCTCACTCTGTCGCCCAGGCTGGTATGCAATGGCCCGATCTTGGCTCGCTGCAACCTCTGCCTCCTGGGTTCATTTGATTCTCCTGCTTCAGCCTCCCAAGTAGCTGGGATTACAGGCGCACGCCTCCACGTCCAGCTGATTTTTGTATTTTTAGTAGAGACAGGGTTTCACCATGTTGGCCAGGATGGTCTCGAACTCTTGACCTTGTGATCCACCCACCTCAGCCTCCCAAAGTGCTGGGATTACAGGCACGAGCCACTGCACCTGGCCGGCCTTCACTCCGTGACTCAGAAGGTGGGGTGGCAGTGGTGGGGTGACTCAGGGATGCTTGGCCTTGCGGCCTGCCCTTTGATTTATGAAAGCCACCTCAGCAGCACCAACCTTTGTCCCCAGCTGTTCTCTTGTCCGATGGGTGGAGGCACTGGGACACCTCAGAGAGCCAGTGTCTTGCTGAGGGTGGAAGCATCTTGTGCCTGCAGCCTCTGGAGCTATGGGACCAGGGCTGCGAAGCCAGTCCTTTCGAGGGCCCCGACCCTCCTATGCAAAGCTACAGGAACCCTGGGGGAGGCCGCTGGAGGGCCAATTCCGCCGGGCGCTGAGCCTCAGAGAGGGGCGTGAGAAGTCCAGGTCCCAGGGCCTTGACAGAGGCACAGAAGGGCCAGATGCCGCTGCTCAGGAGCAGCTGCCGGGTAGCCTGGGGGATACAGAGCAGCTGATCCAAGCCCAGCGAGGAGGCAGCCGGCGGTGGCTGAGGTGGTACCAACAGGTATGGCTGCGGGCTGAAGGATGGAGGGTGCCACAGCAGGTGGGTGGGGATTTCAGGGCAGCAAAGGTTCAGAGGGAGAGCCATGTGGGGCTGTGTACTCAGATGACAACCGAATGGCCTGGAGATGAGGGTGCAGAGAGAGGTACCCCAGAGCCGTATTTCAGACGGCACTGAAGGCATTTGGGATTTATCCCATAGGCGCTGGGGAGCCACTGAAGGTTTCAGAGGAGGAGGGTAATATAGTAAGAGCTGTTTTTAGCTGATTAATCTGACAGTATGTTGGACAGGGGAATGGAGCAGGAGGCAGGGAGCTCAGCCAGTACAACTTCCCGGGAAGTACACCGTGTGACCCTCTCACCCCAGGGAAAAGGGGACATCGGACCCCTTTGTGAGGAGCTGCCGGCCTCTGGTCCCTGCCTCCTTCCTCTAAGAGAAAGGGTCGTGCATGAGTGGTGTTTCTCTCCCTGGGGTCTACCCCCACCTCGTGGCTGTGGGTGGAACAACAGCTGAGCCCACCACAGCCCGGGGGACCTCCCCCTCCTCTGTCTTCCAGCAGGTAAGGAGAAGGTGGGAAAGCTTTGTCAACATCTTCCCCAGCGTGACTCTGAGTCAGCCGGCCTCCCCGTAGCCCACACTGGGCACCATCAACTAAAGATGCTGAAAGCCATCGTGGTCCCCCTGCTGTGCCCGGACCAGCCTGCCGTGTCTGCTGACCTACCTATCTTCACAGCTCTCTGAACTATGGCTGGGTGGCCCAACGAGGCTTCTGCCACCAGCTCACTGGAGTCCCATGTGGCTGCCCCTCTTAGCTCTGGCCTTCCCACCCCAGCAGCTAGCTCTCTTCGAAGACCCCAGCAGGGCCCAAAAGAAGGGGGTTCAGCTCTCTGCCCTCTGGGCTTGGGTAAGGGCCTTGGACTAAGATTCTATGAAGGTTTAGAAGGAGCCTGCCCAGCATTGAGGCTGTGGACGCTGCTGCCCCGCACGAGACCGGCCGTCAACTTCCAGGACGGAGCTTGGTGAAGCCAGACCCATGGCTGAGAGGCTCACGGATGCTGCCTGGTCACTGGGCCATGACCCAACTGCCCTTCTTGTCAGCTACTGATGGGGGGCCAGGGCACAGGTCTCCCTCCCAGATCGTGAGCCCCCTGGGGCAAGGACCACCGCTGGGCGGCCCTCAGAACTGGGCACCCTGTGCTGAAAATCTCTAAACCTCCTGGTGTTCTGATGAAGGCAGCAGGGGAAGCCTTCCCTCCGTATGTGACAGAGGGGGAAATTGAGGCCCAGAGATTCTTGCTTTTGGCATCTCTGGCCACACCCTGCCCCATCCCCTGTCCAGCACTGGAATTGAACACAGTAATAAAGATGCTGAGAAAAAGCCGACCATTGCCCGGTGGTAAACTGGCTGGCTCAGACACTGCACCCCACCCCTGCCGACTCCTGTGAGGCAGGCTAAGATCAGAGCGTCCTAGAATGGTTGGGCAGAGGCACCAGGGACTGGGACAGGGTGGGTTCCCCAGCAGGCTGGGCCTTTCCTGCCACTTCACTGGACCTTTCTTCCCAGAGGGATTGCAACCACCCTGTGCTGACCTCAAGGCCAGCTTCAGAGGATCTGGCTCTCAGTGTCCTGCCTCTGTACTCACCCCACTGGGGTGAGGCTCCTTCTGAAGCTCAGAGAGGCCAAGGGGCTTGCTTCAGGGCCACACAGAAGGGGAGTGTCTGACCCCAAAAAGCCTGAGCTCTTCAAGAGACACTGGCGTTTCTTGCGGGGCCTCTGGGGCTCTGCAGGCTCAAGCAAGCCCAAGGTCAAAGGCGAGGGAGCAGCTAAGCACCCTGGTCCACAATCTGTTCTGAGGCGGGGGGGGGCGTTGTCCAGCAGACAGAGGCGTGGCTTCCCCATTTCCCCAGAGACCAGGTCCCATCAGGGCCATTCAGAAACAAGGGGGCCGCTGGGAAAATCTTGTTCCAGGGAGCCTAGGGTGCCCGGCTGGGAAACTGGACAGTCGGAGCCCACCCGAAGCCTTGAGCCCGGCCGGGCATACTCTTCAGATGCCCTGCTCAGCCTCTTCTGCAGCAGTCCCTCAGGTGCCTCTGGGGAGCCCTAGAACTCCAGAGAATGGAATTGAAATTCATAGCTCTGACCCACCTCTCAATGTCTGGAGGAGGAAAAGGGGGCCCAGAATGAGACAGGCCTTCTCACCCTCCGGGACGCTACCCTCCAACCTCCCAGCCTCTTCATCCTCAGAGAATCTCTAGCCCAACTCCCGGCCGTTCCACCTGTCACACTCTGACCAGTTTGTCTAGCTTTGTGCTTTATTCTTTCTTTCTCTTTTTTTTTTCTTTTTTAAGATGGAATCTCACTCTGTCACCCAGACTCAAGGGCAGTGGCATGATCCTGGCTCACTGCAATCTCCACCTCCCCAGTTTAAGCAATTCTCCTGCCTCCGCCTGGGTTCTCCTGTCTGTCTACCTGAGTTGGGACTACAGCCAGGTGCACGCTACCACTCCTGGTTAATTTTTGTATTTTTAGTAGAGATGGAGTTTTACCATGTTGGCCAAGCTGGTCTCAAACCCCTGACCTCCAGTGATCCACCCTCCTTGACCTCCTGAAGTGCTGGGATTATAGATGTGACCCACAGCACCTGGCCTTTTTTCTTCTATTGCACTGAAAGCTCCATGGAGACCTGATCTGTTCCTACCAGGGCCCCAGTGCCTAGCTCTAGGCCTGGCACACAGTAGGTGTTAAATGAATTATCATTCAGTGAATGAGGGACTGGCTTGAGGTCACCCAGTGAGTTGATGGCTGAGCTGAGCCTGCAGCTTATGGGTCTGGGGGTTCCTGCTCAGACAGAGGAATTCTAGCCTTGTCAGCAGCCCCATCAACAAGGACCACACCTCTGGGGTCCTTGGCTGAGGCCTCCCCCAAAACATTCACACACTCTGGTAGGTTGCTTCCAAAGATGTCCATAACCATCTCTCCCACCACAGATGCCCTTTTGTATTGTCTGTCACACCTCCTATAAAGGGTGGAGTCTATGGGGTCCCAAGGTAGGGGGATCTCTGGAGCCCAGGAGTTTGGTGATGTAGTGAGCTGCGATTGTGCCACTACACTACAGCCTGAATGAGATAGCAGGATCCCATCTCTTTAAAAAAAAAAAAAAAAAAAAAAAAAAAGTGGAGTGTATTTTCCCTTTCCTTGACTGTAGATGGGCCATGTGACCTGCTTTGGCCAATAGAATGCATTGGAAATAAGTGTTCTGGGACTTCTCTGCCTAGGCCTCAACAGGCCTTGCAGCTTCTGTTTCCACTGTCCTCTGTTTCTACCTCCAAAGCTAGCTGTCATGTAAAGAACTCTGGGCCACCCTGTTAGAAAGGTGATGTGGAGATCAGAGGGCACATGGAAGAGAGCTAAGGTATCCCAGCAAACAGCCAGAACCAACTGCCTATTTTGTGAGTGAGCCCCCAGCCCAGCTCCTAGCTGACACCACATGGAGCAGAAGAACCACCCAACTGAGCCCAGCCAACCCATGGAATTGAGATCTAAGAAATCCTTTTGCTTTACACCTCTAGATTTAGGATGTGTTAGATTCCTAGGACTGCCATAACAAACTATCACAAACTGGGAAGCTTAAAACAAGAGAAATTTGTTCTCTAATAGTTCTGGAGTTCACAAGTCTGAAATCAAGTTGTTGGCAGTGCTGCCCTACTTCTGAAGGCTCTAGGAAAGAATTCTTTCTGCCTCTTCCTAGCTTCCCATGGTTGCTGGCAATCCTTGGTATTCCTTGGCTTTTGGATGCATCATTCTAATTGTTCCAGTCTATGCCTCCAGCATTACATAGTGTTCTCCCTGTGTGGCTGTGACCAAATTTCCCTCCTTTTTTTGTTTTTTGTTTTTTTTTGGGGGGGGGGGTTGTTTGTTTGTTTGTTTACAGAGATCGTCTTTCTTTGTTGTCCAGACTTGATTGCGGTAGCATGACCATAGCTCAAGTGTAACTTTGAATTCCTGGGCTCAAGGGATCCTCCCACCTCAGCCTCCTGAGTAGTTAGGACTATGGAGAGGATGGAGGGGCATGTGCCACCATGCCTGGCTGATTTTTTAATTTTAATTTTTATTTATATATATATTTTTTGAGACGGAGTCTCACTCTGTCACCCAGGCTGGAGTGCAGCAGCACAATCTCAGCTCACAGCAACCTCTGCCTTCTGGGTTCAAGCTATTCTCCTGCTTCAGCCTCCTGAGTAGCTGGGATTATAGGCGCCCACCACCACAGTCAGCTAATTTTTTTTTTTTTTTTTGCATTTTTAGTAGACACAATGTTTACCATGTTGGCTAGGCTGGTCTCAAACTCCTGACCTCATGCAATCTTCCTGCCTCAGCCTCCCAGAGTGTTGGGATTAGAGGCATGAGCCATGGTGCTCAGCCTTTTTTTTTTTGAGACAAAGTCACACTTTGTCACACAGGCTGGAGTGCAGTGGCATAGTCTTGGCCCACTGCAGCCTCAGCCTCCCAGGTTCAAGCAATCCTCTTGCCTCAGCCCCCTAGGTAGCTGTGACTACCACCTGGCTAATTTTTATATTTTTTGTAGAGATGGGGTTTTGCCATGTTGCCCAGGCTAGTCTTGAACTCCTGGTCTCAAGCAATCCTCCCATCTTGACCTCTCAAAGTGCTGGGTTTGCAGGCATGAACCACTGCAACCGGCCAAAATTTTTCTCTTTTTTTTTCTGGTCTTGAGATCTCTCTTTTTTTTTTTTTTTTTTCGGTCTTGAGATGGAGTCTCTCTCTGTCACCCAGACTGAAGTGTAATGGCACCATCTTGGCTCACTGCAACCTCTGCCTCCTGGGTTCAAGCAATTCTCCTGCCTCAACCTCCTGAGTAGCTGGGATTGCAGGTGCATGACACCATGGCTGGCTAATTTTTGTGTTTTTAGTAGAGATGGGATTTCACCTTGTTGGCCAGGCTGGTCTCAAACTCCTGACCTCAGGTGATCCACCCGCCTCAGCCTCCCAAAGTGCTGGGATTACAGGCATGAACTACTGGGCCCGGCTTAATTTCTCTCTTCTTATAAGGACAACAGATGTATTGGGTTTAGGGCTCACTCTACTCCACTATGACCTTATCTTAACTGGATTATATCTGCAAAGCCCCTGTTTCCAAATGAGGTCTCATTCACAGGGTTCAGAAGGGCATGAATTCCGTGGAGACAAAATGCAACCCAGTAGAGGTAGGTAGTTTGATATGTGCCATAGGCAACACACACACCTCCTTCCCATGACCCTGGTGGCAGGGTAGCTCTCAGTTGGGGCATAGTTTCTCTGGGGACCCTCTCATTAGTGGCCTGAGGACAATGCCAAGAGAGGAACAAAGCATGTGATTATAACCTTCCTGGAAGGAATAAAGTCACGCAGTGCTGCAGACTGGTTGCTACGGCTGAGTATAACCTTTACAACAGGCTCTGAGGTCCATTGGAAAACTCGTCTCCGCCGGGCGCAGTGGCTCATGTCTGTAATCCCAGCACTTTGGGAGGCCGAAGTAGCTGGATCACTCGAGGGTGGGAGTTCAAAATCAGCCTGGCCAACCTGGTGAAACCCCATCTCTACTAAAAAATACAAAAATTAACCAGACGTAGTGGCGGGCGCCTGTAATCCCAGCTACTTGGGAGGCTGAGGCAGGCAATCGCTTGAAACCGAGAGATGGAGTTTGTAGTGAGCCGAGATTTCCCCACTGCACTCAAGCCTGGGCAACAGAGCAAGACTCTGTCTCACAAAAAAATTTTTAAAAAGAAACGAAAACGTGCCTCTTTACCAACAACTTAGAAAAGGGGGGAAAAGCAAAAAGGAAAGAAAGAAAACTTGTCCCCAGGCAGCAGAAGGCCAGGAGGGTGGCTAAGGAATTTCTAAATTGGGTGACTGCTCTTCGGTCAATAACAGTCCCTGAAGAACTTTTAAACAGGCAAAGAGGAAGAAGGAAAAGTGTTTCCAGATTACTCACGGGGTCCACGCCCTCTGCTGGGCACTCAGCCAGGGTCATGTGGGGAGACAGTAGAGTTCAGTGATTAAGCATGCTGGCGCTGGGTCCAGACTACCTGAGTTTGAATCCTGACTCTACCACTTGGTGGTTTATAACCCTGAGCAAGTCACTTATCTTCTCTGCCTCAGTTGCCTTATTTGTAAAATGCAGTTAATGGCAGGGCACGGTGGCTCATACCTGTAATCCCAGCATTTTGGGAGACGGAGGTGGGCAGATCACTTGAGGTCAGGAGTTCAAGACCAGCCTGGGCAACATGGAGAAACCCCATTTCTACTAAAAATATAAAAATTAGCTGGGCATGGTGTCGTGTCTATAATCCCAGCTACTCAGGAGGCTGAGGCATGATAATCTCTTGAATCCAGAAGGCAGAGGTTGCAGTGAGCTGAGATCATGCCACTGCACTCCAGCCGGGGTGACAGAGGGATACTCTGTCAAAAAACAAATAATAAAAAGTAAAAAAAGTAAAATGCAGCGAATAACGGCACTCAGCTCCGAGGGTCACTGAGGAGCTCTTACCAGAATAGAGGAAGAATCCTTATGATCTAATCATCCTCATGGCAGCCATACAGGGCGGGCATCATTGTCCCATTGTCCTCATTCTACAGGTGAAGAAATGAAGATTCATACTTCTTTTTTTTTTTTTTTTTAGATGGAGTCTCGCTCTGTTGCCCAGGCTGGAGTGTAGTGGCAAAACCTTGGCTCACTGCAACCTCCACCTCCCGGGTTCAAGCAATTCTCCTGCCTCAGCCTCCCAAGTAGCTGGGATTACAGGCATCCCCCACCACGCCTGGTTAATTTTTTTTTTTTTTTTTTGAGACAGAGTTTCGCTCTTGTTACCCAGGCTGGAGTGCAATGGCGCGATCTCGGCTCACCGCAACCTCCGCCTCCTGGGTTCAGGCAATTCTCCTGCCTCAGCCTCCTGAGTAGCTGGGATTACAGGCACGCGCCACCATGCCCAGCTAACTGGTTAATTTTTTTTGTACTTTTAGTAGAGATGGAGTTTCACCATGTTGGCTAGTTTCAAACTCCTGATCTCAAGTGATCTGCCCGCCTCGGCCTCCCAAAGTGCTAGCATTACAGGCATGAGCCACTGTGCCTAGCCTTATTGATTGATTGATTGACTGATTGATTGATCGAGACAGAGTCTTGCTCTGTTACCAGATGCCAGGCTGGAGTGCAGTGGTATCATCTTGGCTCACTGCAGCCCCTACCACCCAGGTTCAAGCTATTCTCCTGCCTCAGCTTCCTGAGTAGCTGGGACTACAGGCTTATGCCACCACGCCCAGCTAATTCTTATATTTTAGTAGAGACTTGGGTGGCCAGGATGGTCTCCATCTCTTGACCCACCTTGGCCTCCCAAGGTGCTGGGATTATAGGCATGAGCCACCACGCCTGGCCTCCTCTTTTTTTTTTTTTTTGAGACGAAGTATAGCTCTGTTACCCAGGCTGGAGTGCAGTGGCACGAATCTCAGCTCACTGCAACCTCTGTCTCCTGGGTTTAAGCGATTCTTCTGCCTCAGACTCCCCTGTAGCCGGGACTACAGGTGAGCACCACCATGCCCAGCTAATTTTTGTATTTTTAGTAGAGACAGGGTTTCACCACGTTGGCCAGGATGGTCTCAAACTCCTGACCTCGTGATCTGCCCGCCTTAGCCTCCCAAAGTGCGAGGATTATAGGCGTGAGCTTTTTTTTTTTTTTTTTTTTTTTTAAAGAAACGGGGTCTCACTCTTCCCAGGCTGGAGTGCAATGGTGCAATCACAGCTTACTGCAGCCTGGACCTCCCGGCCTCAAGCAATCCTCCCACCTCAGCCTCCCAAGTAGCTGGGACTATAGGCGTGCACCCCCATGCCTGGCTAATTTTATTTTACTTATTCATTTATTTCTTTTTCAGAGAGAGTCTCATGCTGTTGCCCCGGCTGGAGTGCAGTGGTGCTATCACAGCTCATTGCAACTTCTGCCCTCTGGGTTCAAGCAATTCTCCTGCCTCAGCCTCCAGAGTAGCTGGGACTACAGGCATCTACCACCAGACCCAGCCTAATTTTTGTATTTTTAGTAGAGACAAAGTTTCACCATATTGGCCAGGCTGGTCTCCAACTCCTGACCTCAAGTGATCTGCCTGCCTCGGCCTCCCAAACTGGGGATTACAGGCGTGAGCCACTGCACCCAGCTAGAAGTGAAGATTCCAAAAGTGACGTGGGGGCCACGGCGGCTGCTTGCACATGCTGGTCCCTCTGCCTAGAACGCTCTTCTCTCCCTTTTTCTACTTTATTCTCTCTTCATCTTTGACTCAAGTGTCTCTTCCTCAGGGATGTCCCTCTCCTGCTCCCCCAGACTAAGCTGGTCTCCCTATGCTTCCTCTTCCCAGAATCCTGGCTTCCTCCCCAGGACCCCAGGCACTTAGACATCGGGCATAAAGGGGGTTCAATGGTGACCCCAAAGAGATTTGTCCATTTTCTAATCCCTGAACCTGTGAATGTGACCTTATTTGGAATAAAGGTCTTTGCAGATGTGATGAAGTTAAGATCTTGAGAGGAAGAGATCATTGTGGATCACCCAGGTATGCCCTACGTCCAGTGACAGGTGTCCTTGTCAGAGAGCACACAAAGGAAAGGACACAGAGGGAGGAAATGCGAAGTCAGAGACAGAGATTGGAGTGGTGTGGCCACAGACCTTGGAAGCCAAGGATCGCCACCACCACAGAAGCTGAAAAACACAAGGGAGGACCCTCCTCCAGAGGCTCGAGAGGCCTTGACCTTGACCTCAGGCTGCTGTTCCCAGAACTGCAAGAGAACCCATTTCTGTTGCTTTTAGCCACTGGGTTTCGTGTAATTTGTTACACCAGCCATGGGAAACTCACAAGGTGTGTTTGTGGAATTCACGTGGAACAGAGTCCCCTGCCTCCCATTTGTGACTGTGACTTGGGTGCAAAATAGGCCTTCACCATGTTAAGCCACTGACTTGGGGGCTGCTCTTTATAGCCATGAGCCTACCCTGGCTCATTCCATGTTAGTAACACATGGCTTCCTCAGGAGACTGGACACTCCTTGAGGGCAGGGCCATGTCTCCCACTCACCATGAGCAGCTCACCCTGCACAGTGTCTGCCATGTTGTAGGAAGAAGCATTTGTTGAATGAATGAATGCATTGAGGCTGAGACCTGGAGGATGAGCAGCAGTTGGCCAGATAAAGGGAGGGGATCAATCTTTCGGGTGGAGGGAGCAGTGTGGGAAAGGTCCAGAGGCTTGAGAGAAGAGAGTTCACCTGGGAAGTGCCAATCCATTCAATAGTCTAGGATGCAGCAGACGCCCCCTGGCCCAGGCTCTGCACATGTTTGCTGCAAATGATTCCCCATCTCCCTGCTACCTGCCCCACTCAAGACTTCAGGTCTTGCCCATCCTGGTTTCATCTGCACATAAGGACTTCACAGTCATGGGGCAGGGAGGTGGCCAGGAAAGACACTGGCTGGGCCTTAGGCCAGGCTCTGTGACTGCCGCCCACACACTCATGCCCTTGGGCTTTCATTTCTTCCTCTGTCAAAGGGAGATGATAATCTTCCTTGCCAGCTCTTAGGGTGGGTGAGGTGATGAGAGGAAGTGTGAGGACCGCACTGAGCTTGGCCAGAGCCACAGCAGGCCTGGGTTTAAACCTGGTGAGAGGAGTAGGGATAAGGCAGCTTCCCGGCAGTGAAACCCTAGCCAGCCACGAGCCGACCCCGCAGAGGACCTGCCCCCACCCCGCCACCGACACACAGACCTTGCTGACATTGTGGACACACGGGAGAGGCTGTGGTGCCCGCAGAGGCCTCCCCAGTGTTGGTGGGCAACACGGCCCATGCAGACAGATGCCTATGCCAGAGCTCCCACCTCCCAGCCCAGAGCCCTCTGCCTGCACTGGGTGTCCAAAGCCCCATTCCCTGGGAGGCACCAAACTCAGAGTGTCCACCAGTCAGGAGAGCCAGGAGGAGGCTCAGGCTTGGGCGGAAGCCTGAGGTCCAAGCCTCCACCCTGCAACTAACTTGCTGAGTGACCCTGGGGGCATCCCTGCCCTCCTCTGGTCTTCGAATTTCTCCTCCATAAAATGGGGATCATGATCTTTATTTCTCCCTTGGGCTGAAGGGCAGGTGAGATGCTGAGCACGTAGATGCTTTGCAAACTGCAGTGTGCTGTGTCCAGGGAGGCGACACCATCATCACCTGCCCCTCACCACCCTCTTCATCATGCTAGAGAGTAAAACCTCTGTGGCCAAACTGCCTGAGTTTGAATCCTGCCTCTGCCACTTGCTAGCTGGGCAACATCAGACAAGTCACTGAACCTCTCTGTGCCTCAGATTGGCTGTCCTGCCTCACAAGGTAGTTGAGTTAATACATGTGAAACACTCAGAGCAGTTGGTCCTTGGTTCTTGGGAGCCAGTGCCAGGATGTTCTCCCTGTGTGACCCCGGCAGGTCTCACCTATGAGCCTCAGCAGCCTTCTTTGAAAAATGGGGATGTTAATAATAGCACCTGGCCCGAAGCGTGCTGGAGGATGAGCGGGGCCAGGGCACACACTGTGCTGAGCCCAGGGCCAGCCCATAGAAGCACCGGCTCAGTGAGTGACTCGGAAGCCTAGCATTTGGAGCCCGGCGTGTCCTCAGCTCACCTTGGCTGGCCTTGGCAGGGCCATGGGTGGCAGGGAAGGGCCGTCAGGATCTGGGAAAGTGGGTCCAGCCCCAGACCAGATGGCCATCCTGGGGCCTCGCAGGAGGTGGGTTCTCCTTTAGTGACCTGCATGGTCAACAGTTTGCGAGGAAGAAACTCTCTCCCAACCACCTACTCTCACTGTGGCTGCCAAAGAACCCTCCCTGCCCCACCCTAGCCAGGCCAGGTCTCCCTTCTCTGAGCTTCGGGTACAAGCAGTCACTCAACCAACACTTGGCAAGGCTCACCCAGAGCCCTGCTAGGGCGAGGACTTCAGCGAGGATGAGGGGCGCTTGCTCACTGAAGTCCAGCCTGGTAGAGGAACCACACCCCAGGAGCAAAGGTGCCCCGAGAAAGGCAAGGTTGGCCCTTGGAGGGTGGGCACCAGAGGCAGGCTCCTGAGGAGGGGCCAGCAGAGCTGAGTGTGGGCTACCCCAATGGAAGAGCTGGGAGGGCACTCCAGGCAGAGGGGACAGCAGGTGCACAGGCACGGGGATGGGGAACAGCTGGCACACAGGGAGAACAAGGCAAACAGTTTCCCAGAGGAAAGGTGGATCTGGAGGATGTCAGGGCTGAGAGGGTGGCAACTGACAGAGCTCAAAGGACCAGGAAGGGCCGGGCATGGTGGCTCACGCCTGTAATCCCAGCATTTTGGGAGGCCAAGGTGGGCGGATCACCTGAGGTCAGGAGTTCAAGAGCAGCCTGGCCAACACGGTGAAACCCCCATGTCTACTAAAAATACAAAAATCAGCTGAGTGGTGGTGGCGCACACCTGTAATCCCAGCTACTTGGGAGGCTGAGTCAGGAGAACTGCTTGAACCTGGGAGGCGGAGGTTGCCATGAGCTGAGATCACACCACTGCACTACAACCTGGGGAACAGAGCGAGACTCCCTCTCAAAAAAAAAAAAAAAAAAAAAAAAAATTAGCTGGGCATGGTCATGGACACATGTGGTCCCAGCTACTTGAGAGACTGAGGTGGGAGGATCACTTGAGCCAGGGAGGCGGAGGTTGCAGTGAGCCGACATCGTGCCACTACACTCCAGCCTGAGTGACAGAGCCAGACCCTATCTCAAAAAAGGAAAAAAAAAAAAAAAAAAAAAAAAAGGACTGGGGCCGGGCGCGGTGGCTCAAGCCTGTAATCCCAGCACTTTGGGAGGCCGAGGCGGGTGGATCACGAGGTCGAGAGATCGAGACCATCCTGGTCAACATGGTGAAACCCCGTCTCTACTAAAAATACAAAACATTAGCTGGGCATGGTGGCGCGTGCCTGGAATCCCAGCTACTCGGGAGGCTGAGGCAGGAGAATTGCCTGAACCCAGGAGGCGGAGGTTGCGGTGAGCCGAGATCGCGCCATTGCACTCCAGCCTGGGTAACAAGAGCGAAACTCCGTCCCAAAAAAAAAAAAAAAAAAAAAAAGGACTGGGAAGGCAAGAACAAAGTTTGAACTGCCCCTGAGGAGCAGGGTGGAGCCATTGCGTTCAGTAAAGGAGGGACAGTAGCAGCTTAGAAAGATTCCTTGTGGTCACGTGAGCATGGAGGACGAGGGGGGCCCACTGGGAGGGGTGCAGAGGGAAGCTCAGAGGGAGGCGCGGGCTTCACTGGGCCACACAGCCGAGTACCGCACACCCCACACCCCACACCCCACCTGGCCTACTTGGTATAGCTTTATCCTCTGTCTTGTTCCCCCTGCCTGAGTTCCACCTCCACCAGTAGCTGCTCCCAGAGGCCAGGGGCACTTGGGGCCTCTCCTTCCCCGAGAAGGCATCAGACCTGACAGCAGGAGGCGGATGTGTGAGTGACGGCTGGTGGCAGGCCTGGGTCCCTGCTCCAGCCTGCGCCTGTGTGGGACGCCTCCTGGGCCTTCCCTTGCTCTGTCCCCACTCCCAACCTGGAGCCATGGGTCCCACCTCTCCACCCTCGTCTTCATGATTGTCACCGCCTGAACACAGACACCAGACAATGTCTAGTTAGTGTGATGACGCTGAGTGTCCGCAGACCAGAGGCAGCTGGAAGGATGCAAGCCTCCGTGGTCGGTGACTCTTTCCTGACGGGTTGCTCTGCGATGAAGCAGAACGGAGTTAAGCGCTAAGTGGGGCAGTGGGATGAGGGAGATGAAATGGAGACTCCAGTTCCTAAACCAGGGCGACGCTGGGCCTGACCAGACGTCTTCCCCAGCTTCCCGCCAGGACAGCGCCTGAGAGACGGGAATAAACATCTCCAGGGAAATGCAGCCGCTTGGTTGCACTAATGGGGGAGGCAGCAAAGCAAGCAGGGGACGCTTTTACTGTCACTCTACGTCCGCACCCACCGCCAGCCTTGTCAGCCCATCTTCAAAATAAAATACATCCAGACTCTGCGCTCCTCCCTCACCCTCAGCACCGCAGCCCTGGCTCAGCCACTGTCATCTCTCACTGGGATCATTTCTGCAGCCTCCCAGCTGGTGGCCACGTTCAGCTTCGCCTTCTGCCATTTACCTTCCACACAAGGTCCAGGGACACGCCTCTAAAACGAAAGCCAGGTCCAGGCACTTCTCTGATCAAAACTCAGAAATGGCTTCCCTGTTCGTGCAGAGTAAATTCCATGGCCCGGGACGCCCCCCGCTCCGGGAGTCTCCAACCTCATCCGGAGGCCTCTCCCTGGGCTTCGCTCACCCTGGCTCCTTGTGGTTCCTGGAATCCAGCAACACACATCCCACCTCAGGGCCTTTGCACTTGCCCATCCATCTACCTGAAGTACTTCCCCTGAAATGCCCGCCTCACTTCCTCACCATCTCTGCTCATTAACTGCCTTATCACAGAGGCCTTCCTTGACCGCTATCAAAAACTGGTCTCGGCTGGGCGAGGTGGCTCATCCCTGTAATCTCAGCACTCTCGGAGTCTGAGGGGGACGGATCACTTAAGGCCAAGAGTTCGGGGGCAGCCATGGCCAACATGACAAAACCCTGTCTCTACTAGAAATACAAAAATAGCCAGGCACGGTGGCTCATGCCTGTAATCCCAGCACTTTGTGATGCTGAGGCAGGCAGATCACCTGAGGTCAGGAGTTTGAGACCAGCCTGGCCAACCTGGTGAAACCCTGTCTCTACTAAAAACTTAGCTGGGCATGGTGGCACATGCCTATAATCCCAGCTACTTGGGAGGCTGAGGCTGGAGAATTGCTTGAACGAGGATCCAGGAGGCGGAGGCTGCAGTGAGCCAAGATCGTGCCACCGCATTCCAACCTGGGCTACAGAGTAAGATTCCGTCTCAAAAAAAAAAAAAAAATTAGCCCAGCATGGTGGCATACTCCTGTAATCCTAGCTACTCAGGAGGCTGAGGTGGAGAACTGCTCGAACCCATGAGGTGGAGGCTGCCGTCAGCCAAGATCGCATCACTGCACTCCAGCCTAGGCCACAGAGCGTGACTGTCTCTCAAACAAAACAATATAGCTCTCCCCAGCCCATCCTTCCTCTCTGCTTCTTACCCCGTTTATTCTGGCTGACATTTACTTATTGTCTCCCCCACCAGAATGTCAGCTCCATGAGGCAGGAATTTGATATGTTTTGTGTCCTGCTGTATTCCCAATACCTGACACTTAATAGGTGCTCATTTAATAGTTGTTAACTGAATTGAGTGAATGAATGACTTGTTGAATGAGGCTTCAGCATCCAAAAGAGTTTAGAAAACTTGGGTCAGGTAGGGGAACTTGCCGATTTGGGGTTCCCTCTCTCATCTTTTGAATTTACTGGCACATGTCTGCCCTGACCCTCTTTTTTAAAAATTATTTTTATTTTATATTTTAGATAGAGTCTTGCTCTGTCGCCCAGGTTGGAGATCAGTGGTGTGATCTCAGCTCACCGCAACCTCCTCCTCCCAGGTTCAATTGAGCCACTTCAGCCTCCCAAGTAGCTGGGATTTCAGGCATGCACCACAGTGCCCAGATAAGTTTTGTATTTTTAGTAGAGATGGGGTTTCACCATGTTGGCCAGCCTGGTCTTGAACTCCTGACCTCAGGTAATTCATCCGCCTTGGTCTCCCAAAGCGCTGAGATTACAGGTGTGAGCCACTGTGCCCAGCCCCTCAAAATTTTCTTAAGTGAAAAGTAGAGATAAGCTCTTGCTATACGGCCCAGGCTGGTCTCGAACTCCTGGGCTCAAGTGATCCTTCTGCCTCTGCCTCCCAGAATGCTGGGATTACAGGCGTGAGCCTCCATGCTTAGCTCTCAAGCATCATTCGTTCGTTTAGCAAATGTGTACCCGCTTCTACTCTGGGCAGGACTCTGGGAGCGCTGAACAATCAAGCCCCAGTCCCGTAGTTATGAAATCAAAACAAGTTCCAGAATGGAAATGAACACTTAGAACACTAAGCGTCTCAGCTGTAAATAATATTTACATAATAAAAGAATGTAATCAACAAATGTTTTTTAACCAAAATCACAACATAACTATTTGGAAGACCTGAAGAAAGAATATATGTCAGGGGTGGGAAGGAGACAGAAGAGTTAAGTACTTGTCTTCCATAGTAGAAAGTCAATAGATGGTGTCCAAATTTGAAAAACCAAGAAACTGCAATGCAAGCATATTATCTAGAAATACAGAGGTAAATCTCAGAGGAAGCACCTCCCAGAGTGCCCTGGGGTTGGCATGGAATAGTGCAAAGGGCTGATGGTTTTAAGTCTTCAACTATTTGATTTTGTAAACTAAGCAAACAGGTTGCTCTGATAAAAATTAAAATCAGGGGCCGGGTGTGGTGGCTTTTGCCTGTAATCCCAGAACTTTGGGAGGCCGATGGGGGCGGATCACGAGGTCAGGAGATTGAGACCATCCTGGCCAACATGGTGAAACCCCGTCTCTACTAAAAACACACACACACAAAATTAGCTGGGCGTGGTGTCGTGCACCTGTAGTCCCAGCTACTGAAGAGGCTGAGGCAGAAGAATTGCTTGAACCCAGAGGTGGAGATTGCAGTGAGGCAAGAGCCAAGAGCCAAGATCACGCCACTGCACTCCAGCCTGGGCCACAGAGGAATACCCGGTTTCACAAAAAAAAAAAAAAAGAAAAAGAAAAAAGAAATTAAGAAAATAAAGTAATAAGATAACATCACAAAAAGAGAGGTAGCCAAACAGTATGTACCTCCTCTTGGTAGAAACAGTATTATCTCGAAAACATTCTTGCCCAAATAAGTCAAGGCTGCAGTTTATCAGGCTTCTAGATCCAACCCCCAATTTACAAGAACCCCTGTCGATAGAGAAACATATTAAATCACACCGTGGGGCTGCAACCAGCAAAATGCAGGGTGGGGATCCCTACAGGACAAACAGCCAGGCTTTTTTTTTTTTTTTTTTTTTTTTTTTTTTGAGATGGAGACCCGCTCCATCACCCAGGCTGCAGTGCAGTGGCGCAACCTCAGCTCACTGCAACCTCCGCCTCCCGGGTTCAAGTGATTCTCCTGCTTCAGCCTCCCAAGTAGCTGGGACTACAGGCAACTGCCACTATGCTTAGGTGATTTTTTTTTTTTTTTTTTTTTTTTTGAGACGGAGTCTCACTCTGTTGCCCAGGCTGGAGTGCAATGCGCGATCTTGACTCACTGCAACCTCCACCTACTGGGTTCAGGCAATTTCCTTCCTCAGCCTCCCAAGTAGCTGAGATTACAGACGTATGCCACCATGCCTGGCTAACTTTTTTTTTTTTTAGGAGCAAAAATAATGTAATAATTTATTTTTTGTTTTGAGACAGAGTCTCACGCTATCGTCCAGGCTGGAATGCAGTGGCACGATCTTGGCTCAGTGCAAACTGCATCTGTTAGGTTCAAGTGATTCTCATGCCTCAGCCTCCCAAGTAGCTGGGATTACAGGCATGCATCACCATGCCTGGCTAATTTTTGTATTTTTAGTAGTGACAGGGTTCACCATGTTGGCCAGGCTGGTCTCAAACTTCTGACCTCAAGTGATCCACCTACCTCGGCCTTAAGTGCTGGGGTTACAGGCGTGAGCCACTTCACCTGGCCTATTTTTTCTTCTTAAAAATTTTTTTGCTTTAATGTTTAGAGAAACTTATTTAGTAACAAACTATAGAAATGATCCTTGAAATACAGTCCTTATTTATTCTTAAAATTTTTTTTTTTGCTTGATATAATAGTTATGCTGAGGCCAAGCATTGTGGCTCACGCCTGTAATCCTAGCACTTTGGGAGGCCGAGGAGGGCAGATCATGAAGTCAGGAGTTCGAGACCAGTCTGGTCAATAGGGTAAAACTCCATCTTACCTGGGCTTGGTGGCATGCGCCTGTAGTCCCAGCTACTCAGGAGGCTGAGGCAGGAGAATTGCTTGAACCCAGGAAGCAGAGGTTGCAGTGAAGCAGAGGTTGCAGTGAGCGGGGATCGTGCCACTGCACTCCAGCCTGAGGGACAGAGGGAGACTCTGTCTCTAACAACAATAATAATGCCGATAAAAGACTCCTCATCTTTTAGATTATTTTCATTGTGATGAATGAAATAATCCAATGTCTGGGATTTGCTTCAAAGGTGAGGGAAATGGACAAGAATATACGTGAAGCAAGATCAGCTTGGGTAGTGGGTAGAGCTGGGAGTGTCTAATTTTGTATATGTTCAAATAGAGAGTGCTTTGTTTTGTTTTGTGTGTGTGTTTTTCAGAGAGTCTCACTCTGTCGCCCAGGCTAGAGTGCACTGGTGTGATCTCTGCTCACTGCTACCTCCACTTTCTGGGTTCCAGCAATTCTCCTGCCTTAGCGTCCCGAGTAGCTGGGATTACAGGCGCAGCAACCTTGTTGGACGACTCACAGAGGGGCTCCGCCTGACGATGAGATGCTTCCAAGATGTCTGTGAAGACTTTGCTCACAATTGTTTTATAAAATGTATTCAAGGCCTATCTACTCATGGGTGGCGGCTGCAGCTGGAGCACTGCTTGAGTCCAGGAGTTCAAAGCTGCAGTAAGCTAAGAAGGTGCCACTCCCAACATGGGCAATACGGTGAAATCTCATCAAAAAATACAAAAAAAAAAAGTGGCCCACTGTTGTGGTGCATGCCTGTAGTCCCAGCTACTTGGGAGGCTAAGGCAGGAGGATCACTTGAGCCTGCGAGGTCAAGGCTGCAGAAAGCTGAGATCGCACCACTGCACTCCAGCCTGGGTGACAGAGCAGGACCCTGTCTCAAACAATAATAATAACAATAACAAAACAAGGTGCCACTGCATTCCTGCCTGGGTGACAGAGCAAGACCCTGTCCTTAAAAATAAATAAACATAGCCAAGCGTGGTGGCTCAAGCCTGTAATCCCAGCACTTTGGGAGACTGAGGCGGGTGGATCACGAGGTCGAGAGATCAAGACCATCCTGGTCAACATGGTGAAACCCCGTCTCTACTAAAAATACAAAAAATTAGCTAGGCATGGTGGCGTGTGCCTGTAATCCCAGCTACTCAGGAGGCTGAGGCAGGAGAATTGCCTGAACCCAGGAGGCGGAGGTTGCGGTGAGCCGAGATCACGCCATTGCACTCCAGCCTGGGTAACAAGAGCGAAACTCCGTCTCAAAAGAATAATAATAATAATAAATAAATAAACATAAAACGCACCCAAACCAGGATGTGGCTATTCGTTCCTACTACTGCCGTTGTTGATGACTACGTCCCACGGTGCAGGTACCACCTCCACTACACAGAGGAGGCCACGTGCTGTTCCATTGAGAACTCAGGACCCAGAGCCCATCACCAGGAGAAGCAGAAGCTACACGGGACATTTGGAATTCCAGCCAGTCTCAGCTGTGGCGAGAGGGAGCACTTATCTCCGTATATTTGGAAATCTGTGGGCGGTGTTTATTTGCTGGGAAGTCTGGGTCTCTTCCCCTGGGGCTGCTAGAAGCCATAGCAGCCAAAGGACACGAGCTGGGGGAGGGTCAGGAATGGGCAGCCTGAAGCGGGGGCTGAGGTCAGAGCTGGGCGTGGTGGGTGAGAAATAACTGCAGACTCAGTGGTGTCAGAGGTGGCCTGGCCACAGGGAGGGGCCTGGGCAGAGCCGCTCACTTGCTGGACAGACTTGGACAAGCATCTCTTGGCCTGGATTCTACATTTAAGCAGTTACGTGCAGGGTCACACAGGCCAGGGTATGAATTTTGAGTTTGCCACTGGCTAGCTCCAGCGTGGCTCATGGCTGGAAGCTCCGGTGTTCTCATCTAAGAAATGCAGACAACATCGGGACCAAGTTTATGGGTTGTGCTGAGGGGCCAGTGAGGTGATGTTTGGAAGCTTTTAGCACAGGGCTAGGTGTGCCAGGAGCACTTGAAACCTAGTAGCTGCCACGGCCATGGCTGCTCTCCTTTAGACGCCAGAGATCCAGCTCTAACGAGACTGAATATGTCAAATTTCTATATGAAAGTCACTATAAACACAGCAAAAGACAAGAGACAAGGGAAGAAAAGAGTAACTTACAGTAGAGAAAGCTGGCGCGGTGGCTCACACCTGTAATCCCAGCACTGGGAGGCTGAGGCAGGTGGATCACTTGAGGTCAGGAGTTCAAGACCAGCCTGGCCAACATGGTGAATCTGGATCTCTACCAAAAATACGAAAATTAGCCAAGCATGGTGGCACGCACTTGTAATCCCAGCTACAAGGGAGGATGAGACAAGAGAATCGCTTTAGGCCGGGCGTGGTGGCTCAAGCCTGTAATCCCAGCACTTTGGGAGGCCGAGGCGGGTGGATCACGAGGTCAAGAGATCGAGACCATCCTGGTCAACCTGGTGAAACCCCGTCTCTACTAAAAATACAAAAAATTAGCTGGGCATGGTGACAGGTGCCTGTAATCCCAGCTACTCAGGAGGCTGAGGCAGAATTGCCTGAACCCAGGAGGCGGAGGTTGCGGTGAGCTGAGATCGCGCCATTGCACTCCAGCCTGGGTAACAAGAGTGAAACTCCGTCTCAAAAAAAAAAAAAAAAAAAAAAAGAGAATCGCTTTAACCTAGGAGGCAGAGGTTGCAGTCAGCAGAGATCACGCCACTGCACTCCAGACTGGGTGACAAGGCAAGGCTCCGGCTCAAAAAATAAAAATACAGAGGGCCGGGCGCGGTGGCTCAAGCCTGTAATCCCAGCACTTTGGGAGGCCGAGGCGGGTGGATCACGAGGTCAAGAGATCAAGACCATCCTGGTCAACATGGTGAAACCCTGTCTCTACCAAAAATACAAAAAGTTAGCTGGGCATGGTGGCGCGTGCCTGTAATCCCAGCTACTCAGGAGGCTGAGGCAGGAGAATTGCCTGAACCCAGGAGGCGGAGGTTGCGGTGAGCCAAGATCGCGCCATTGCACTCCAGCCTGGGTAACAAGAGCGAAACTCCGTCTCAAAAAAAAAAAATAAAATAAAATAATAAATAAAAAAAATTAAAATAATAATAATACAGTAGAGAAGCCTGACAAATAGTAGATCAGCCAGGTGACCAACACTGACACCAGCAGCATGAGAATTAAGATGAAAGTGGCAATTTCAGGCTGGCTGTGGTGGCTCACGCCAGTAACCCCAATACTTTGAGAGGCTAAAGCTGGTGGATCACTAGGTCAGGAGTTCAAGACCAGCCTGGCCAACATGGTGAAACCCTATCTCTATTAAAAATATAAAAAATTAGCAGGGCGTGGTGGCACGCACCTGTAATCCCAACTATTCAGGAGGCCGAGGCAGGACAGTCACTTGAACTGGGGAGGTGGAGGTTGCAGTGAGCTGAGATCATGCCAGTGCACTTCAGCCTGGGCGACAGGGTGAGACTCTATCTCAAAATAAATAAATAAATAAATAAATAAAGTTACGGGCCGGGCACGAGCCTGTAATCCCAGCACTTTGGGAAGCTGAAGCAGATGGATCACTTGAGGCCAGGAGCTTGAGATCAAACCGGCCAACATGGTAAAACTCCTTTTCTACTAAAACAGAAATTAGCCGGGTGTGGTAGCAGACGCCTGTAATCCCAGCTATTCAGGAGGCTGAGACACGAGAATCGCTGGAACCCACCCAGGAGGCAGAAGTTGCAGTGAGCTGAGATCGCGCCACTGGACTCCAGCCTGGGCGACAGAGCAAGACTCCATCTCAAAAAAAAAAAAAAAAAAAAAAAACCCTCAAAGCTGGGTGTCATGGCTCATACCTGTAATCTCAGCACTTTGGGCGGCTGAGGCGGGCAGATCACCTGAGGCAAGAAGTTTGAGACCAGCCTGGTCAAGATGGTGAAAGCCTGTCTCTACTAAAAATATAAAAATTAGCCATAAGTGGTGGTGCATGCCTGTAATTCCAGCTACTCAGGATTACAGGCGTGAATGTGTTGGTGGCACATTCCTGTAATCCTAGCTACTTGGGAGGCTGAAGCAAGAGAATTGCTTGAACCAGGGAGGCACAGGTTGCAGTGGGCCGAGATGAGCCACTGTACTTTAGCCTGGGTGACAGAGAGACTCTCTGTCTCAAAATAAAAATAAATAAATAAATAAATAAATAAATAAATAAATAAATAAAATAGAAAGAAAAGTTATAGCCAAATTGCCTCCTTGCCCCCTCCAAAGGTGGTACCATTTTACCTGCCTACACCACCCATTTCCCTACGCCCTCTTCAACACTGAACATCATCAATTTGCTCTAATTCTTACCAGTCTCACTGGGAGAAAATGATGGTTCATGTTGTTTTCATTTGCATTTCTTTGATGACAGGGTAGTCGGGCAGGCATCCGTTCTTGTGTGTATTGACCTGTTTGTCCCCTCCTCTGTGAATTTGCTATTTCCTTCCTTTGCCCATTTTCCGGCTGGGTTGTTTTCTACAAGGTTAAAAAAAAATTATAGGCATTCTTATGTTTTCTTCCTACAAAAGTTTTCCTCATTGCAGCCTCAACTTCCCAAACTCAGGGGATCCTCCCACCTCAGCCTCCTGAGTAGCTGGAACTCTAGGCACGTACCATCACACCTGGCTAATTTTGTTTATTTTTTTTGTACAGATGAAGTGTCCTTGTTTTGTATATGGCAAGTATTTTCTCCCAGGCTGTCTCTTGTCTGTTTTCTTTTTTAGTGTATTATTTAATTTAGAGTAGTTTTAGATTGACAGAAAAATCCCAGCACTTTGGGAGGCTGAGGCGGGCAGATCACCCGAGGTCAGGAGTTGGACACCATACATGGAGAAACCCTGTCTTTACCAAAAACACAAAAATAGCCGGGCATGGTGGTGCATGCCAGTAATCCCAGCTACTCGGGAGGCTGAGGCAGGAGAATTGCTCAAACCCGGAAGGTAGAGGTAGCAGTGAACTGAGATTGTGCCACTGCACTCCAGCCTGGGCAACACAGTGAGACTCTGTCTTTAAAAATAGAGAACCATAAAAATGGGCAACCAGCAGCCCTTGGGGCTACTCTGCCTATGAAGTCACCATTCTTTTGTTTCTCTACTTCCTTAATAAACCTGCTTTCACTCTATAGCCTTGTCCCAAATTCTTTTTTTTTTTTTTTTTTTTTTTTTACTTTCTTCTGGAGGTTTATTTTGGATAAAATAGTTGAAGACAGATTACAATGAGACATTGTACAAAAAGACTAGAAAATAATTTAAGAGGGTATTTTAAGCATGGGATTCTGACACACTCATAAACGTGTTTGCTCCCAAGCTCTTACTACAGAAAAAAAAAAATATGGAACGCTTCACGAATTTGCGTGTCATCCTTGCGCAGGGACCATGCTAACCTTCTCTGTATCGTTCCAATTTTAGTATATGTGCTGCCGAAGTGAGCACCCAGATTCTTTTTTGCACAGGTTCCAAGAACCGTCTCTTGGGGTCTGGATTGGGACCCATTTCCGGTAACACAATGGGCAGTGATTTCACCACTCAACTCTAGCCTGGGCAGCAGAGCTAGACTCTGTATCAAAAAAAAAAAAAAAAAAAAAAAAAAAGTTTTAAGACAGCAACAGCAGAGCATTAACCATGTACTAGGCCCTGTGTGCAAGCCCAAGTTTTACACCTGTGAAGTCAGCCCTGAAGACAGGTTCAGGATGGCGTTGAACTAGATACAGAGGTCAAGGGTTCATGTGTACCACAGGCTAGAGTCCTGATGTGTGCTCATGCGCAGAGGTAGACACACATACAGCCAGTTCAAACAGCAAGCAAAACACAAGCGGAGAGGAAATTGAGTTGCAGAGAGATTAGTTCCACAGGAAGAGTGAGGTGAAGAATGAGCAGGCATCAGCCATCGATTCTTAGCTGTTAATATCCCTCACTCTTCCCCTGGTCAAGGGCAGGCTTTGGCAGCCATGTTTGTATTTGGGTCACATGACCCCACTCTTCAAGATGGCCATTGTGGGTTGGAGGAGGGCTGATCACCTGACCCAAGCCAGCCAATCAGAGCTCTCTCCTGACACTGGCTCAGGTGGAAGTTCTAGAAAATGTTAATCGGGGGAGCTGTGGCGGGCAGAGAAGGAAAAAGGAAGCTGCGTGGCACTTGGGCTCATAATGGTCTCTCCAACCCTGATCCTGCCCTTTAGGGTCATTTGGCAGCGCTGCCGCCTTGAGGTGCCTTGCAATGCTGGATCTTTTTGTTAAAGCCCCCTCTGTTGCTTCAGCCAGCTTAAGTTGTTTTCTGTTACTTCTTAGGGGTTGAGAAGGCTTCACCGGAGCAAGATATGGGAGTGGACTTCCTGGTGGGGTTGAGGCCAAGACCTGGGGTGATAGAGAGGCAGGGTAGGCCCAGTGAGTACGGGCTGAAGAGACCACAGCAGGGCTCCAGATCTCCTGGCCCAGAGGCCACTGCAACTCATCCCTAAGGGACGCCTGAGACAGGAAATCTCATGACCTGTGTTGGGACTGAGGGCAAAGGACCTTTCCAGGACTGCACCGTGGCCTGTCCTCAGCCTTACCCAGGGGCCTCCCTCTCAGGTTCTGCCCTCAGGGGGTAGCTGTGACCCAAGAGCCACCGCCCTCAGGGATCACAGCTGTGTGGGGTTGCTCCACTGAGTGCTTCCTTCAAACTCCTTCAGGTTTGCTATTTTTACCTGCAGAGTTCTCAGTTCTTGAGTGGGAGGCAATAATAAAAGGGGGTGGGGGGGGGGAAGGAGGAAAAATATGTTTCTTTATTAAAATACTGGATTTGGATTGAGCGTTTTTTATCTTTTCATTTTTGATGAGGAGCACGTCCTTTCTGATCCTGAGGAAGCCCTTCTTAATCTGATTTTTTCTCCCTTTTAGTTCTTTTATTCACTGCTTATTATTCATCAACTCATTACTATTATTTGTTACTATTGGTTTGAATCCCATCTCTGCCACATGCTAGTGTTTATTCTTAGCTACTTTTCTTCTTTTCTTAGAGACAAGTTCTTGCTCTGTTGCCCAGGCTGGAGTGCAGTGTTGTGATCATAGCTAATTGCAGCCTCAACCTTCTATGTGCAAGTGATTCTTCCACCTTGGCCTCCAGAGTAGCTAGGACTACAGTATGAGATGGCTACATCTTCTTTTTTTTTTTTTTTTTTTTTTTTTGAGACGGAGTTTCGCTCTTGTTACCCAGGCTGGAGTGCAATGGCGCGATCTCGGCTCACCGCAACCTCCGCCTCCTGGGTTCAGGCAATTCTCCTGCCTCAGCCTCCCGAGTAGCTGGGATTACAGGCACGTGCCACTATGCCCAGCTAATTTTTTGTATTTTTAGTAGAGACGGGGTTTCACTATGTTGACCGGGATGGTCTCGATCTCTCGACCTCGTGATCCACCTGCCTCGGCCTCCCAAAGTGCTGGGATTACAGGCTTGAGCCACCACGCCCGGCTTTTTTTTTTTTTTTTTTTTTTTTTGAGATGGAGTTGTGTAGAGTGCAATGGTGTGATCTTGGCTCACGGCAACTTCTGCCTCCTGGATTCAAGTGATTTTCCCACCTCAGCCTCCCGAATAGCTGGGATTACAGGCACACGCCATCATGCCAGGCTAATTTTTATATTTTTGTAGAGGTGGGGTTTTACCATGTTGGTCAGGCTGGTCTTGAACTTCTGACCTCAGGTGATCCACCCACCTCAGCCTCCCAAAGTGCTGGGATTATACATGTGAGCCACTGTGCCTAGCCTGACTACATTTTTCAACCTCTCTGTACCTCAGGTTCTGAATGTGTAACCTATGGGCTGATAAAGGAACCTTCGTGATAAGAGTGCTGGGAGGATGTAATGAGTCAATATGTGTAATGTACTGGGAGTGACGTGAGATGTATAAGGACTTCATACATTTGCGTTCTTGGGGTTGTTTTTTTGAGACAGGGTCTGGCTCTATCATCCAGGCTAGAGTACAGAGCATCTCAGCTCCCTGCAGCCTCAACCTCCCGGACCCCAGCAATCCTCCCACCTCCGCCTCCCGAGTAGCTGAGACTGCAGGCATGTGCCACCACACCTGGCTAATTTTTGTATTTTTTGTAGAGATGGAGGTCTCGCTTTGTTGTCCTGTCTGGTCTCGAACTCCTGAGCTTAAGCGATCCCCGTGCCTTGGCCTCCCAAAATGCTGGGATTACAGGCGTGAGCCACTGCACCCAGTTCTTGATTTTTAAATACTGACAAAACACCTGCTATATGCTGGGCCTGAAGGCTAGAGAGATGTATAAGGCACTTCATCTGTGCTTCAAGTTCCCAGCATCCAGTAGGAACAGGCACAGGAATAATTCCAGGGCAGACACTGTAAATGTGTTAGAGGGAGAGTCCAGCTATTGTGGGAAAGTGGAGTGAGTGACTTGCTGGAGCATTTATGAAAGTCTTTCATGGGAGAGTGATTTAAAGGATGAAGAGTTTACATCCTCTGGAAAGAAGCAGATAGAAGGTGTTCTGGGCGAAAGGAACTGCATTGAGTAAAAGCATGGAGGTTTTCTATGCTTTTACTTGAACGCACATGAAAAGTGTGTTCGAAACAAGCAATGGGGAAAGGATTCCCTGTTTAATAAATGGTGTTGGCAAAACTGGCTAGCCATGTGCAGAAAGCAGAAACTGGACTCCTTCCTGACACCTTACACTAAAATTAACTCCAGATGGATTAAAGACTTAAACATAAGACCTAACACCATAAAAACCCTAGAAGAAAATCTAGGCAAAACCATTCAGGACATAGGCATAGGCAAGGACTTCATGACCAAAACACCAAAAGCATTGGCAGCAAAAGACAAAATAGACAAATGGGACCTAATCAAACTCCACAGCTTCTGCACGGCAAAAGAAACAGTCAGTAGAGTGAATCGGCAACCAACAGAATGGGAAAAATTTTTGCAGTCTACCCATCTGACAAAGGGCTGATATCCAGAATCTACAAAGAAGTAAAACAGATTTACAAGAAGAAAACAAACAAGCCCATTCAAAAGTGGGCAAAGGATATGAACAGACACTTTACAAAAGAAGACATATATGAAGCCAACAAACATATGAAAAAATGCTCATCATCACTGGTCATTAGAGAAATGCAAATCAAAACTACATTGAGATACCATCTCATGCTGGTTAGAATGGCGATCATTAAAAAATCTGGAGACAGATGCTGGAGAGGATGTGGAGAAATAGGAAGACTTTTACACTGTTGGTGGGGGTGTAAATTAGTTCAACCATTGTGGAAGACAGTGTGGCGATTCCTCAAGGACCTAGAAATAGAAATTCCATTTGACCCAGCAATCCCATTACTGGGTATATATCCAAAGGATTATAAATCGTTCTACTATAAGGACACGTGCACACGAATGTTCATTGCAGCACTGTTTATAATAGTAAAGACCTGGAACCAACCCAAATGCCCATCAATGATAGACTGGACAGGGAAAATGGCCATGGAATACTATGCAGCCATAAAAAACGATGAGTTCTTGTCCTTTGTAGGGACATGGATGAACCTGGAAACCATCATTCTCAGCAAACTGACACAAGAACAGAAAATCAAACACCGCATGTTCCCACTCACAGGCGGATGTTGAACAATGAGAACACATGGACACAGGGAGGGGAGCATCACACGCTGGGGTCTGTCAGGGGGAAATAGGAGAGAGACAGTGGGGGGTGGGGAGCTGGGGAGAGAAACCATGGGGAGAAATGCCAGATATAGGTGATGGGGAGGAAGCCAGCAAACCACACTGCCACGTGTGTACCTATGCAACAATCTTGCATGTTCTTCACATGTACCCCAAAACCTAAAAATGCAAGAAAAAAAATTTAAATAAATAAAAGTGTGTTCGAGAAACAGTGAGTAGGGCATGGTGGTGGCAGAAGGTTAAAGTCTATGGCCCAAGGACAGTAATAGCCAGACAAGAGGCTGAAGTGGCAGGTGAGAAAACTCTGAACCCATCTGATCTTTGATTTCTGGCTTATGGAGACATGCAGAGAAAATGCTTTGTCCCTCCCAGGCTAGAAAGACAGAACTGAGTCCTAGGAATTACCCTGAAGCAGCATCGCCACCCATCCACTCTGCCCCACAGCAACAGCTGTGCCATTTCTCTCTCAGACTCCCTCATGGTGAGGCAGGTGGTGACGGTATGGCTTCTGGAGCTGGCCACCTTGCCCAAGTCCAGCCTCCAGCTCTCACATGCTGGGCCCCAAGGGCTGGGCAGGAGAGACTGCAGCCAAGACGGGGGTAGTGTCCAGACAGTGGACAGCATGATGTAGCCAAGCCCCAGTAACCCTCAGGTCCCCCCCCATCGTCCCTGGGCTCTGTGCCCAACCCTGAGCTCATGCCCCTTCATCTTGCCAGGCCTGTTCTGGCTTCGTGTTAACTGGCTGCCCAGGACCCTGCTGGTGACACCTGCCACCACCTCCAAATGCCTTCTGTGGCTGCCCTACATCCTGCTTATGCCAGTGAGGCCCTGAGACCTGTCCCTGGGCAACCTGGGAAACGGCAGCTTCCAGCTGTGGCTTAGGGCCTGGGGAGGGGTTGGGTCAGCGGATGTGTTCATTCCTATGGTTCTTCTGGTTGCCCTTTGTTTACAGGGGTTTTTTTTTGGGGGGCGGGGATGGTGCCCACATCATTTTTTGTCTCAACTCCTAGAACAAATTGAACCAAAGGAATTCCAGGCCTGTGAAAGTAGAGAAAGAATTTTAGGGTCAGAGCCATTTAAGACTTTGCCTAGGGCCTGGGTCTTCTTTCTCCTAAAGGCCTCACCCCACAGCATGCCACACAAATACGTCATGTAATACACAAACACACGTCGCATTTCGTAGTAAGTAGAATTCGTTATCACTCTATGTTCAGGTACGGTATACTAGTTGACGATGTCTTTGTGCATTATCAGTGTGGGAAGTCGAAAAATTCCCTTCTTGCCAGGCGCGGTGGCTCAAGCCTGTAATCCCAGCACTTTGGGAGGCTGAGGCGGGCGGATCACGAGGTCGAGAGATCGAGACCATCCTGGTCAACATGGTGAAACCCCGTCTCTACTAAAAATACAAAACATTAGCTGGGCATGGTGGTGCGTGCCTGTAATCCCAGCTACTCAGGAGGCTGAGGCAGGAGAATTGCTTGAACCCAGGAGGCGGAGGTTGCGGTGAGCCGAGATCGTGCCATTGCACTCCAGCCTGGGTAACAAGAGCGAAACTCCGTCTCAAAAAAAAAAAAAAGAAAAAAAAAAAGAAAAATTCCCTTCTTGTTAAAGTGTGCTAATAACTTTGTTAACTATGTAGCTGTTAGATGTGCCATGTTTACAGGCACTTAGTACACTCTATGTCCTTGTACTTCGATCAAGATACCTGTGCTGGATGTGCTCACAGGCATGTCCCAGCTCTCTACTGCTCTCACCTGTTTAGAAAAGGTTTTTTTTGTTTTGTTTTGTTTTGTTTTGTTTTTGAGACGGAGTTTCGCTCTTGTTACCCAGGCTGGAGTGCGATGGCACGATCTCGGCTCACCGCAACCTCCGCCTCCTGGGTTCAGGCAGTTCTCCTGCCTCAGCCTCCTGAATAGCTGGGATTACAGGCACACGCCACCATGCCCAGCTAATTTTTTGTATTTTTAGTAGAGACGGGGTTTCACCATGTTGACCAGGATGGTCTCGATCTCTTGACCTCGTGATCCACCCGCCTCAGCCTCCCAAAGTGCTGGGATTACAGGCTTGAGCCACCGTGCCCAGCCTGAAAAGTTTTAAGTTATTAGCCAGTCAGGTTTTAGTTTAGATTGTGAGATCTGGCTCCAGCCAACAGAGATCAGACACAGCAGTAAGGACGACCCCAAATGTGAAAGAAAGAAATTTGTGTGCTTCCCTTTGTTCATTGTATTCTTGTGGCAAAATGGCTAGTAAGAGTTCCCTTCCTGCAGTACAGGAAGTAAAAATTGCATTACCGAAAGTTCCTTTGTCTCACTGCTAATTTTTCCTTGTGGCACCAGGCATCTATTTCCAACAATCAAATATTAACGTTAACTAGGTGCAGTGGAACCTACTTGTAGCCCCAGCTCCTTGGGAGGCTGAGAGGGGAGGCTCTCTTGAGCCTAAGAGTTTGAATCCAGCCTGGGCAACATAATGAGACCCCATCTCTAACAAAATGAAATAATAAAGTATACATATATTAACTTTGATTTTCTTTTCTTCTTTTTTCTTTTTTTTTGGGACAGAGTTTTGCTCGTCACCCAGGCTGGAGTGCAATGGCACAATCTCAGCTCACTGCAACCTCTGCCTCTGGGGTTCAAGTGATTCTCCTGCCTCAGCCTCCTGAGCAGCTGGGATTACAGGCAAGTGCCATCATGCCCAGCTAATTTTTGTATTTTTAGTAGAGATGAAGTCTTGCCATGTTGGCCAGGCTAATCTCGAACTCCTGACCTCAGGTGATCTGCCTGCTTCAGCCTCCCAAAGTGCTGGGATTACAGGTGTGAGCCACCGCACCCAGCCTGATTCCTTTTTTTTTTTTTTTTTTTGAGACGGAGTCTCACTCCATTGCCCAGGCTGGTATGCAGTGGCATGATCTCAGCTCACTATAACCTCCGCCTTCTGGGTTCAAGCAGTTCTACCTCAACCTCCCAAGCAGCTTGGACTACAGGCACATGCCACCATGTCTGGCTAATTTTTGTAATTTTAGTAGAGATGGGGTTTCACTATGTTGGCCAGGCTGGTCTTGAAATCCTGACCTCGTGATCTGTCCACCTCAGCCTCCCTGATTTCCTTTGATTTTCTTATTTTGAAGCTGACAATTTTCCCCAGGTGTCAGGCATTATAGGCTCTTTCCACACTGGGTCTGAAGCAGCAGGCTGTGAAAACCCTTCCACAGTGGCTCCTGGGGTCTGCTCAGTTTCCTCTTCTTGGATTGCCTTTTCCCAGCTGCCTCGCTTGGCTGGTGCCTGATCATCTTTCAGATCTTGGTTTAAAAGTCACCTCTGGCCAGGCACGGTGGCCCTCACCTGTAATCCCAGCACTTTTGGAGGCCAAGGAGGGTGGATCACCTGAGGTCAGGAGTTTGAGACCAGCCTGCCCAACATGGCGAAACCCCGTCTCTACTAAAAATGCAAAAATTAGACAGGCCTGGTGGTGCATGCCTGTAATCCCAGCTACTCAGGAGGCTGAGGCACAAGAATTGCCTGAACCCGGGAGGTGGAGGTTGCAGTGAGCTGAGATTGTACCACTGTACTCCATCCTGGGCAACAGAGTGAGACTCCATCTCAAAAACTAAAATTTTCTTAAAAAATTAATAAATACAAGTCACCTCCTCCAAGAAGCCCTCTCTGAAGCCCTCCCCCCTCAGACTGAGTGAGCTACCCAAACTTTGTGCTGCCATATCACACTGCCTTGTGACTCCTTGGCTACGAGTTGGCCTCTTTCATCAGATTATGATTCTAAGAGGGTAGAATCTGTCTCATTCATTGGCCCTCAGACCAGTAAACCTCTGAAAATGTAAAGTGCCTATCTATATATGTGTATGTGTATATATACATACATATATTTTAATTTTGTTGAGACAGAGTCTTGCTCTCTCACCTAGGCTGGAGTGCAGTGGTGTGATCTTGGCTCACTGCAACCTCCACCTTTTGGGGTCAAGCAATTCTCTGCCTCAGCCTCCTGAGTACCTGGGATTACAGACACCCAACACTATGCCCTGCTAATTTTTGTATTTTTAGTAGAGATGGGGTTTCACCATCTTGGCCAGGCTGGTCTTGAACTTCTGACCTCATGATCCACCCACCTCAGCCTCCCAAAGTGCTGGGATTACAGGCATGAGCCACCCTGCCTATTAAAAAAAAAAACAAAAACACAGGCCGGGCGCGGTGGCTCACGCCTGTAATCCCAGCACTTTGGGAGGCCGAGGCGGGTGGATCACGAGGTCAAGAGATCGAGACCTTCCTGGTCAACATGGTGAAACCCCGTCTCTACTAAAAATACAAGAAATTAGCTGGGCATGGTGGCGCGTGCCTGTAATCCCAGCTACTCAGGAGGCTGAGGCAGGAGAATTGCCTGAACCCAGGAGGCGGAGGTTGCGGTGAGCCAAGATCGCGCCATTGCACTCCAGCCTGGGTAACAAGAGCGAAACTCTGTCTCAAAAAAAAAAAAAAAAAAAAATCATGAAGTGCTTAAAATGTCAGCAGGGAAATGGGGCAAAAGGACCTTGAAATCAACCTTAAAACGCTAAGAGCTATCACTTTTCAGGTATCATTTCAGGTCTCACTCATCTAGAAGGTTGGTACCGTTATTAACTACGTTTTGCAGTTGAGGAAACTGAGGCAGAACAGAGAAGGTAAGAAACTAATCCAAGCTCACACAGTACTTCAGTGTTCTTTTTTTTTTTTTTTGAGACGGAGTTTCGCTCTTGTTACCCAGGCTGGAGTGCAATGGCACGATCTTGGCTCACCGCAACCTCCGCCTCCTGGGTTCAGGCAATTCTCCTGCCTCAGCCTCCTGAGTAGCTGGGATTACAGGCACGCGCCACCATGCCCAGCTAATTTTTTGTATTTTTAGTAGAGACGGGGTTTCACCACGATGACCAGGATGGTCTCGATCTCTTGACCTTGTGATCCACCTGCCTCAGCCTCCCAAAGTGCTGGGATTAAAGGCTTGAGCCACCGCACCCAGCCTACTTCAGTGTTCTTAACCATGCGTGCTGTGTCAGATTTAGCATAAAGCAAGTACACACTGAAAGGGGGCTGTTGTGTTTGTTTCTTCAAAGGGAAGGGACTATGAAGAGATGAGGCTTTTGAGACCTGGTGGGGGGGGTCATCCTCTCCTTTGGGAGGGGTTTGGGAATCTGCCTGTTATTCCTGAGTTCCGGGTCTCCAGGGGTGAGTCTATATCTTCACAGGTGCAGGCCCCAGAGTCCAGAAGGAGAGTGGGTGTATGTGGCTTGAGGTGGTTCTATTCAGTGTAATTGACACACAGAGTTGGGAAGAGCAGCCCAGCCAGGCAGCACATAGGGTCTCAGGTTGCAAAGGGGTCTTTAGGGACCACCCATAATGAAACTGAGTTGGGGCTAGGGCCCCTACCAGGCATCTTATTTACACAGCTCCCTTGATGGGGAGCTTGCCCCGTCTCACGGTCATTTTCACTGTGGGGGCTCCGAGCATGCCAAGTTCTTGTGTCTGCTGAGCTGACACCTGCCTCCCTGAAGCTTCCTCAGGGCATGGTGCACTGGGCCCTGCAGGGTTGCACCTTCTCTCCTTTCTCCCTGCAGCTCTTCCAGGAGCTGAGTGAGCGTCTGGGCTTTCCTGGTCTTCAGCCAGGGCTCCTGCCTCTCTCCTGTTTGTCCCAACCCCCAATCCTGACAGTCAAGGCCTTTAGTCCTTGAGCCCATCCTGTCCATTCTTCTAGGCTCCTGGCCCACAAGCCCCCTCCCTGGCCCAGGGCCCCACTAGCCAGTTACCACGTTACTGAACGGATCCTCCCATCTGTGTGTCTTCCCGTGAGGTTGCAGGCCCCTGTCAAGTATGGCCCCCAGGGCAGGGCCTCCCTGCCCTCCACTCCGCTGCAGTCTGCTCACTGCCCTTAGCACAGGCTGGGGCTAATGCCGTCTGCATTCCTTTCCTGGGGATGCCACGACAAATGCCTGCAAACTTGGCAGTTTACAAAACCAGAAATTAATTCTCACAGTTCTGGAGGCCAAAGCCTAGAGTCAAGGTGTTGGCGGGCTGGTTCCCTCCAGAGGCTCTCGGGGAGAATCCATCCCAGGCCTCCCTCCTAGCTTCCAGGGGCTGCCAGCAACCCTTGGTGTTCCCCAGCCGAGGGTTTCATAACTCCAGTCCCCGCCTACGTCTCCACATGGCCTTCTTCTCTCTGTGCCTTCGTGGCTGTGATGTCCCTGTTTTCTTTCTTATAAGGACACCAGCCATTGCATACAGGACCCACCCTAAATCTAGAGCGATTACATCTTGATCCTTCACTTAATCACATCTGCAAAGACCTTATTTCCAAAAAAGATCACATTCGCAAGTGCTAGGGGTTAGGACTCAGATGCATCTTTTGGGGGGAGTCACAAGTCAATCCGCTACAACCATCCCATCAGCCTAGACGTGTGTAGATGTGTCGGTGGTGAGGGAGGTGTCCCCTTCACCTCCACATCCCCATGGAAAATGCTCACTGGGAGGAGTGAAGATCTTATTCTTGGATTTGACGACTAGAATCCAAGCAGTGCGCCCAGAACAGATGCCTGGGGGCGCTGAGCATGGGGGTGGGGCACAGGTGAGGGCCCACGGATCTATGGGCTGGCTTCGCTGACACTCCCAGCACCAACTTCTCTGGAGAGGGTTGTAGAAGCTGCTCCTGCCAGGCTGCCCTCTGCCAGGCACTGGGGCCTGCCTGTGAGCCAGACAGGGTATCCAGCAACCGGTAGCCGGTGGAAGGTTGGGGCCTTGTGGGTGAGACCCAGACTGGACAATAAGGGGCTGAGGGATCATAGCGGGTCGGGGGTAGGGGTAGCAGGCAGGCCCCAAGGCTGTTTTGACTCAAATAGAGGCAGCAGGGAGGCATGGTTTTGGTGTCTGAGAACCCAGAGGAGCCTAGGTGGCCGGCTGGCTGGCTGTGGCCCACAAACCTGGCCAGGCTCCCTGTCCTGCCCTCCAGGGCAGTGGAGACCCTCGTGGCCTCCTCACCCCCACTCTTGACACTCCCCGGAGGCTGGTGGCAACCAGGCTGACCTGGGTGTGTGCAGGGTGGCTGGAATGGGAGATCCCTGCCTTGCATCCAGAGCTGTGGCTCCTTTCTGAGCTTTCCCCAACCAAGGGGATCCTGGTGACAGGTGGAGGGGCAGCTCAGGTGTCTTGTGGAAGTAGAGATCAGTAGAGGGGGTTGCAACATGAGGGAAGGGCAGTTAAGGCCAGCACTGGGAGAGCAAGTCCCTGGCACCCCTGCTGGGCTCGGCCTGGCCCCATGAATGCTGCCCGCCCCCACAGGCCGAGCTCCTCAGCATCACTCTGCACCCCACGGGGAGCTCTCTGAGGAGCTGTGCTATGGACAGCTGCTTCCAGGGCCTACGTCCTTACCCTGGCATGGAGGCAGGGGGCCATCAGGCAGGTTGTGGCATGATGGGAGTCCCAGGTGGGAACAAAGGGAAGGGAAAGGGCTCCTGGGGAGAGAAAGCGCTCAGGACTTGGAGCTAGGACTGGTGGACTGCACATGGCCAGGCCCGGGGGTGTTCGCTGTCCCGGGCTTGGGTTCCTCCTTAGCAAAAACAGAAACAGCATCACCTTCACGGATGGGCGTCAAGGAGATAGTGAATAGGGAGAGGGTTTGGGACATGCCTGACCGTTCCCAGCTGTTGTGGCTTTCAGTGCTAAAATCCCTTCATATGAGAAATGCTGAATCTTTGTAAACCTCCTCCTTTTGTATGTGGCCAGAAACGAAGTGAGTGCAGGAGGGTCCACAGCCTCTCCCTCCTCCCTTGCTGGAAAGGAGGACTCTGCATCTCAGGAGGCTGGGAGCGGGAGGAAGGGGGTCGGAGAAGCCAGAGGCGGGGCCGATTCACACTGGGAAGGCCAGTGGGCTCATGCTGGAGAAAAATATCATACACAAAAAGATGATGGGAGGGCTGGGTATGGTGGCTCACACCTGTAATCCCAGCACTTTAGGAGGCCAAGGCAGGCAGATCACATGAGGTCAGGAGTTCGAAACCAGTCTGGTCAACATGTTGAAATCCCATCTTTGCTAAAAATACAAAAATTAGCCGGGAGTGGTGGCACACACCTGTAATCCCAGCTAGTTGGGTGGCTGAGGCATGAGAATCGCTTGAACCCAGGAGATGGAGGTTGCAGTGGGCCAAGATCATGCCACTGCACTTCAGCCTGGGTGATAAGATCATGCCACTGCACTCCAGCCTGAGGTCAGGCGTTCAAGACCAGCCTGGTCAAATCGTAAAACCCCATCTCTACTGAAAATACAAAATTAGCCAGACATAGTGGTGGGGGCTTGTAATCCCAGATACTAGGAGGCTGAGGCAGAGAATTGCTCGAACCCAGTAGGCAGAGGTTGCAGTGAGCTGAAATCGCGCCACTGCACTCCAGCCTGGATGACAGAGAGAGACTGTCTCAAAAGAAAAAAAAAGATGATGGGGGAGAGAAGTGGGCTGCTGAGAAGCGCTGAACTGAGGGCCTGGGAAGGAGCTTGGAGCTGGGGCAGAAAAAAATCTGGGGAGCAGCAGACATGGGTAAGAGAATATGGGAAGGAGAGCCGCTTCCCAGGCATGATGAGTGAACTTCTTTGGTATTTTCTTTTTTCTTTTCTTTTTTTTTTTTTTTGAGACAGAGTGTCGCTCTTGTTACCCAGGCTGGAGTGCAATGGCGCGATCTCGGCTCACCGCAACCTCCACCTCCTGGGTTCAAGCAATTCTCCTGCCTCAGCCTCCTGAGTAGCTGGGACTACAGGCACGCGCCACCATGCCCAGCTAATTTTTTGTATTTTTAGTAGAGACGGGGTTTCACCACATTGACCAGGATGGTCTCGAACTCTCGACCTCGTGATCCACCCGCCTCGGCCTCCCAAAGTGCTGGGATTACAGGCTTGAGCCACCGCGCCCGGCCCTTCTTTGGTATTTTCTAGAGAGGAAAGATGTTTAGCCAGTTTAGATGCTAGACTGGTGTTTCTTGAAATATGCTAAGACAGAGTCTGAAAGTGGCATATATTATCCAAAAGAAGAGTTTCCCAAAAACTTTCCAAGGTGGGCTTGTTCTGGAACTGTATGCCCTACCCTGTGAGCCTCGGAGTTGGCATGATGGGACGTGGTGCTGCAAGCCCTGGCTCTGGAACTGTGGGTCTCAGCAGAGGGTATCTGGGAGCCACACTCACGCGCATGCAGCCATTCCCAAGAGGCCCTCAGCTGTTCAGACTTCCCCCTGGAAGCCAGCACTGCCCCCGGGGAACCTCTGGCTCTGCCTGGGAGCTCTGGAAAGTTCTCTGTGCCCAGCCTCAGTTATCTCATAAAGTGGGATCGTCTGCCCCAACAGCAGCAACGCTGTGAGGATTACACGAGGTCATAAGTAAGAAAGCACATTGCACAATGTCAAATACGATATAAATTCTGTTATTCTTTTTTTTTTTTTTTGAGACGGAGTTTCGCTCTTGTTACCCAGGCTGGAGTGCAATGGCGCGGTCTTGGCTCACCGCAACCTCCGCCTCCTGGGCTCAGGCAATTCTCCTGCCTCAGCCTCCTGAGTAGCTGGGATTACAGGCACGTGCCACCATGCCCAGCTGATTTTTTGTATTTTTAGTAGAGACGGGGTTTCACCATGTTGACCAGGAAGGTCTCAATCTCTTGACCTTGTGATCCACCCGCCTTGGCCTCCCAAAGTGCTGGGATTACAGGCTTGAGCCACCGTGCCCGGTGTTATTATTTCAAAGAAAAGATGTGGCGAGGGTAATCGCTGCAGCTCTCATTGGCTAATGACTTGCCATACACAAGACATAAGCCCCTTTAATGGTCCGCCAACCTCATTAGTGAGAACAGCTTTGTCCCTCTTTTATAGATGGAGGGCATTTAGCTCAGAGAAGGGAAGCCACTGGCCCAGAATGGTAATTCAAGTTCATGTCATCCTGACCCCAGAGCATTACTCAGAGCATCTCCAAAAGTGAAAGAGTTAAGGCCAGGTGTGGTGGCTCACACCTATAATCCATATACTTTGGGAGGCAGAGGCAGAAAGATAATTTGAGCCCATGAGTTCAAGACCAACCTGGGTAACATAAGGAGACCCACCCGCCTCCCCCATGTCTATACCAAAAAAAAAAAGAATTTCTTTTTTTAAAAATTTTTACCAGCAATGTTAGCACACACACAAATTTTTTTTTTTTTTAGAAAGCTTCTCACTCTGTTGCCCAGGCTGGAGTGCAGTGGCACAGTCTCAGCTCATTGCAACTTCTGTCTCCCAGGTTCAAGCAGTTCTCCTGCCTCAGCTTCCCAAGTAGCTGGGATTATAGGTGCCTGCCACCACGCCCGGCTAATTTTTTTGTATTTTTAGTAGAGATGGGGTTTCACCATGTTGGCCAGGCTGATCTCAAACTCCTGACATCATGATCTGCCCACCTCGGCCTCCCAAAGCCCTGGGATTACAGCCGTGAGCCACCGCTCCTGGCCATGACAAAAAAAAATTTTGAAAGGCCAGGAGGGATGGCTCACAGCTGTAATCCAAGCGTTTTGAGAGGCTGAAGCAGGTGGATCACTTAAAGTCAGGAGTTCGAGACCAGCCTGACCAACATGGTGAAACCCCGTCTCTACTAAAAATACAAAAAATTAGCCGGGCGTGGTGGTGCATGCCTATAATCCCGGCTACTCAGGAGACTGAGGCAGGAGAATCACTTGAACCTGGGAGGCAGAGGTTGCAGTGAGCCAAGATGGTGCCACTGCACTCCAGTCTGGGGGCCAAAAAACTCCATCTCAAAAAAAAAAATTTTTTTTTTAAATAGCTGAGCTGGCTACTCTCGGTACACTGCCCCACAAGGAGCAGTACCAAAAAGACAAATTAAAAAATAGCTGAGCATGGTGACACGTGCCTGTGGTCCCAGCTATTTAGGAGGCTGAGGTGGAAGGAGGGCTTGAGCCCTGTAATTCGAGGCTGCAGTGATCCATGATCTTGCCACCACACTTGAGCCTGAGTGAGAGAGCAAGACTGTCTCTTGAAAAAGAAAAACAAAAGTGAAAGAGTTGAGCCTGCGGGATGCACAGGGCAGACATGTGGCTGGTGAGCTGAGCCAGGGCCTGCAAAGTGGAGTACTGAGGCCAGGTGCAGTGGCTCAACGCCTGTAATCCTCACTGTATTAGTCCATTCTCATGCTGCTAATAAAGAAACACCCAACACTGGGTAATTTATAAAGAAAGAGGTTTAAAGGACTCACAGTTCCACACGGCTGGGGAAGGCCTCACAATCATGGCGGAAGGTGAAAAGCACATCTTACACAGTGGCAGACAAGAGAGAATGAGAGCCAAGCGGAGAGGGGTTTCCCCTTATAAAACCATCAGATCTCGTGAGACTTACTCACTACCACGAGAACAGTATGGAGGAACCACCCCCATGGTTCAATGACTCCCACTGGGTCCCTCCCACAACACGTGGGAATTATGGGAGCTACAATTGAAGATGAGATGTGGGTGTGGACACAGCTAAACCATATCACCACCACTCTGGGAGGCCAAGGAGGGAAGATCACGAGCCCAGGAGTTCATGACCAGCCTGGTCAACGTTGCAAAACCCATCTCTACAAAAATACAAAAAATTAGCCAGGCGTGGTGGCAAGAGCCTGTAATCCCTCCGGTACTCAGGAAGCCGAGGTGAGAGGATCACCTGAGCCTGGGTGGTAAAGGCTGCAGTGAGCTGTCTTTGTGCCACTGCACTTCAGCCTGGGCAACAGAGATCCTGTCTTAAAAAAAAAAAAAAAGAAAAAGAAAAAAGTGACAAGCCACTTGCTGGAGCACTGGTCTTAGGGCCCAGCTGTGTGACCTTGGAGGCCTTTCCTTTCTATCTCTTCACCCACCCGTAAGTGTCGCTGACTCCATGCCCAACATCCCTGTGGGGCTGAGACAGGGTGTGTTTCAGGCCGGACCTCAGGGCGAGGCCTCCCCTGAGGTGCCCTGCTCTTCAGGAGCTGGTCCCAAGTGTCTGTCCCAGAGGCCAAGGACGGATGAGCAGGGGCTCCGCTGGGAGATGGTGCAAGCAGGCCTACATCAGGTAGACGGACGCAGCTCTGGCCATCCCACCAGGAAAGGCTGGTGAAGAAGATGACCAGGAAGCAGTGATTTCTCTGGCTCCAGTGACTGAAGTGTGGGGACTGAAAGGCAGGCTCAAAGGGGATGGTGACACAGGGCTGTGGCCTTTACTGACGGGTCTCCCAGTAAAGGTCTAGGTCTCCCAACCTAGACTCAAGGTCTCCTGGAAGCTTCCTAGTCCTGGGGAAATTCCAAAGGTCCAGGGAGTGTCTGGCCAGAGGCAGGTGATTCATGTCATTTCTCGGGGGCCACTTCAACCTGGGCACCTGTTGAGCAGCATCACCTGCCAGGGGGCTGGCATGCTGGTAGGGACCCCAGGCAAGATGTGGACCCTCAAGGTAGAGGCCCCTCAGGGCACAGCCTCTGTGCCTTGCAGGGTCCTTAAGGGAGGCTGAAGGCGGACGGACCTATGCGGGAGCCTTGGCCCTGACCACAGCGTGCAGTTCTTTCCAGCTGCCTCAGAGCTTCCAGTGCTATCAGCTCCCTGATGGCCTTGCTAGTCAGACTCCAGATACCACAGCATGCCCCTGCTTATCACCCACACTGAGGTCCAAGCTCCCCCGAGCCCCTCCACTCCCATCCTGTAGCAGTTCATTCATTCATTTATTCATTCACCCTACAAACATTTATTGAGCACGTACTGTGTGCCAGGGACCATCCCAGATATACCAGATATACTACAAGGAAGAAGAGAGATGAAGTCTGTCAAAGCGTAGGCAGGGTTAAGAGCAGGGACTCAGGAGCCAGGCTGCTTAGGTTTAAATTCTGGCTCCGCTGCTTTCCAGCTGTGTCACCATGAGCAAATGACATAACATCTCTGATCCCCAACAACCTCAACTGTAAAATGGGGCTCAGAACAGCACCCCCTCGTGGGCTTGGGGTGAGGATTCAGCGCCTTACTATGGTGTCAGAAGAGCAGTTGATCCATAGTGAGTGTGCCGATGTGTTTGTGATTTGTCGAGTGGGGAATGCAGAAAATGAACTGTAAATAGATAAAAATCATTGCAGATTTTGGCTGGTGTTTTGTTTTTATTTATTTATTTATTTTGAGATGGAGGCTCACTCTGTTGCCCAGGCTGGAGTGCAGTGGCGTGATCTCGGCTCACCGCAATCTCCACCTCCGAGGTTCAAGTGATTCTTTTGCCTCAGCTTCCTGAGTAGCTGGGACTACAGGCATGTGCCATCATGCCCAGCTAATTTTTGTACTTTTAGTAGAGACAGGGTTTCACTATGTTGGCCAGGCTGGTCTCGAACTCCTGACCTAGTAATCTGCCCACCTTGGCCTTCCAAAGTACTGGGATTACAGGCGTTAGCCACCATGCCTGGCCTTTGCCCGCTGTTTTGAAGGAAAAGAGTATGGTGTGGGAGACATGAGTTGGGGTGGAGGGGCTCCTCCAGGCAGGGAAGTCAGGAGGGCATCTCAGAGGAGGTGACCTATGTAGGGTGTGATGCACAGAAGATGGAGGAAAGTGGTGAGAGCAGGGAAAACGCTCCAGGCAGAGGGACCAGCATGGGAGAGTCCCTGAGGCGGAAAATGGCTTGGCAGGCGTAGGGAAGGCCAGAAGGCCCAGGAGGCAGGAGCTTGGCGGGTGAGAGGGATGGTGGCATGAAAGTTCAGAGAGGCCAGCAGGGTCTTGTGGGCCCCAGAAAAGAGTTTGGCTTCCATTTCCAGTGCAGCATGCAGCCACAGGAGATGTTTTTGTTTCTGTAAATTGTACCGAAGCATATCAGGCATCCAGAAAAGTGTACGAATCACAAGTGTACAAATCACAAGTGCACAATGCCAAGAGTTTTCACAAAGTGAACACACCCAGGAGATGGGCACTGAGATCAAAACCAGAACGTGGCCAGCACCCCAGCATCCTCCCATAGGCCCCTCTAGTCACCACTCCCATGGGGAGCAGAATCCCATGCACAGAGTAGTTTTGCTTGACTTTGAACCTCCTATAAATGGAACCATTCAGCAGTGTTCTCTGTTCCCGGCTTCTTTTGCTCAGCAGGATGTTTGTGAGATTCACCCACATTTTTTTTTTTTTTTTTTGAGATGGAGTCTCATTCTGTCACCCAGGCTGGAGTGCAGTGGCGTGATCTCGGCTCACTGCAACCTCTGCTTCCTGGGTTCAAGCAATTCTTCTGCCTCAGCTTCCTCAGTAGCTGAGATTACAAGCACGTGCTACCATACAGGCTAATTTTGTATATTTTAGTAGAGACGGTGTTTCATCGTGTTGCCCAGGCTGGTCTCAAACTCCTGAGTTCAGTCAATCCACCCACCTCGGCCTCCCAAAGTGCTAGGATTACAGGCGTGAGCCACCGCGCCTGGCTGATTCACCCACTTTTCATCAGTGGTTGTGGTTTTGCTTCTCTAGAAAGTTGCACAGTCTTCCGTTGTGTTGCTACACCACAACGCATCTATGCATTTGATCAATGATGGTCATTTGTGGTCTCCCGTTTGGGGCTACTGTACACATTCTAGTCCTGTAGTCCTGTTTGGTGCACCCGTGAATGATTTTCTGATCATTGAAGGGTGTTCAATATGAAATTGACAAAATCTCATGTCAAGCTCACTCCTACTCCTGCATCAGCTCCCCAGGGTGACACCAGAACTGGACCAGCCTCAACGGTGCCTTTTTTTAAAAAATGGAGTCTCGCACTATCACCTAGGATGCAATGCAGTGGCTCCATCACGGCTCACTGCAACCTCCACCTCCCAGGTTCAAGCGATTCTCCTGCCTCCGCCTCCTGAATAGTTGGGACTACAGGTATTTTTAGTAGAGACAGGGTTTCACCATGTTGGCCAGGCTGGTCTCGAAGTCCTGGCCTCAAGTGATCCACCTGCCTCAGCCTCCCAAATTGCTGGGATTACAGGCTTTAACCATTGTGCCCAGCCTCAACTTTAGTCTTTTGTTGCTCGGGTAGAATCCCCTATTAAGAGTCTGCACCCTCAGCCAGGTGCGGTGGCTCAAGCCTGTAATCCCAGCACTTTGGGAGGCCGAGGCAGGTGGATCACGAGGTCAAGAGATCGAGACCATCCTGGTCAACATGGTGAAACCCCGTCTCTACTAAAAATACAAAAAATTAGCTGGGCATGGTGGCACGTGCCTGTAATCCCAGCTGCTCAGGAGGCTGAGGCAGGAGAATTGCCTGAACCCAGGAGGTGGAGGTTGTGGTGAGCCAAGATCGCGCCATTGCACTCCTGGGTAACAAGAGCGGAACTCTGTCTCAAAAAAAAAAAAAAAAAAGAATCTGCCCCTTTTATGCCCCGATGGTGTCTGACTCCCAACTTTCTTCCAAACCAGGAACTCTGCCATTCATTCCCCAGGCCTGGGTATCCTGAGAAGAAAACTGACTCAATCATACCAAAGCTGCCGCTGGCTGCGAATGTTGGGTTACACTGGAAAGCAGTGAAAGCTCAGGGCCCATTAACCACCCCCTGCCCGCCCCCTAGTAATGCCCTTTCTCTTTGTTGTGTTCCAGGTCCAGGAAATGAGATGAAGGCAAAAGCGCCCCCTGTGGGTGAGGGTAAGATGCACCTCTCTTTCCAGGGTTCCTCAGTGTCCTGTCTTCTAGACCAAGGATGCCTGCTCTGCACCAGGCCAGCACAGACCCAGCCTCATTGAGAGGGCAGTGCCAACAGGCTGCCCTCAGCTCTAAAGGCCCAGGGTGTGGATGAGCCAGGAAGCACTGCCACCCTTGTACACTCACTCCCCATCTGGGACCCTCTCCCCTCTTCCTCACTCCACCCCAGATCATTGGAGAGGTCTCCCCAGGTGTCCACCCAGCCTGCTCCCCTGGTTAGTGTCCCCACAATACGTGGCACCTTCCCCCGCACCCAGCCCCTCCCAATGCAAGCCATGCCTCACTGCCAGACTGCGCGGGCAGGGAGGGACCTGTCCCCTGTTCCCGGAAGATGGAAGATCGCCCACACCTGGCACTGTGCCCAGCTCCTGTGGGGGCGTCATAAATATCTCCTGAATGATTCATTCATTCCTTTGGGAGAGAAAGCATGACCCCTTAGTGGTTAAGGGTATGGAGTTTGAAGTCACACAGACCTGGGTTCAAGTTCGGGCTCTGACCTTTGGCTCTGTGACCTTGGTGGCCTCTCTGAGCCTGTTTCTTCATGTAAAAAATGGACTCACCACCACCAGATTAGGCCATGGCGAGGTCTGAGATGACGCTGTAAGGCACCAGCACAGAGCTGACCTACAGTTACAGCTCAGTCGTGGTGGGAGGGAATAATTATTCATTCAGAAAAGGGGAAACTTTCCGCTGCGCCTCCTGTCGCTCCGTTTTCTTTGGCTCCCGGAGGTGCGCAGTATCGGGCCCATTTTTAAGGTAAAGAAACTCAGGCCTATAAAGGGAACAGGATAACCCGGGGCGCGGAGGTTGGGGTTAGAACTCAGGGCTGCTGGCTCTGCGCCCAGCGCTCGGCCTGCCTCTTAGAGGCCTGTGGGCACGTCCCCACCTGCCCCTGTCCCCAGGCCTGGGAGCGACGGGTTGGGCTTGGCCTCAGGGCGTCCCTGGATCCCTAGTGCGCTTGGGGATCTCCGGCTCGGACGCCGAGAGCAGAGACAGCGCTCGAGCTTGTCACTTTAAATTAAAGAGGGAGCGGGCGGGCGAGCGGGAGAGAGCGAGGAAGCGCGCGGCTGGCTCCTGGGAGCGTGCCCGGACTGCGGCGCAGCTCCCGTCCGCCGCCCCGGCCCGGCCGAGCCCCCTGCCCGCGCCGCGCTCCTCGGAGGCGGGCGCCCAGCGACACTGCAGGGGTGGCGTGGCCACCGGCGGCCGGGCTAGGCGCGGGTGCGTGCGCGCTGCGGGAGGCGTGCCGGGAGCCGGAGTCCAACCGGAGCAGCGGCCCCTCCGCGGAGCCCCGGTGAGTACGCAACCTGCAGACCCCCGCGCGCGGCCGGAATCGCACTCTGATCGCGGACGCACGCAGCCCACTCCTCCGACCCCGAGCCCGGGACCGCAGAGCCCCACGCACTCCGAGCGCCTGCACCCCCGCGCCGCGCTTGCACACGAACGAATGCCGGGCACCGCGCACGCTGGGCGCCCTTATCCGGCCCAGCCACTCCGCGCACTGCGCATCGCATCGTGCCCTGTACGCCCGCCCCGCGTGTGCACACACGCGACTCACCCCACCATTTACACGCCTCCCTGCGCCCACGCTGCACACACGCCCCTCACTTTCACATTCAGCGCCCTGACTGTCCTCACTGCCTCTGCTCTGGCTTCACACCCCCTCCACACACTCGGATCCTCATACACCCTGGGGGTTCCTGAGGCAGGAGCTCTGAGTCTCCGGGAATTGTCCCAATCTGGAGGGGAACATTGCACCCCTTCCCAAGGAGGCCCTCCCTGGCTGTGTGAAGAGCCAGCTATGACCCTCAGCCTCTGGTGCCACTGGCCTGAATGGAGGGCTTTCCAGAGGTTCCTTGGAACCTTTGCCACTGCTGCTTAGGAGAGGGATATAGCAGGGTAGGGGAGGAAGCTTGCCGGGCCTCAGGGCCTCAGGGCTGTAGATTTCGGCTGAAGTCGGGGGAGGGAGGTGGGGGGCGGGAGCCTGGCCCTGAGCTGGCCATCCTGGGAGCCCTTTTCCAGGGGCTGCAGAGAGACTGTGTGCCGCTCTCCTCCATTCTCAAAAGCCTGGAAAAGCTGCACCATGGAATGTCAGCTCCTTCCCCCATTAGGGGGTGACAGTTTTTTCAGGGGGTGAAAGCAGCACTAGTGCTTCCTATTAGAAATGGGGAAACAGAGGCTCAGAGAGGGCAGGAGACCCACCCAAGTTATCACAGCCAGTGTGAAGAAGGATCAGGACAAGTCCCCAAGCCCCCGGCCTCCCCATTCTGAATTCTGAAAGCTTTCCTCAGCAGCCCTGCAGAGCAGGGGCTCCCAGCCTGGGTATCAGACCCGGACTCTAACACTTGTCAGCTCCGGTGACTGGGCAAGTCATTTCCTGTGCCTCAGTTTCCTCTCCAGTACAAGGAGCAGGGTAGCAGCCCCCTCGGAGGGCTGAGGTACTGAGATAACACAAGTCACATAGTAGGTGCCCAAGAAATGCCAGCCAGCACCTCCCAGCCAGCCTGTGCTGTGGTTTCTGTGGGCTGTTTGGGGGGTGGGAGCTGGATTCGGTCATCTCAGAAAGCGGAGGAGGGGACTTGAAAAGGTTTCAACCTCCAGATCCTGAAGCGGCTCACAGCCTGAAGGGTGAGGCTCTCCCGATCCTTCCCTTCGCCTCGCTAGCCAGAGAATGATGTGAGGACACTGGGCAAAGGGGGTGGGTAGAGCAGAGGACAGGGACAGAAGGCCCCTTTCCCCTGCTGAGGCACAGCTTTCTTGGAAAGCCATTTCTCTGACAAGCCCAGGAGGGGGCCCCTGCCATGGTCTGATTCCAGCGAAGCCAGGGGGAGCGGGGGCTCTTCCCACCCCCACCCCCAAAAGGTAGGTCTGCCTGGTCAGGAGTCAGCATGGTGGCCAAGAGCCCAGGCCCAGATCCATTGCACCCTGGCACCAATCCCAGTGTTGCTACTCTTATGCGAGGTGACCTGGGACCCCAGCTTCCTCATCTGTAAAAGGGGAATCCATTAATCCATTGAATCACCAGGTCCACACCGTGTACCTACGACAACCAGGCAGAGTGCGAAGCATTTAGCACACCTTATGCCCACATGCATGCAGCAGTAAGGAGATATTGCTAGGTAGGTATGATCGAGCTGAAGTTGGAGCCTAGAGCTGTTTTCAATGAGTAAGCTCTGTGCAGTTTCGGGTCTGGGGGTTTGGGACTGAAGAACTGGTCGGATTGCAGGGGAGGAGCTGCAGGAGGCCATGTGCAGTCCAGGAGCTCAGCGAGGGTCTGGAGCACTCTGGCCCCCATGTTATGCTCTTTGCTGTGTGTCTGGACACGGGGGATGCTCTGGTCACAGGCTGCCCTGGTCTCGCTGTACCTCGTCGCCATACTCTTCTATCGGAAGCCACAGTCCCTTTGCCTGGCAGACCTTCAGGCTGCCAGCGGGAACCCACTGAGGCCATCCCAGGTGACGCGGAGTCAGGGGGTCTTGGGGGCATTGAGCAAAGCCATTGAGAACTGCACCTGCTGCCAGCACGTGCAGCTTGGTCTCAGCTTCCTGCTCACTGGTTGGGTGACCTTGGGCCAATTCACTGCCCTTCTCTGAGCCTCCCTCTCCTCAGTGGAGTGGGGGTAGTAACGGGATTTGCCCTATAGGTCTTACAGGTGATAGGGAAGATGGCATGAGACTTCATTGCTAATGGAAGAGGGGCTGGACTGGGCAGCAGGAATGGCTGCCAGGCCCAGCTCTACCACTGCTGGCTGTGTGGGTTTGGGCAAGTCACTTAACCTCTCTTAATCTCCCAGCTTGGCTGGGCATGGTGGCGCACGTCTGTAATCCTAGCAATTTGGGAGCCCAAGGCAGGTGGATCACCTGAGGTCAGGAGTTCAAGACCAGCCTGGCCAACGTCGTGAAACACTGTCTATACTAAAAATACAAAAATTAGCCTGTCGCGGTGGCACACGTCTGTCATCCCAGCTACTCAGGAGGCTGAAGCAGGAGAATCACTTGAACCTGGGAATCAGAGGTTGCAGTGAGACGAGATTGTGCCACTTCACTCCAGCCTGGGCAAAAGAGCGAAACTCCATCTCAAAAAAATAAATTAATTAAAAACAAAACAAAACAGAAAAAAGTCTCGTAGCTCATTCAAAGTCCACCTTACCAGACTTAGGAGCAGGGGTGCTTCTGGGGCCCAACAAGTTCTGGCCGTGAATGGAAGTGTGGGAGCAGTGGGGAAGGAGCAGAGCCGACTTAGCTCCTACTCCTGCTGGAGTGGGGGGATGCAAAGCCATTGTCCCCAGATCTTCTAACTTTCAAAAGGAAGCTGGAAATCCTTTTAAAATCCATTTTTAGTGGGAAATCGCCCCCACCCCAGGCTTTATTTTTGAGGCACAGTCTCACTATGTTGTCCAGGCTGGTTTTGAACTCGTGGGCTCAAGAGATCCTTCCACATCAGCCTCCCCAGCAGCTGGGACGCAGCTTCGACCCACTACACCCAGCTACATTTTTCCATTTTAAAATGTTGACAACTCACCTAAATGTAAGGCAAATAAAACACATCTGTAGGCTGGCAGTGCTGCCCACACTGCCCAGACTAGGGGACAGGGCACCTGTGTGGACCATCACTAGGCCGCTAACCACAGCAACCGATATATGCCAACCCCGACTACACTTAACTTATTCCACCCTCCTGGCAACCTCACATCTGCTTTACAGATGGGGAACTGAGGTTCTGAGAGACTAAGAAAATTGCCCAAGGCCACTGCAGCTAGCCAGGGGCAGATCTGGGATTCAGAGCTGAGTGCAGCTGACTACAAACCCTGTGCTCAGGCGGAGCCCCTCTAGGAGCCTCGGCATCTCCCCCAGTTCTCTTCTCCCTCCACTCAAGCAAGTAAACTCTGCCTTCACCGGGTACCAAACTGGAACTGTCTGGTGGCCATAGGCGGTGGTTCACGCCTGTAATCCCAGCACTTTGGGAGACCAAGGCGGGAGGATCACGAGGTCAGGAGTTCAAGACCAGCCTGGCCAGCATGCCAAAACCACATCTCTACCAAAATACAAAAATTAGCCGGGCGTGGTGGCACACGCGTCATCTCAGCTACTTGGGAAGCTGAGGCAGGAGAATCGCTTGAACCCAGGAGGCAGAAGTTGCAGTGAGCCGAGATTGCATCACTGCACTCCAGCCTGGTTGATAGAGTGAGATTGTCTCAAAAAAAAAAAAAAAAAAAAAAAGGGGAACTTCTGTCTGGGGTGTGCCTAGCAGTCATTCACACCTGGACTGAAATTTCAGCTCCCTGGGAAAAGATGCTGTGTTAAAGAGAGAGGAAAGAACAGACAGTATGGGAGTCTGGGGTCTGAGCTGGACCAGCCGTGGAGGGGATGGGCCCCCTGACAGCCAGAGGCCTGATGCAGTTTGAGGTTTTGTCTGTGCCCGCCTATCGCGCTGTGGGGTATACCTTGCCATGCATACCTTGCTTGCGTGCTGTTGGCACTGGCTGTCCCAGCTTGGCCTCATCACTCTTGCAAAGTCAGCTTGTGCCAGGTAAGCAGGAAAAAGCTGATGGCTTCTCTGATTCCCGGCAGGGCAGAAGCGGGCTGGGAAGTGCGTGTGTGTACGTTAGCATGTGTTTCAGCGTATCTAGACCAGCTTCCGCCAGGAGCTAGAGCCACTTTGGACAGGTACATGGTGACCCATTTGACCTGCAGATTCTTAGGAAACTTTTTATGGAGCCAGATGGCCTGGGTTGAACAGGTTATTAGCTGTGTGGCCTGGGGTAAATTACGCCCTGGGGCTCTCACCTGCAAACCAGAGATAATAATTGTACCTATCTCCTGGGGCTGTTAGGAGGATTAAATGAGGTCGGATACATGCAAAGTGCTTAGAACTGCACTTGCTGTAAGGAAATGCTCGGCAAGATTGCCTATTCCTATCATGATCTCCAGCCCAGGCCCAGGAATGAGCTTTCACTCTAGTCAGATGGGCAAAGCCCTTCCTGGCTTAGCACCGCCCTTCCATCACCATAACAACGCACAGCTCCTTGCGGGAGTGGGGGCAGCATCGCTGGGAGCCAGGAGCTGGCTGCGCACCTTACCTGACCTGCTTCTCGAGGCTCCTGGGCACCCCCAGGACTTATGGGGATGGACTAGGACTTATGGCACCCCCAAATGTGCTGGATAACCCTGATGGGAGCATGGCACCCCAGCTACTTGACTCCAAAGCCTCAGACTGGGGAGAACTCTGGGCTTCCTGAAAACATTGAGGGCCTTAGCTTTACCCTCTGATTTGACCCCAGTCCCAAAGGGGTCTACAAGATGCTCCAAGGGGTTGGGAACTGGTAGGTCACACTGCCTGAGGACATTTTATACTGTGCCTGAATGGTGTTTGCATTTTTTAATTTTTTTTTTTTTTTTTTTTTGAGATGGTGTCTTTCTCTGTGGCCAGGTTGGAGTGAAATGGCATCATCTCAGCTCACTGCAACCTCCGACTCCCTAGTTCAAAGTGATTCTCCTGCCTCAGCCTCCAGAGTAGCTGGGATTACAGGCACGAGCCACCACGCCCAGCTAATTTTTGTATTTTTAGCAGAGACGGGTTTCACCATGTTGGCCAGGATGATCTTGATCTCCTGACCTCATGATCCACCCACCTCGGCCTCCCAAAGTGCTAGGATTACAGGCTTGAGTCACCGCACCTGGCTGGTGTTTGCATTTTTTGCAAATTGGTTGCTACCTTTAAAGCTCAGGAAACTGCATATAAAAACTTCAGATGTCTGGCTTTTCTCTAAAGTGCCAGAAGATAAAGCCATGTGGTTGTTGTTCCTGCTGGCGCAGAAATGCAGCTGCCCCTGGGCCAGGCCGTAGCTCTGCAGTTCCTACTTCACCCTCCCCTCACCCTACCACCCTGCACCAGGCCTGCAGGCTCACTGTGTGGAACCACCTCTCTGAACTATAAGGGAAGTGGGAGGTTGGGGTGGGCATTCTCCTGGCCCTCTGTGCCCTTGACCTGAGATCAGTACCCCCCATCCCAGTTTCCCGTTTCCAAGACTCCACACACCCACACACACATTTAGAACACATCTGTGAGCCAGATTTACTTCTTAGCAATAATAATAAAACAGTGAACAGTCACCTAGGTTCAGGTAGTGGCTCGTATGAGCTCCCAGACCTTTTTAGAATAACTTAGGCCTCAGTGGTTCCTAAAACCTGGGGGTGGAGGGTGGGGTGGGGAAGAAACCATGCCAGGCAGTGAAAGATTGCAGAGACACAGCCATTCCTTCCCAGTCAAAATGGAAATATTTGAAGGGAGGCTCAAGCCTGAGGCCTTGCTCTAACGAGTCACCTACCCAGTCTCTGCTGGTCACATGGTGTTGTTAGGATGGAAATGAGCTGGGGTTGCCAGATTTGGCAAATACAGAAACAGGACGTCCAGGAGCATTGAAGCTTCAGATGAACAACGGAAAAGGTTTTGGTGTAAGTATGACCTATGGAATATTTGAGACACACATATTAAAAACTTATCTGAAATTTGGCTGGGCATGGTGGCTCGTGCCTGTAATCTCAGCACTTTGGGAGACTGTGATTGGTGGATCACCTGAGGTCAGGAGTTTGAGACCAGGCTGACCAATGCGGTGAAACCCCATCTCTACTAAAAATATTAAAATTAGCCAGGTGTGGTGGCACACACCTGCCATCCCAGCTACTTGGGAGCTGAGGCAGGAGATCACTTGAACCCAGAAGGCAGAGGCTGCAGTGAGCCAAGATTGTGCCACTGCACTCTAGCCTGGGAGACAGAGTGAGACTCCATCTAAAAAAAACAAAACAAAATCTGAAATTCACATGCCAGGGCATCCTGTTTTATCTGGCAATCCTGAAAAGAGTCTTAGAATGTTTGAAAAGAGCTTTAAACACCATTTCTTAAAATGCCAAGCCTCCCTTTGGTGGCTGTCCCCTTACAGCTGAGCATACGCTCTGGATGACAGGCACACGGGTGCGGGGGAGGTGGGGGCTGGGACCTAGGGGCAGAGTGCTGACCCTCCACAGTCCTCTCCGCTCACTCTCTCTTCCCTTCCAGTCATAGGCACCGCAGCAGGCATCATGGCCGTGGATGTGGCAGAATACCATCTGAGCGGTGAGTCCCCAGGGCAAGCCCCTCCTGGATCATGCCTGCGGGGCCCTTGCACCAGGCCTGGGGTGGGAGCTGTCCGTGGGACATGAATAATGGCAAGAACGCTGCCCTTATTCCTGACTGTCCTTGCCATTAATGCCTTCACTCGAAAGGACAGTCAGTGATTTGCCCAACATCAGACAGCCCTGGGGACATCAAGCTTGGCTCAATCTGAGGTCTCATCATCGTGCCACTCAAGTGGCTCCTTCCTGTTAAAGTGACTTTCTTTCACTTGAGAGGGTGCCCAGGGAGACCCTGGTCCTGCTGCACCCTGGGGATGAGCCTGTGACTCAGAATCCACTCACTGGGGCCTTTGGTGGAGCCTGTCAAGTCCCCAAGGGAAAATAAACTTAGGACAGTCAATGTTAGATTCATGGGGCATTAAACTCAGAGGCCACCCAGTCCAAGGCAGAGGCTGCAGTGAGCTGAGTTCACACCACTGCACTCCAGCTTTCCAGCCTGGGCAGCAGAGTGAAACTCTGTCTCATTAAAAGAGAGACAGAGAGAGAGAGAGAGACCACCCAGTCCATGGCCATGGCTCCCGCCCTTTCACCCTGTGCCCCAGCAGGGAGATGGAAGATGGCTGAGAGATGGCCTCAAGACTCCAGACATACCCCCGTAGCCTCCCCATGGATGGCGGATGGGGTCAGAGCCGAAAATACCAGGCGTCTTTTCTCTCTTTGTTCCTCTCCCCATTCAAAGACGAGAGAAGTGAGGCTCAGAAAGGGAAAGGGACAGTGAGTAACAGGGTCAGGATGTGAACTCAGGTCTCCCGGGCCCGTGCTCCCCATCACTCCAGCTCCAGCCCTAGCAGAACCCCTGGGAAGCCCAGGCCCGATCTGAAGGGTGTGCCCAGGATCACCTTTCCCATCCCCAAGCCAGGGAGCCTCACTTTTCACCCACGGGCTCACAAGTCTTGCCCATACACCCCCGCCAGTCCCCCCGCCACCATGGCCTTGGGCAGGTGGTAAAATCTGAACTTCTACTTACTCATCTGTAAATGCAGACAGTGAGGCCACCTCAGGGCTACTGGGCAGATTTCGTGAGCAGACACCACTCTCACAACACCAGGGCTTTGCACAAGCTGTTCCCCCAGCCTGGAGCTCTTCCCGGCCTCTGCCTCTGCCGGCCTGAGTCCCGGGGCCTGCCGTCGGGGTTGCAGGTGCAGATGTGGACCCCGTCTGCAGGGGCAACAGGTCTCTCCTCCGTCCCTCACTTCCCCATCTGTAAAATGGAGAAAGCAATGGAACCAACCTCACACGACTGTCTTGAGGACTCAAGCGACCTGCTTAGAACAGGGCCTGGCAGCCGGGCGCGGTGGCTCAAGCCTGTAATCCCAGCACTTTGGGAGGCCGAGGCGGGTGGATCACGAGGTCAAGAGATCGAGACCATCTTGGTCAACATGGTGAAACCCCGTCTCTACTAAAATACAAAAAAAAATAGCTGGGCACGGTGGCGCGTGCCTGTAATCCCAGCTACTCAGGAGGCTGAGGCAGGAGAATTGCCTGAACCCAGGAGGCGGAGGTTGCGGTGAGCCGAGATCGCGCCATTGCACTCCAGCCTGGGTAACAAGAGCGAAACCCCGTCTCAAAAAAAAAAAAAAAAAAAAAAAAAAAGAACAGGGCCTGGCAAATCATAGCCAGGAAGTGCTTCGGAGGGGAGCTTTTCCTCCTCCTCCTCCCCTCACTTCCAGTCTTAGCCTAGACCTCACTCCCCATATCACCCCAAGGCTGGTGTTCCAGCAAATCAATAAATAAATGAACACAAACTGTCATTTCATGCCACCTTCCTGGGGCTTTTCCTTCTGGGCCCCCAGACCTACCCCCTTTTCTGCCACCCGGGGCATGGGCCCCATCCTTCAGCTCCCAAGAGCCTCAGACGCAGGGGACCCTGAATGTCCTCTGTGCCCACAGGCTGCTCAGAGACCTTGGGCCTCTGGTCCTGCCCTCTGGCCAACCCCCGGCTACCACCCAACCCTGCCGTGACCCTGTTCCCCAGAATGCACCAAGCCCTGCCAGTCAGGGCCTGGGAGCCTCCATGGACCTCTTTGTTATGGGTGTATTTGGCGCGCAGATGACACTCTGTTAACAGGAGCAGGCAGAAGGAAGGAGGGTGTGTTCACAGTCCCTCCGTTGTCGTTACCTTTTCCTTCTGTTTTTCCCTGCTCTGCCCAGCCGGTGACTATGTGCTTCGTGACTTTTACATACATCACAAGCGCGTGGTTACACCATGTTGGGGATTCATTTTTTTTCCTCTTTTAACAATGCCAGAAATGTTTCTTTGCATTGTCACAGTGCCATGCTAATGACCTCAATTGTGATTCTCCAAGGCCAGTGACATTTCCTCCCAAGACAGCGCCACCAGCCCTCACTGGCCCCCTCGGTGGGACCTTCAGGCTGTTTCCGGATTTCTGCCGTTATAAATCCAGCCTCGATGACTCATCCCAGACATAAAACTTGTCGGGATTTTCCCTTTAGGATAAATTCACCAGAGTGGGACCGCTGGATGGGGGATGCTCTTGTCATCTGGATTTTCCAGATGGAGACTGAAGCCCAGAGGTGCTGGGTGACTTGCCTGGAAGCCAGGGCACCTGCGCCTGGCTCTGCCGTTTCTCACACTGGCCTTGAGTGGAGAAACAGATGTGCCCGCTACCCGCCCTTGGTCTCAGTTTTCCTCTTTTAGAAAATAGGGCCTCACAGGGTGCTCAATGCTGGGAGGGGGTCAGGATTGGAGGCCAGTGAGTTAGTGCTGTGGATTCTGGCTCAGGTGGCTGACTCAGAAGAGAGCAGGGCAGGCTAGAGGGGCTGCCCCACTGCGTGATTCCTCTCTGTGCAGCTGGGCTTCAGGGCAGCAGTGGTCAGGAACCCTCAGGTCCCCTCCCTCCCTTCCCAGGGCACTCTGCCCACTCTGGGCTTTTTATACCCCTCTGTTCTTCCCGACCTTGACTTCCAGCTCCTGTTGGCGTGGCCTGGCACACTTCTTGCCCCTCATGATATCTCAGCGTACATGTCTCTCCTCCGGGAAGCCTTCCCGGGCTGCTCCCATTCCTAGTATGCTGACTTGTCTATTTATTTGCCTGCCCCACCCCACCCTCTAGACTTCGAGCTACTTAAGGACAGGGACTGGGCCGGGGCTGACTCAGCCCTGGCTACCCGTGCCCATAGGCTGCTGGCGCACCAGGGTGGGTGCTTGATGATGTGCAGTGATCAATATCCCAGCGCTGAGATGCCCTTCGCACCTTTCCCCACCTTGCTGCCAAGGAACTATGCGGGGTCGAGGCCGTGTGTGGCAGTGGTTACCCCACTTGCTCTGGGGTCTGGCTGCCAGAGTTGGAGTCCCAGCACCACCCCTTCTGGGCTCTGTGACCTTGGGCAAGTTCTTTAGCTTTTCTGTGCCTCAGTTTCCTCACTGGAATTGAGACAGACGCAGTACTAAGAACAGTTTAGAGAACAGTATTTGCCAGCACCGTGACCTGCAGAATGAATCTCAGTGTCTCCTTGGCTTCCTTTGGGGAAGCAGAGCCAGGTTTCCTAGGAGAGAAAGGCAAAACCTTGGAACGTGTGTGGTCCTGCCGCGTGCCAAGCACGGTGCTAGGGGAGGACGCGCCTGCCACAGTTGAGCAGGTTGTTAATTTCCGTTTTCTGGGGCATCGAGGCTCAGAGAGGGAAGGTTGTTGACTCATCGGCAGAGCAAAAGCATCTGAGCATCTGGATTTGTCTCCAAGCCCTGCACTGCCTGCAGCCACCTCTCACTTCTGGCTGAGTTGTTTGTTTGTTTTGGTAAGAGATTCACAGAGAGATAAGAATCACATACCAAATAATTTACCCACTTAAAGTGTACAATTCAGTAGTTTTTTTTTTTCAGTAGTTTTTAGTATATTGCGCAACCAGCCACACAATCCCTTTTTAGAATATTCTCATCATCCCCCAAAGAAACCCTATTTCTCCCAACTTTCCAGCCCTGACAGTCACTAATCTACTGTACAGACTGGCGTCAATTCTGTCTATATAGATTTGCCTGTTCTGGATATTACATACACAGGATAAGCATCCTAAATCCAAAAACCCAAAATCCAAAATCTGAATTTTTTTTTTTTTTTTTTTTTGAGACGGAGTTTCGCTCTTGTCACCCAGGCTGGAGTGCAATGGCGCGATCTCGGCTCACCGCAACCTCCGCCTCCTGGGTTCAGGCAATTCTCCTGCCTCAGCCTCCTGAGTAGCTGGGATTACAGGCACGCGCCACCGTGCCCAGCTAATTTTTTTTTGTATTTTTAGTAGAAACGGGGTTTCACCATGTTGACCAGGATGGTCTCAATCTCTTGACCTTGTGATCCACCCGCCTCGGCTTCCCAAAGTGCTGGGATTACAGGCTTGAGCCACCGCGCCCGGCAGATCTGAATTTTTTTGAGGGCTGACGTGGTGCTGAAAGGAAATGTCCGTGGGAGCATTTTGGATTTCAGATTTTGGCATTAGGAATGCTCAACCTGTAAGTGTACTGCAAATATCCCCAAATCAGAAAAAATCTGAAATTGAAAGCGCCTGTGGTCCCAAGCCACACAGGAAAGTATATGTCTTGTTCGACATGGGATCTGCAGCACCTAGTACGTAGTAGGCGTTCAATAAACATCCATTCAATGAATAAGTCAGTGCTGCTCCCCGGCTGGGTGTCTGTCTCCACTAGGAAGCCCTAATGAGAGGCTGCACTTGCCTTGCAGTCATCAAGAGCCCCCCTGGCTGGGAGGTGGGTGTCTATGCTGCAGGGGCCCTGGCCCTGCTGGGAATCGCCGCTGTGAGCCTGTGGAAGCTCTGGACGTCGGGGAGCTTCCCCAGCCCCTCTCCGTTTCCCAATTACGACTACAGGTACCTCCAGCAGAAGTACGGCGAGAGCAACGCAGAGGCCAGGCAGAAGGTGAGGCTTCTGATCCCGCAGGTGCACAGCGAGTACACCCCCACATGCCCCCAAACCATCAGATCAGTCTTCAGCTCGTCTCCCTCCATCACCGCCTCCTGGTTCATGTCCTTTGAATGGGGAGTACTCCTCTCTCATCCCTTTCACATCTTCAACTCCTTTTTTAAACTTTTTTTCTTTTTTTTTTTTGGTCTCTTTTCCTCTGCATTTTTTTTTTTTTTTTTTTTTGAGACGGAGTTTCGCTCTTGTTACCCAGGCTGGAGTGCAATGGCACGATCTCGGCTCACCGCAACCTCTGCCTCCTGGGTTCAGGCAATTCTCCTGCCTCAGCCTCCTGAGTAGCTGGGATTACAGGCACGCGCCACCATGCCCAGCTAATTTTTTTGTATTTTTAGTATAGATGGGGTTTCACCATGTTGACCAGGATGGTCTCGATCTCTTGACCTTGTGATCCACCCGCCTCGGCCTCCCAAAGTGCTGGGATTACAGGCGTGAGCCACCGCGCCCGGCCCCTATTTCTTCTTTTTTTTTTTCGACACAAGGTCTCACTTGCCCAGACTGGAGTGCCGTGGTACAGTCTCAGTTCACTGCAACCTACACCTCCTGGGCTCAAGCAGTCCTCACACTTAAGCTTACCAAGTAGCTGGGACTACAGGCCCAAGCCACCACGCCCAGCTAATTTTTTGTATTTTTTGTAGAGACAGGGTTTCACCATATTGTCCAGGCTGGCCTTGAACTCCTGGACTCAAGAGATCTGCCTGTCTCAGCTTCCCAAAGTACTAGGATTACAGGCCTGCACCACCCTACCTGGTCTTTCCCTTTTCCCCTGCCTTGTAGCTGAAGCATTTTCATATACTGCTGAACACACATTGTAAACATCATTTTAATGGCTGCATGAGATTCCTTTTTGGCATATGCCATGATTGACTAAATGTCATGATAAATGATGCAGTGGAGATTCTGTACATAAAACTTGGTCTTCATTTGGGATAGTGTGCTTTGAAGGGATGTCCAGATGCGGAACTGCTGTACTGGGGCACAGGCATTCTTAGGGCCCTCACTATATGTTGCTGAATGTTTTATCATTTAACACATGGCAGAGAATTTTCTGAGTATCATGTAGAGTTCCAGACAGCACAACCAGAATCTGTTACCAGATGAGAGTCCCTCTTGCTCAGTCACTTAGGGTGTCTGCGGGGACTATCTCACATGCTGTTGGAGGAGTGTACATTTAAAAAAAACTTTTCCAGGCCTGGCACGGTGGCTGAGGTCTGTAATCCCAGCATTTTGGGAGGCCGAGGTGGGTGGATCACCTGAGGGCAGGAGTTCAAGACCAGCCTGGCCAACATGGTGAAACCCTGTCTCTACTAAAAATACAAAAATTAGCCAAGTATGGTGGCACATGCCTGTAACCCTAGCTACTCAGGAGGCCGAGGCATGAGAATCACTTAAAACTGGGAGGCAGAGGTTGCAGTGAGCCAAGATCATGCCACCGCACTCTAGCCTGGGTGACAGAGTGAGACTCTGTCTCAAAAAATCCCCACTTTTCCAAAGAGCATTTTGGCAACACGTGTCAAAGCCTTCAAAGAACTAACTGGGCACGGTGGTGGCTCACAACTGTAATCCGTTTGGGGAGGCTGAGGCAGGTGGATGGTTTGAGGTCAGGAGTTCAAAACCAGCCTGGCCAACATGGAAAAACCCTGTCTCTACTTTAAAAAATATTAAAATTTGCTGGATGTGGTGGCGGGCACCTGTAATCCCAGCTACTCAGGAGGCTGAGATACAAGAATTGCTTGAACCTGGGAGGCAGAACCCTTGGTTGCAGTGAACCAAGATCATGCCAATGTACTCCAGCCTGGGCAACAGAGTGAGACTCCATCCAAAACAAAAACAAAAAACCTTCAAAGGAGTGTGTCCTTTGGGCCAGGATTTTTAAAAATTGTTTTTATTTTTATTTATGTATTTATTTTGAGACGGAGATTTGCTCTTGTTGGCCAGGCTCGAGTACAATGGCGCCATCTAGGCTCACCACAGCCTCTGCCTCCCGGGTTCAAGAGATCTCCTGCCTCAGCCTCCTGAGTAGCTGGGATTACAGATGCCCACCACCACACCCAGCTAATTTTGTAGGGTTTCTTCATGTTGATCAGTTGGTTTCAAACTCCCGAGCTCAGGCGATCCGCCTGCCACTGCCTCCCAAAGTGCTGGGATTACAGGCATGAGCCGCTGCGTGTGGTGGAGCTGGGATTTTAAGAAAGCTATTCAATACTGAGTATTTGTATTTCTGAAAAAGTAGAAACAATGTAAATGTCCAACAGTGAGGAAGAATGAAGTAAATTATGATTATCTGCTCAGTGGAAGATTGGGGAACCATGAAAGATTATGGTAAGTGGCCAGGCGCAGTGGCTCATGCCTGTAATTCCAGCACTTTGGGCAGCCAAGGCAAGAGGATCGCTTGAGCCCAGGAGTTAGAGACCAGCCTGGACAACAAAGCAAGTCCTTGTCTCTATTAAAAAAAAAAAAGTTAAAAAATCAAAAAATTAGCCAGGTGTAGTAGCTCACCCCTGTGGTCCCAGCCACTTGGGAGAGTGAGGTGGGAGAATTGATTGGACCCAGAAGGTTGAGGCTGCAGTGAGCTGTGATTGCAACACTGCACTCTACCCTGGGCAAATGAGGCCCTGTCTCAAAAAATATATATATGATAGGCCGGGCGCGGTGGCTCAAGCCTGTAATCCCAGCACTTTGGGAGGCCGAGGCGGGTGGATCACAAGGTCGAGAGATCGAGACCATCCTGGTCAACAAGGTGAAACCCCGTCTCTACTAAAAATACAAAAAGTTAGCTGGGCATGGTGGCACGTGCCTGTAATCCCAGCTACTTAGGAGGCTGAGGCAGAATTGCCTGAGCCCAGGAGGCGGAGGTTGCGGTGAGCCGAGATCGCGCCATTGCACTCCAGCCTGGGTAACGAGAGCGAAACTCCGTCTCAAAAAAAAAAAAAAAAATATATATATATATATATATATGATAATGAAAGCATAGAAGATGCTTATGGTATAAAAGCCTTGCTTTCTCAAATCTCAAGGTCAATTAGGGAAAATAAAAAATTGCCACGCACAGTGGCTCAAGGCTGTAATCAATCCCAGCCCTTTGGGAGATCAAGACAGGCAGATCAGGATCAAGAGTTCGAGACCAGCCTGACCAACATGGTGAAACCTCATCTCTACTAAAAATACAAAACTTAGCCAGGCATGGTGGCGTGAGCCTGTAATCCATCTCTACTAAAAACACAGAAATAGCTGGGCATGGTGGCATGCACCTGTAATCTCAGCTACTTAGGAGGCTGAGGCAGGAGAATTGCTTGAACCAGGGAGGTGGAAGTTGCAGTGAACCAAGATTGTGCCATTGCACTCCAGCCTGGGCAACAGAGCGAGACTCCATCTTAAAAAAAAAAATTTTGGCCAGGCGCAGTGGCTCATGCCTGTAATCCCACCACTTTGGGAGGCCGAGACAGGCAGATCATGAGGTCAAGAGATCGAAACCATCCTGACCAGCATGGTGAAATCCCCTCTCTACTAAAAATACAAAAATTAGCTGGGCGTGGTGGCACACACATGTAGTCCCAGCTACTCGGGAGGCTGAGGCAGGAGGATTGCTTGAACCCGGGAGGCGGAGGTTGCAGTGAGCTGAGATTGCACCACTGCACTCCAGCCTGGCGCCTGGCAATGGAAATGAGACTCTGTCTCAAAAATATTTATTTATTTATTTATTATTGAGATAGAATCTTGCTGTGTTGCCCAGGCTGGAGTGCAGTGGCTCAGTCTTGGCTCACTGCAACCTCTGCTTCCCAAGTTCAAGCAATTCTCCTGCCTCTGCCTCCTAAGTAGCTGAGATTACAGGTGCATACCACCATGCCCAGCTATTTCTGTGTTTTTAGTAGAGATGGAGTTTTACCATGTTGGCCAGGTTGGTTTTGAACTCCTGACCTCAGGTGCTCAACCTCCTCAGCCTCCCATAGTGCTGGGATTACAGGCCTTAGCCACCATGCCTGACTGAGGGAAAAAGAATTTAAATATGTGAGTGAGTGTCACTGAACGTGAAAACTTCCTGTGTTGTAAACTTCCCTCGCAGCTGCTATATCACCTCTTGAGTGGCTGGCTCCTCATATTCTTACCCCTTCTTCTGGGACACTTATTGCTAGCTGCTTTTCCTTTTTTTGAGATGGAGTATCACTCTGTCACCAGGCTGGATTACAGTGATGCGATCTTTGCTCACTGCAACCTCTGCCTTCTGGGTTCAAGCGATTCTCATGCCTCAGCCTCCCAAGTAGCTGGGATTACAGGCGCACACCACCACATCCAGCTAATATTTGTATTTTTAGTAGAGATGGGGTTTCACCATGTTGGCCAGGATGGTCTGTATCTCCTGACCTTATAATCCATTGGCCTCAGCCTCCTAAAGTGCTGGGATCACAGGCGTGAGCCGACCTGCTTTTCCTTTTTCTAAACATCACTGCAGTCGACAGCTTGATGTATGGAATTCTGACCCTACAAATAAACATATTAAGAAAAAGTTGGCAGGACACAGTGGCTCACGTCTGCAGCCTCAGCACTTTGGGAGGCCGGGATGGGAGGACTGTCTTGAGCCTGGGAGTTTGAGAGTAGCCTGGCCAACATTCCAGGCATGTGCATTACCACACCCTGGCAAAACCCTATTTCTACTAAAAATACAAAAAGTAGCCAGGCGTGGTGGTGCATGCCTGTAATCCCAGCTTCTCAGGAGGCTGAGACAGGAGAATTGCTTGAACCTGGGAGGTGGAGGTTGCAGTGAGCCGAGATTGTGCCGCTATGCTCCAGCCTGGGTGACAGAGTGAGACTCCATCTCAAAAAAAAAAAAAAAAAAAAAAAAAAAAAAAGAACAAGCAACAGAAAAAGCTTTCTTACATCTTGGTTAAGGCAAGAAAAATAAGTGACATGAGGTAATATTAAACAAGGACCTTCCTAACTAAGGGATACAGGGCTTCTGTGAAAGGGGGACTTGGAGATCCGTGAATGAACTTACTCATCTCTCTGTGCGGTCTCCTTGTGACCTCGCCTGTGACCCCGTGATGCTCCCACATCCCTCTTTCTCACCCCTAGAGAGTGCCTGCCTGGAATACCCAGCGGGGCAGCATGCGGGGAACACCCAGCCGTAAAGGCAGCCTCAGCATGGAGGACACCTTCGAGAGCATCAGTGAACTGGGGCCCCTGGAGCTGATGGGCCGGGAGCTGGACCTGGCGCCGTACGGGACCCTCCGGAAGTCCCAGTCGGCTGACTCCCTGAACTCCATCTCCTCCGTGAGCAACACCTTTGGGCAGGATTTCACACTGGGCCAGGTGGAGGTGAGCATGGACTACGACGCCGCCTCCCACACCCTGCACGTGGCGGTGCTGCAGGGCAAGGACCTTCTGGAGCGGGAGGAGGCCAGCTTCGAGTCCTGCTTCATGCGCGTCAGCCTGCTGCCCGACGAGCAGATTGTGGGCATTTCCCGGGTAAGTGGGGCTCGGGGCGGGGCTGAAGGGTGCTCTGGGCTCACTAGACACCTCCCAGGCAGGCAGGGCTGTGGGGCCTGGCAGGACCCCAGAAAGGCACTAGAGCGCAGGTATGGATGCTGATCCCTGAGCTGAAGCTGCAGACTGTAGGGAGAATGAGCCTGGGAGGCTGGGGGCCTCCAACCGAAGGTTCCCATTGTGTGGAGTTCTTTTTTTTTTTTTTTTTTTGAGACGGAGTTTCGCTCTTGTTACCCAGGCTGGAGTGCAATGGCGCGATCTCGGCTCACCGCAACCTCCGCCTCCTGGGTTCACGCAATTCTCCTGCCTCAGCCTCCTGAGTAGCTGGGATTACAGGCACGCGCCACCATGCCCAGCTAATTTTTTGTATTTTTAGTAGAGACGGGGTTTCACCATGTTGACCAGGATGGTCTCGATCTCTTGACCTCGTGATCCACCCGCCTCGGCCTCCCAAAGTGCTGGGATTACAGGCGTGAGCCACCGCGCCCGGCCCTGTGTGGAGTTCTTAACCCTCCTGCCAGGTGAATACAGCGTGTGGCAGCTGTTCCTGTCCACATCTGCCCTGTGTCAACATAAGCTTCCAGCAGAAAAGGGATGACATGCTCAAGATGGCTAATTTGTGAAGAGCTTAATAACAGGACTGATCGGGTGCAGTGGCTCACACCTGTAAGCCCAGCACTTTGGGAGGCTGAGGCAGGTGGATCACCTGAAGTCACAGGTTCAAGACCAGCCTGACCTCAACATAGTGAAACCCTGTCTCTACTGAAAATACAAAAATTAGTTGGGCATGGTGGTGCACACCTGTAATCCCAAGCTATTCAGGTGGCTGAGGCAGGAGAATCACTTGAACTCAGGAGGTGGAGGTTGCAGCGAGCCGAGATCATGCCACTGCACTCCAGCCTGGGCAACAGAGTGACTCTACCTCAAAAATAACAAATAAATTTTTTAAATGAAAGTGACGACCATTTAGACTACCGAGGGTGGGATGTGGGGCGACCTCAGGGATGGCACAGTACCCAGGAGGGGTGTAACAGGAGGGGCAGTCCCACTCTAGATCTGAAGGGATGAGGGGAAGTTGAGGTTACTGGGCCCAAAAGGATAGAGGGCCACCTCATGTGGAGAGGGCTACCTCGGTGGGAGCTGTGCCCTTTGGTCAAGGAACATGGTCAGTCTGCAGCAATCCTGCAGAGAAGGACCTGGCTTCCCCTCCCGGTTTCCCTCTGGTGACCTTCACTGGGTGACCCCACCAGAAGCTAAAGGCCAAAGGAACCTGTTGACACAGCCCATCGAGGTCAACTCTCAGGGACAGAGCAGAGTGGGAAGGGCAGAGAATAAGGTGTGAGGGGCAAGGAAGGCACCCAGTCCCTGTGAATCACAGGGCCAAGCCCACAGAGCCACATCTGGGCTGAAGGGTGGGGACAGCCTGTGGCCAGAGTGCAGGGAGGGCATGTTTAGGGCACCAAGTTGGGGTGGCTCAGCTTCTGAGAGGCAGTACAGTGGGTGACTAGGATCAGGACCATGGAGCCTGACTGCCTGAGTTCAAATCCTGGTTCCACCTCTTCCTAGCAATATGACCTTGGATAAGTCAGTTTAGTACCCCATGACTCAGTTTCCCCATCTGTTAAATGAGCATCATAGTTATTGAGGAAGAGGTGGGTTAATGCATGTGAAGTTCTTAGCCCAGCCCCGGTCAGTGCCCAGCAGGTTGGCTCTCAGGAACGTGCAGAGCTTTTGTCATGCCCAGCTATGTTGCCTGTGGCCTGGGCTGCCTAGAGGATTCTGGGTGGTTCAGGATGCATTCCTCAAGGAGGGACATTGGCAGACCGCAGCCACCACAGCATGATGTGTGCTGAGAAACTGGTTCACAGAGCCCAGCACATCCATGATTTTCTCATTAGCCCCTGAGGCCAACAGGATGGATGGTTAAGGCATCCTACAGATGAGGAAACCGAGGCTCGGGAAAGTGCTTTGCCCAAGACAACCCCATTAAGGCAGCAGGAAGTCCAGGACTCAAACCCAGGGTTCCATCCTTCTCCACCCATGTGTGCATGCTCAGAGAATGGCTGGTTGGGGGCCCAGTCCCCCCTGGGCAGGGGACAGTTGAGAGGCTATTTAGCTGAAGGAGGGAGAGGTGGAGCCAGATCATGAAGAGCCTGAATGCCAACATCAGGAGGTCAGGAGGTCAGGAGGTAGGCTTTATCCCTTGGGGGCAAGGAGCCCTTCAAGAGCAAGGGATTGTGTAGGGACCGTGGCTCCCAGGGAGCACTGTGAGAGGAGCCTTCCCAGGCCCAGGCAGTGACAGAAGAATGTGGTCATGGCGGCTGGTGGCCAGTCCCACCAGGGGGTGCTGCCTCCAAGCTAGGCAGTCCCCCAGCTTCAGGTAGAGTCCAGGGATGAGAGCGCCTTTCTTTAAATATCGACAGACAGTGACTAAAGCATCTCCCTTGTTCCCCAGAGAGCAGTGCCCGCAATGTACCTACCCAGGAGACCTGCCCACGACTTCCTGGGAGGAGGCCAGTGTCGCCCACCAGGCAGGACTGGGCTTGGAAACAGAGTCGGCCCAACCTCGCCTAATTCTCCCTTCCATCCACCTTCAGCCTAAGGTGTTCAAACAGTCCTGAGCCAGACTCTGCAGGAACCGGGGACATCAGTGGCTCGTGACTCCACAGACAACTGTCCCACTCCACTGCATGCCTGGCCTAGGGCTAGACTCCAGCAGATGCAAGCAAGATGGAGACTGGCTCGTCCAGGTCATCTTGAGGGCTCTGGGGTGCCGTGGGCACCAAGGACGGGGATTAGCTGGGACCAGATTGTGGGAGCTTCAAACACCAGGCCACTAGGTTGGCCACCACTGAGAAGTGGACAGGAGGCTTTTTTTTTTTTTTTTTTTTTGGTAGAGATGGGGTTTCACCATGTTGGCCAGGATGGTCTCAATCTCTTGACCTCAGGTGATCCGCCTGCCTCAGCCTCCCAAAGTGCTGGGATTACAAGTGTAAGCCACCACGCCCGGCCTAGGAGGCTTTTAAACCTTTGGGCTGAGCCACCAAAGAAAAGATTACCATTGAGGCTGTCATGACAACAGAGCCAGGACCCTAGCCCAGGCCTCTGGACTCCCTGTCCAGTGCTCTGTCCCTGCTGCAGTCTCTCAGGCTCCTAGCGCCCTCCACGGCCCTTTGTCCTTACAGATCCAGAGGAATGCCTACTCCATCTTTTTTGATGAGAAGTTCTCCATCCCCCTGGATCCCACCGCCCTGGAAGAGAAGAGCCTGCGGTTTTCTGTATTTGGCATTGACGTGGACGAGCGGAACGTCAGCACGGGGGTGGTGGAGCTGAAGCTTTCTGTGCTTGACCTCCCACTGCAGCCCTTCAGTGGCTGGCTCTATTTACAGGACCAGAACAAGGTAAGCGACCTGCCTGCCCCCGCCTGCTCATCCACCACGGAAGAGCGTGCACACACATACACTTCCAGGAAGGGGGCTCCTTCATCCTCTGCAACTGCCTGAACCCCAAGATCATTAGGAGAGCAGGGAAGACCCGAGCCCCATCCGAGGAAACTGCTTACTGCAGGCAAACGACAAAAACATCCTGACCTCTGTTCACAGCTCATTTGCTGTTCTTAGCACCAAAGCTTCGGAGGCTCTTCCACTCCGCGTCTGCTGGAGAAACGTGCCTCCGGCCTCAGAGGGGATGATTTCAGGCAGAGGCCGGGCTGCAGCGTAGCTTTATAATTGTACGAATGCACCCAGAGCATCACTGTTGTTTAAGCAGAGGATCTAATTCCATTCCACTTGGATCGCTGGGTATTACTACCACAGAGCGTTTTCCTTGGCCTGGAATGAGGGAACAAAACTACATTTGATAGCTACATTTGACAGGCTGCCTCTGGTCCTCCATCCCAGGCGGGGAGGGATGGGGCATGCTCCCTGCAGTGTCGGGGGTGGGTGGCTGTCCCTTTCTCAACCCTGCCAGCCTGGAACCTGTGGTAAGGGGCCCCCAGTGCAACCACTTCTCTATGGAGAAGGAAGCCTCAGCTTTTCCCTGGCAACCAAGGCTCTCCCTGGACCCCTCAAGTCCAGTGGGGAGAAGCCCCCTGAGCCGCCGCCTGTCCCCCAGGCTGCCGACGCTGTGGGGGAGATCCTGCTCTCCCTCAGCTACCTCCCCACAGCCGAGCGCCTCACCGTGGTCGTGGTTAAGGCCAAGAATCTCATCTGGACCAATGACAAGACCACAGCAGGTAAGGGCCAGCGCTCAGCGGAAGCTGTGGGCCAGCTGCTGTGCTGTGGGCACCTGGAGGCACCAGCAAGTGTGGGACACTGTGCCAGGGCCCCCTCAGCTTTGCTGAGCCAGGAGTCGTGCAGGTAGATGGGGGGTGGGACGGGGGCGATGAATCTGGCTGGGAAAACGTGATCCCTGGAGGGTGTCAGGGGCCCCTGGGAGGGCAGAGTGAAGGGGGTCAGAGTGATGGGGGGGGGTCTGATGGCAGAAGGCAGCGCTCAGGGCTGGGAGCACTGGGCAGGGAACAAAGGGCAGCATCGTTTCCTGGAACTGGAATTCACGGTGGAGGCTCCGTTCTCAGAGACAGGGCAGTACCCCAGACTCCAGCCAAGGACCAGGCCACGGGTTTGGGATGGGGGCCCGGCAGGACCTGACTCCTTAGGTCTGCAGAAGCCTCTGGTCCCTCCCAAAGCAGTGACGGTGGAGGCAGCTGTATTCTAGGGAACTGAAGACAGGGGCTAGGGGAGACTGACCTATTGGGAGTTGCAAGCCTTGGGTGGCGGGGACGCCAGCTCCAGGCAGGTGCAGCAAGGACACCCCGTGGGCAATAGGTGATGGCCAGACGGCAGCTTGTTATTTCAGACCTGCACACGGTTGAGTCAGGCTGTGCTGTGCAGGCGCCCGGTGACTCAGGGCTGACGTCTGCACTTGGGCCATTTATAGAAGGAAAGTGGTGGGGCTGTTGAGATCCCCAGAGCAGCCTAGGAGGGGAGCACGTGGGCTGTAGGCAGCTGCCTGAGCATAAAGCCCCCCCATCACCTGATGTGCTGTGTGAGCCTCAGTTTTCTCATCTATGAAATGGGAAAAACAACAAGGACCAAGGGCAGGGCTGCAGGAGGTCACAGCAACAGCAAAGCAATGGGGGAGTTTGTAGTCGGTGGGCGGAGTCAGACTGGGCAGGGCTGTGGCAAGTGAGTGTGGCACTGGCCTTCACCCCTCCGCCTGCCCACAGACCCCTTCGTCAAGGTGTACCTGCTGCAGGATGGGAGGAAGATGAGCAAAAAGAAGACAGCTGTGAAGAGGGACGACCCTAACCCGGTGTTCAACGAAGCCATGATCTTCTCGGTGCCAGCCATTGTGCTCCAGGTGAGGGGGGCTGGGGGATGGGAAGGGGCCAGGTAACCCCAGGGCTCCGGGGCTGCCATCTCTCCACCTTCACTTCTCAGGGGCCCTGCAGGGCTAGAGGTTTGCCTCCAGCCACCCCTTTCTAGCAGTTATTGAGTGCCACTGGGGGCCAGCCCCAGGGTGGGTGCTGGGGACACAAGCCGGCTTTCTTGGTAGTCACAAGGGACAGACAGGAGAGTCCCTAATCCACTGAGAGAGTTCTCGACTCCCTCGATCAGGTAAGGGGGGCTTCCTGCAGGAGGGAATACCCAGCTCTGAGGGAGGACCATTCCCGGTGGAGGGAACTGAAGAGGCGTGGAGAGGAACCGGGGTGAGCCAGGCACCCAGAGTTCCCGCTCTGAATCTCCCAGGCTCTATTTCAGGGTTCTGCTGAACTCCCCAAAAGTTCCCTTGCTCCAGAGAGACCTCTCCCAGCAGGGACATCACAGACCACGGGTCGGGGCCCTGCAGAGGTTAGGGCTTGGGCCCTGCTTCCATGCCTCGGAGGCTGAGGCTTGCACCGCTTTCCCTCACTATCTCTGGCCCTTCTTGGGCACTCCTGACAATGAGAAAGTCCTTTGTGTCTGGATCCAAAACCTGCCCCCTTAGCTCCGGGGCTGTACAGAAACCCACTAATCTCCCCCTGGGGACCCCGCCTGGATGTAAAGGCCCAGAATTCTGCCTTGCTCTGTATGTTCCCAACCCAGGCACATCCCAGCATCTCTGGCCCATCCTGGTCATCGAAGCCTTTGCCTGCTACCCTTGTAGGGCAGGCTGCGCATGTGTCTCCTGACTCTCCCTGGGTGTCATAGTGCCATTACTCCACAGCCTCTAAAAGCAAGAGACTTCTTGGGACTCTAGGGTAAGCGGGGGAGGAGAGAGGTCGGGCTGGGCTGGAGTTTCAGCTCCCGCTCTCATCTCAAGCACGGACTCTCCTGTCTTCGGTTGTGAGTGCAACGTGATGATACTAGTAATAGCAACGCAGCTTCTAGCATGTTCTGATTGTGCACAGGCACTATACTACATAATTCACTCATTTTGTTCCCGAAACAGCCCTATGAAATAGAAACAAATGATTATTCTTATTTTTTTTTTTTTGAGACAGAGTCTCACTATGTCATCCAGGCTGGAGTGCAGTGGGGTGATTTCAGCTCACTGCAACCTCTGTCTTCCCAGTTCAAGCAATTCTCCTGCCTTGACTTCCCAAGTAGCTGGGATTACAGGCATGTGCCATCATGCCCAGCTAATTTTTGTGGTTTTTTTTTTGAGACAGAGTTTCGCTCTTGTTACCCAGGCTGGAGTGCAATGGCGCGATCTCGGCTCACTGCAACCTCCGCCTCCTGGGTTCAGGCAATTCTCCTGCCTCAGCCTCCTGAGTAGCTGGGATTACAGGCACGCGCCACCATGCCCAGCTAATTTTTTGTATTTTTAGTAGAGACGGGGTTTCACCACGTTGACCAGGATGATCTCGATCTGTTGACCTCGTGATCCACCTGCCTTGGCCTCCCAAAGTGCTGGGATTACAGGCGTGAGCCACCACGCCCGGCCAATTTTTGTATTTTTGGTAGAGATGAGGTTTCACCATGTTGGCCAGGCTGGTCTCAAACTCCTGACCTCTGGTGATCTGCCCACCTCAGCCTCCCAAAGTGCTAGCATTATAGGCGTGAGTCACCACGCCCAGCCAGAACAAATATTATCATCACCATATCACAGATGGAGAAACTGAGGTAGCAAGAGCCCAAGTCACTGCCCAAGGTCACACAGCAAGGAAGTGGGGACTAAGCGCAGTGGCTCATGCCTGTAATCCCAGCACTTTGGGAGGCCAAAGTGGGCAGATCACTTGAGGTCAGGAGTTTGAGAACAGCTTAACCAACATGGCGAAACTCTGTCTCTACTAAAAATACAAAAATTAGCCAGGCATGGTGGCGGGTACCTATAAGCCCAGCTACTCGGGATGCTGAGGCAGGAGAATCACTTGAACCCGGGAGGCAGAGGTCGCAGTGAGCCAAGATCACACCACTGCACTCCAGCCTGGGCAACAGAGTGAGACTCTGTTTCAAAAAAAAAGGCAAGTTGGGAGGCCGGCATTTGAACTCTGCAGGCGGGTGCCGTGGCTTGGAGGGAGGCAGCAGAAGCCTGCGGGCCTGGGCAGACCTCGTTCAAACTTCTGCCCACCATTTATTTGCTGAATGACCTGGGCCGAGTCTCCTTCCCTCTTAGATCAGAGGTGAGGATTCAGGGAGCTTCGCTTGGCTCCCCTCTAGGGCCTGACATTTGTAGCCTTGGACCCAGGAGCCAAGAAGTACCTCTGGCTGCTCCTGGTCCTTGGCACCCACGTTGCCTCTTCCTCAGGACCTGTCTCTCCGTGTGACGGTGGCTGAGAGCAGCATCGACGGCCGTGGGGACAACGTGGGCCATGTCATCATTGGGCCGTCGGCCAGCGGCATGGGAACCACACACTGGAACCAGATGTTGGCCACGCTGCGCAGGCCCGTGTCCATGTGGCACGCTGTCCGGCGAAACTAGCAACCAGGGCGGGCCAGGTGGGCAGTGGCGCTGCCGGAGCCTGGCACCCACTCGGCTCTGTCTGATGCCCTCTTCATAGCCCAGCTGGAGCCGTGAACACTGGGGTCCCCTGGCAGAGCCCTCATGAGCCATCCTGGTCTCTCTGTCCAGATTGCAGCAGAGGAGTGGACGTGGCTCTGTGTCCGGGACCCCAGGGTCTTCTCCCGATGAGGACCAGCTGTGCTGGGCCAGGACCAAGGGAGGCTCTGAGCACTGGACAGCTGTGTTCCGTCTCAAGCTCCCCCAACCCTGCTCCTCCGGGGAGGCCAGCTGCCGAGCCAGGCCATGTTCTGGAACCCAGCGAATCTTGGGGGCCAGGCACTGTGCTGGGTAACACGAACAAGAAGTGGCCCCTAGGACATCAGGAAGACAAGCTCCCCTCCGCCAGAGGATCTGTGCAGTGCTGATGGTGACCCAGCTGTGTGGACTCAGGGGGCTTTGAGGGCTGGGGAACAGGGAGGTTCTCTTTGACGACGTACAAGCTGCGCTTGGAGGGACAGGGAAAGAACCGAGCATGTCCCAGGCAGCGGGCCCAGCCCGAGCAATGGCAGGATGTGAACTTTCCCATCGCACATGCAGTCCTAACCGCACTGCAGTGGCTACAAGGAAGGGCCTCTCTCTGGGGCAGAGAAGAGACCAAGAGACCAGGCCCAGGCAGAAGCCCGCCGGCCACGTGGAACTCTGGCTCTGGAGTTATTCTGTGAAATCTACTCCCCAGACCTCAACTACGGCAAGAACCAGAGGTCCGAAGAGGCCCAGCCCCGGGTCCTTGTGCTCAGTCCTGTGCAAACCAGGCCCAGGGCCACAAGCGTTTGTCGATGCCCTTCCAGGCCAGGTCCACTGGGGGGAAGATGCCTCAGGCAGGTCTCAGCCTGGGGTGGAGGTGGGGGTGGCAGGGGCGGGGCGGAGGAAAGACTGGCAGCTGCAGGCACCTGGGAAAATGTGGCGGCCACGGAGGGGTGGTGGGAAGGGACAGTTCAGGTGGCTGAGGCCCGATGGGAAGCTAGGGGAGGCCAGGGTGGAAGGGCAGCTTGAGGGACACCCAGAGAAGACAGAAGACCGGACTACGAAGGAGGCGGCTCTCGATCACGGGTGGTGCCCCCGACACTGTGTGTCCTCTGGTGAGTTCCCTAGAAGTGAAACCTGAGATGGGGATTCTTGGGCCAGTGGGTTCTTGTGGGTGAGTGCTCTCAGAGAAACTTACCAGAGAAACAAAGGGAGCTCAGGCTGGAGGGTGGAAGCCAATAAAGTCGTGGCTTCCAGATCCATCTGCCTTGGCCTGATTGCTGTGGAGGCAGGGGCCTGGAGTTCGAGGGGCACCCTGGCGGGTCCCACCCAGAAGCAGAGGGGCTGGGGTATTGCACCCCTACAGGCATCTGTCTTTGGTTACCCCCCAGCCCCAGTAGGATGAGGGCAGGCAGAGCTCATCTACCCAGCCTGGCATCCCACAGTTCCAGGAAGCAGCCCTTCACGGCTGAGTGCTGGGAGGTCTGAGTTCACCCAGGCCAACAGGTCGGGGAGCATCTGCTCTGTGAGGCCATGCACAGGTGACAGTATGGACCTTTAGGCTGGATGCTCCTGTTACTTGCTCCATAACTGGTGAGCTATGGAGACCCAGGTCAACCAGTTATCCCCAACGATCCGGGGGAAGGAAGGGCTAGAACAGAGGTCCAGGGGACTGGAGGCAGGATGGTAACTCTCCCCACTTGACATAGCCAGGGCCCAAGTTCAGGCTTTTACCCTGTGGCCACAGCAGGAGGTCAGTCCAGGGCCAGGAGACACGTGGCTGGGCAAAGCGTTGCAGCCTGGGAGACCCTGACTCTCTAACCCAGTGGCTGTGTAGTGCGGTCCACTGACTCCACACTTCCCGCTGTCTCCCCTCTCTCCCTCCCCCTAACTGCATGACATGTTAACTGTGCGCCCAGCATGGCCATGGTGGGGACCGGGTATGCCGACTGGAATGATTCTAGAACCAAAATAAAGCTGGGGTAGGAGGAGGAGGCTTCTGGGGAGCCCTGCTCGACCCTGAATCAACTTCATCTCTTCTCTAGGAATCAGGAACTCAGGCCTCCTATGGGTTACTGTTGGGAAGAGATGCTCAGTGCTGCAAGAAAAATCAGCACTGAGACAAAGGATCTTTCAGCAACGCAATTTTTACTTCCTGGACTGCAGGAAGGGTACCCTCGCTAGCCATCTTGCCACGAGAGTACAGTGAACAAAGGCAAACACACAAATTCATCCCTCACGCATTTGGGGTCATCCTTACTGCTGTGTCTGGTCTCCATTGGCTGGAGCCAGATCTCACAATCTAAACTAAAACCCGATTGGCTACAACTTAAAACTTTTCTAAACGGGTCAAAGCAATGGAGAGCTGGGACATGCCTGTGAGCACGTCCAGCACAGGTATCTTGGTGAAAATACAAGGACATAGAATGTACTACGTACCTGTAAGCATGGCATGTCTAACAGCTACATAGGATAGGGCTTCACAAAGCTATTAGCACACTTATTCCTTAACAAGAAAGGAAACTTTAAAAAGGAACTTTTCTACTTCCCAGAGTTACTGTTGCATCCTCCTTTCCTGCTACCAGGTGCCCAGAGGGGAGTGAGGCCCCTGCCAGCTGGGGAGACCATCACAAGGACCAGTGCAGGCTAGGCGTGCTGGCTCACACCTGTAATTCCAGCACTTTAGGAGGCCAAGGTGGGCAGATCACTTGAGTTCAGGAGTTTGAGACCAGCCTGGCCAACATGGTGAAACCCCATCGCTACTAAAAATACAAAAATTAGCCGGGTGTGGTGGCACACCCTGTAACCTCAGCTACTCTGGAAGCTGAGGCAGGAGAACCGTTTGAACCTGGGAGGCAGGGGCTGCAAAGAGCTGAAATTGTGCCACTACACTCCAGGCTGGGCGACAGAGCAAGACTCTGTCTCAAAAGGAAAAAAAAAAAAAAAAAGACCAACACATCATATATCAGACTCCTTGGGAAGCTCAGAGGAGGGGTCCCTGAGCTAGCTCTGGCAGGAGAGAGTAGAATGATGGGGAGTATCAAGGAAGCCTTCCTGGTGGTGACACCAAGCTGAGGCTTCAGGGACAGAAGGAGATTAGGTGGACATGGCAGGAGAAGCATTCCTGCCAGGAAATTGCATGTACAAAAGGGCACAAAAGAGAGAAAACTTGGCCAATGTATCCATATTGCCAGAACAAAGTGAGGGATGGTGGGGGGAGTGAGGGGTGTGGGAAGAAGGGCGCCGAGGGTGAGGCCTGGAGAGGAGAAGGAGCTTCCATATTCAGTGAATGCTGGTGTTCAGCCTACAATCCTGCGACACTGAAAAGTAGGTGCTGCTGCCATCCCCTTTTATGCAGATGTGGAAAAGTGCTCAGAGAGGTTAGGTAACTAGTCCAAGGCCACACAGCCAGAAAGTCACGGAGCTGGGACTCAATCTCAGGCTGTCTAGCTACAGAGCCAGTGCTCTGGATCATCAGCAACAGCACCCCCTTCCCCAGCTCCTCGAAGGTAGGGCTGAAGGGCATAAGAGAAAACCCCCTGGGTCCCAGTCTGCTGGCTTCCCCTCCCCAGCCCTGGAAGATCACAAGCATGGGACATCCAGCATGGACAGGGATGAGCTGGTGGAGAATTCCCAGCAGCCCCGGGGGGCCTGCCTACCACAGGGACTGACTCCGAAGAGCTGAGATAACCAGTGAGAGGGGCAGAGACCTGGGAAGGCTTCCTGGAGGAGGTAGAAGCATGAGAGCTGGTCTTGCAGCAGGGGACTATACACATGGAGGAGGGAGAGGGCTCTGAAACTGCCTGAGCAACGAGTCACAGTGTCTGGGGAGACACAGCTGGGCTAAGGCTAGAGAGGCTACGTGCGATCGGACTGTGGAGGCTGCCTGTCCAGGCTAAGGCAGAAGCTCCTTGTGCTGCTGGTGGTGGGGAGCCATGGTGGGATCTTCAGCAGGAGCAGGTCCGAGGGAGGGAAGGTCACTCAAGGAAGTTTTGGCGGTGACCCAGAGGGACATCAGTGAGTGTTACCTCTGACAGTGAGTGGCAGGAAGGGCAGGCAGGAGGCCTCTGACCTGCCTTTAGGGTTGGGTTCATTCAGCAGGACTCAAACTGAGGCGCCTTCCTGGAGAGAAGCTGGGAAAACCCAGGCTCAGAGACGCTGTCTGACTCCTCCTTTTCTCTTGTAATCTCCCAACCTGTTTCTGTCCTTTCTTGGGCCACCCTGCCTCCAGGGTCTCATCCCTCCCTGCCCCTTTATCTCCCCTCCTCCTGGACCCATGGACATACCTCCGAGGTCCCAGGCCCCCTCTGTCTGGGAACCCCACTAAGGAGTGGAGGTCTCTGACCTGCCCAGCAGCGTTGCCTGCGCCAGGCCTACATGTGGGAGAGGTGGCACAAGCCACGGCATCACGGCCAACAGCAGCTCCAAGCTGCAAGCTTTTCCTCTCTCCCATCTGTCTATGCCTGCAGACCCCCAAAGGGACAAATCAAAAGGCTAAACAAACACTACGATGGGGATTCCCCCTCTTTCCACCCCTCCCACCCTATTATCAGCCCCCCCACCAACATCCACCCAGAAAGATCAATAATGGTTTGGTAAGGAGAGGAGGCTGGGGCAGGAGGCCATGTCCCCATGGCCCGGGGCCCCAGTTAGATGGCAGCTGTCTGGGCAGGCAAAAGGAAACTTGGCACAGAGCTGAGTCCACTGCTTACTTGCTGTGTAAGTTCCTTCCCTTCTCAGCCCTCAGTTTCCCCATCTGAAGAATGGGGGTGTTGGATAAGATGACCTCTAAAGACCCCTGTACCTCTGACTTTTAGGGATTCTGTGTGTACGGGCTCCGGAGCCCAAGGGCGTGGGTGCGAATCTCAGCTCCTCTGCTTACTAGCTGTGAAACCTTGGGCAAATTATCTGACCTCTTTGGGCCTGTTTCCTCACTTGTCAAAGGAGGATAAGAATTGAACATACGTCATAGGATGACACGAAATGACATATGCCAAGCATCCAGCACAGAAAGGTGCTCAGTAAATGTGAGGTCAAGGCTTTGGGTGGAGGAGTTCGGGCTAAGAGCAAGGGCTCTTGGGATCCGGTATTTTGGATGAAAGAAAGTGGTCTGGGCGCAGTGGCTCACGCCTGTAATCCCAACACTTTGGTAGGCCAAGGTGGGCGGATCACCTAAGGTCAGGAGTTCGAGACCAGCCTGGCCAACGTGGTGAAACCCCATCTCTACTAAAAATACAAAAATTAGCTGGGCATGGTGGCGGGCGCCTGTAATCCCAGCTACTCGGGAGGCTGAGGCAGGAGAATCACTTGAACCTGGGAGGCGGAAGTTGCAGTGAGCTGAGATCGCATCACTGTACTCCAGCCTGGGCAAGACTGTATCTGAGAAAAAAAGAAAAAAAAAAAGAAGGCGAGGCCAGGCTTGGTGGCTTACGCCTGTAATCCCAGTACTTTGGGAGGCCAAGGCAGGTGGATCACTAGGCCAGGAGTTTGAGACCATCCTGACCAACATGATGAAACCCCATCTCTACTAAAATACAAAAAGTTAGCCAAGCATGGTGGTATGTGCCTGTAATCCCAGCTACTTGGGACGCTGAGGCAGGGGAATCACTTGAACTCACTTGTGGCAGGGAAGGCAGAGGTTGCAGTAAGCTGAGATTGCTGAGATTGTGCCATTGCACTCCAGTCTGGGGACAGAGCGAGCCTCCATCAAGAAAGAAAGAGGAAGCCGGGCGCGGTGGCTCAAGCCTGTAATCCCAGCACTTTGGGAGGCCGAGGAGGGTGGATCACGAGGTCAAGAGATCGAGACCATCCTGGTCAACATGGTGAAACTCCTTCTCTACTAAAAATACAAACAAATTAGCTGGTCACGGTGGCGCGTGCCTGTAGTCCCAGCTACTCAGGAAGCTGAGGCAGGAGAATTGCCTGAACCCAGGAGGCGGAGGTTGCGGTGAGCCGAGATCGCGCCATTGCACTCCAGCCTGGGTAACAAGAGCGAAACTCCGTCTCAAAAAAAAAAAAAAAAAAGAAAAGAAAAGAAAAAGAAAGGGGAGAGGAGCGGGGGTAGGGGAGGAGAGGGGAGGAGAAAGCTCAGAGGATAGGGGATGCTTCAGGAGCTACACACCAGGGCCCGTGCATGCCGCCAAGCCCTCCCAAGGGGAAAGGCTGTAACTCTGAGGTTCTACCCACCCCCTGCATACACTTTCCCCTTTATTCAGCCATCCACAAACAGTCCATACTCCCAAGCCAGGAGCCCCAGCAGAGAGGCAGCCCCAGGTGATGACCGTGCAGGGAGCTGAGCCACCACATGAGGGCAGCGGAGACGCCATCAGGATGTCGCAGGATTAGGCCTTAAATGGGGGTGGGGTGTGAGAAAATGGAGAGGGAGTGAGGCCAAGGGGGCCTTGGAGTAGGCGGAGGCTGGAGAGTGGTCACCTGTCCACAGATTCTCCATTCATGTCACGTGATATTCGCTCATCCATGCAAGCATTTGCTCCTTTATTCGTTTCTTCAGTTTGTTTATTCTTGTAAGCCTGCCCCTCTTCCATCCATCCTTCCTTCCTTCTTTCCTTCCTCTCTTCCTCACTCTGTTCTTTTCCTTTTTTTTTTTTTTTTTTCTGAGACGGGGTTTCACTATGTTGGTCAGGCTGGTCTTGAACTCCCGACCTCAGGTGATCCACCCACCTTGGCCTCCAAAGCACTTGGATTACAGGCGTGAGCCACCGCGCCCGGCCTGTTCTTTTCCTTCTTGTCTCTTTGTTTTGTCCAGCCAGGCAATCTACTGGGCATACCGTCCTGAGCCACAGCTGGGTGCCAGCTGAGAGAGCGGCCTGAGTCACCCACAGGCTGCAAGTCCAGCGAAGCCTCAGTAAACAGTAGAACAGTAAACAGTACCCTGGCCAGGCAGACTGTGTGACCTGCGCCACCACTCTAAAAATAAATTCCAGGAAAACAGTGAGGTCCCGGGTTCAGCAATGTCTGAGATTCGGGGAAATTCCCTGCCGACCAGAGCCGATGTCTGTGGCCTGGTGACTAATCTCCTTCTCACAGGAGCGTAGGCATAAGGTGGGGATGAGGCTGGGGGTTGACATCAGATCGAATCTTGGCTGTATCCTGCTGGCCTAAGACACGCCTCTGCCTCTCTCTGAGGCTTAGTTCCCAAATCTTTAAAATGAGGGGAAGCAGGTCATCTGCTTGGTCTACCTCGTGGTCTGAGATCTGAAGGCAAATTGTGCAGCTGAGGTGTGCAGGCTGGCTTTAGGGTCAGGCCTGGATCCAAATTCTAGTTCAGCCTCTTACTAGCTGTGGATCTTAGACAACAACTTAGCCTCTCTGGGCCTCAGGCTCCTCATCTGTGAAATGGAGCTAAGAGTCCCTACCTCCTACGGAACAGTGGCTACACATGGCTTGCAATCCATTAATGGGTGCTATTATTATTAGGAAATGCTCAGTGAAACTATACAGCCTGACAGACGTCAAGTGTGTCATTACAGTGATTATCCCTATAGTAACCAAGGCCAAACGCCTCTGCCTGACTCTCGGCTCCTTCCACCCCCAGTCTGGCCCCACCTGCCTTCCAGCCTTGCCACCCAAGGCCCGATGACAGCAGCAGTGCAGAGGAAGATGCTGACAGCTGATCCAAGGGGGTGGGGCCCCTCCCACCACTCCTTGGGGCGGGGAGCCCTGCTCAGGAGCTACCTGCCCAGCCCGGTGCCAAGTCACTGCCCAGCCCTATGGCAGTTTCGGGGAGGAAGGGGCACCTGGAAGGCAGAGCTGTCCTGGGGAGGCTCCAGCCAGCCAGGTGGAGCTCCATCAAGCCTGTGGACCGCAGCCCGGAGCGGGAGCCAGGCAGAGGAGTCGGGGAGCTGGGCTCTGCCTCTCCACATAGTGACTGACTCCTGCCCCAGCTGCCTCTTTAGACCACAGTGAGTTCAAAGGAGGTTGAAGGTGCTTTTTCACCTGCCTGACTTTGAACTCCATGAGGGTTGATATCATGACCAGCATAAATCAGGGAACAGTTGGGCAAAATGGTTCACTCCTGTAATCCCAGCACTTTGTGAGGCCGAGGCGAGTGGATCACTTGAGGTCAGGAGTTCGAGACCAGCCTGGCCAACATGGTGAAACCCCATCTCTACTAAAAATACAGAAAGTCGGGCTGGGCGAAGTGGCTCATGCCTGTAATCCCAGCACTTTGGGAGGCCAAGGCGGGCAGATCACGAGGTCAGGAGATTGACACAATTCTGGCTAACATGGTGAAACCCCATCTCTACTAAAAATACAAAAGGTAGCTGGGTGCAATGGCACATGCCTGTAGTCCCAGCTACTCAGGGGGCTGAGGCTGGAGAATTGCTTGAGCCAGGAGTTCTGGGCTGCAGTGTGCTATGCCGATTGGATGTCCGCACTAAGTTCGGCATCAATATGGTGACCTCCTGGGAACAGGGGACCACCAAGTTGCTTAAGGAGGGATGAACCGGCCCAGGTTGGAAACAGAGCAGGTCAAAACTCCCGTACTGATTAGTAGTGGGATTGCGCCTGTAAATGGCCACTGCACTCCAGCCTGGGCAACATAGCGAGACCCTGTCTCTTAAAAAAAAAAAAAATAGCTGGGCATGGTGGTTAGCACCTGTAATCCCAGCTACTCAGGAGGCTGACGAGGCAGGAGGATTGCTTGAACCCGGGAGGTGGAGATTGCAGTGAACCAAGATTGCACCATTGCACTTCAGCCTAGGAGACAAGAGCGAGACTTCGTCTCAAAAAAAAAAATAAATAAATAATATAAATAAATAAATAAATAGGCGGGACCTAACGACGACTGCTCCTTGTTCTTTTATGCTTCAATAGAAACAGTCCAAGATCTGGGAAGACCTTTGTGCCCATTTTTAAAAGATTTCAACTCCGGCCATTAGGAGAGGTGGAGAGATCAGGTGACGAGTTTCCAGTTCGACGCTGGATTTATTCCTGGCATCCAAAGTGCTCTACTGTGCAAGCAGCAGCTCCCCAAGCGAGCCTCACCCTCTGCTGGGGCGGCGGGGCAGCATTCCGCTCCGGCCTCCACGGCCTCGAACCTGTGGCAATCGCCTGTGGAATACCTTTTCCCTCCCCCATCCGACTGTGTCTCACTTTTTCCTCAATACTCTGAGCCTCTTCTCAGAAGGGTTTCCTGCCTCCTTCAGTCTGGTCGAGGAGCATGCTCACGACCCCTACTCCAGTCCTGCTGCCTATCACTACCCTTGTTGTAGTTCTGATCACACTGATGGCCTGCCTGTTTACGGTTCCAGGCTGTGGGCTTCTCAAGGCAGGGCCTGGACTTGGTCTTGAACAGTTCAGGGTCCCCAGGCCCTTGGGCACCAGGGGGACATCTCATGGTGTGATAATAAGAAACATTCATACTTTATAGAGGGAAGGTTCCATCGCTTTCCCTAGATCGTGGCCAGCCAGGGTGAGTCAAGTGGCTGCCCACCTGCGGCAAAGCTTCCTGGTGCCGGTGGAGGGCCAGCCAGGCCTGGTAGGGCCAGTGACTGACCCATAAGGAGGTCATGCTCTTCCCAGCTGGCAGGAAGCACCTGTGTTGTTCCCTGTCCTAAGGGCCCTGGAGAAATACACAATTCATTCACTCATTCATTCATTTGGTAAAGGTCACTGGCTCCGCCTGCGATCTGGGACCCAGCCCTGAGCACCCCCTCATCCCCACTGTCACGGCCTGCTGTGTGTCCTCTCCCTTCCGACTTCCCGTGGCCCCAGCGCCGCCCGCACACAGTAGGTGCTCAGGCAGCGTTTCTTGAGGGGCCTAGCGGGCCTGGAGGGGAAGGGCCCCAGCCCAGCAGCCCGAGCCTCTCACCTGACTCTCGGGGCGCTCGGCTCGCACTTCCTCCCGCCGCCCCGCCCCTTCCACATTCCTGCCCCGCCGGGCCTGCCCCGCGCAGTCCCGGTCCCTGCGCCGCAGCCGCCTGCCCGCCCGCTCCTTGCCAGGCCCGGGATGACGGCGGCCCAGGCCGCGGGCGAGGAGGCCCCCCCAGGCGTGTGTTCCGTCAAGGTGGTCCTGGTAGGCGACGGCGGCTGCGGGAAGACGTCGCTGCTGACGGTCTTCGCCGATGGGGCCTTCCCCGAGGTGAGTGCCCGGCGCCCCCGCTTCGCCCGGTTCCGCTCGCGCGCCCGGGTGTGCACGGTCCGTGCCAGAGCGGCCCAGGTTGTGCGCCTGTCCCAGCGGGGCCTGGAGTCCAGGGCAGAGTTCTTCTCTCCATGCCATTGGGAATGAATTCTTCAGTGATGTTATCTGTAAAGCAGGAGGATGGCACCTACCTGGGAGGGGTGGCACAAGGACTGAATGAGGCAACCTGGGCGCACACAAGACCCTAAGACAGCACCTGGCCGCACAATTCCGCCAAGACGGACTGAGGGCTCGGGAGCCGACTGCCTAGGTTCAGATTACGGCTTTGCAGCCCTGTATCCCTGGGCAAGTCCCCCAACCCCGCTGTGCCTATGTCCCTAACCACATCCGGGTGAGTGACAGTGCCCATCCACAGGGTCACCGTGACGGTGAGTTAACAGATGTCAAACACTCAGCCCCAGCCTGTGCACAGGAAGGACTCATGGAGAGTTGGCACATGTCGCTCTTGGGAAACATGGTCTCCCCTCCAGCTCTTGCCGCTGGATTGCACGTGCCATGGCTCTGCCGTGGAGGGCGGAGCTCACCAGCTGTAGCCTCAGCTCTCCTCTTAGGAGCCCCGTGCCCCTTTTGTAACCTGCTTAACTTCTCTGAGCCTCAGCTTCCTCACAACAGCCCCATGGGGTAGAGGGACTGGATGGTGGTGGTGAGATGAGCCCAGGGGAGGCTGATAGGCAGCTCCCGTGCGGTACCTGGCACGTCCTTGGCGCTGTGGGCATGCCCACTGTTAATCCTTCCTGACATGCTCACTGACTGCCCAGGCAGACTCCATGGGCACCAGGCAGTCCTTGCTCTGCCGCCTCTCAGCCCTGTTGTCCTGGGAGTCCATGGGGTTGCTCCCAGCATCTCTTCTTCCTCCTTTTTTTTTTTTTTGGAGACAGAGTCTCATTCTGTCACCCAGGCTGGAGTGCAATGGCACAATCTCAGCTCACCACAACCTCTGCCTCCCAGGTTCAAGTGATTCTCCTGCCTCAGCCTCCTGAGTAGCTGGGATTGCAGGCACCTGCCACCATGCCTGGCTTATTTTTTTATTTGTAATAGAGACGGGGTTTTGCCATATTGGCCAGTCTCGTCTTGAACTCCTGGCCTCAGCGATCTGCCTGCCTCAGCCTCCCAAAGTGCTGGATTACAATGTGAGCCACTGTTTCCTCCTTTTCCTCCTGCATTCTCTAAGCCCCTGGACAGGTGCTGGGGCACCTGAGCATAGGCAGAGCAGGTCGGCCTCCCCAGTTCTTATCACGCTGATGTCCTGCCTGTCTCTCACCCTTGGCTGTGAGCCCCAAGGCTGTGTTGGGCCCTGCCACGTGCTTTCTGCTGCAGCGGCATTGAACCACTTTTTAGTGGCCTGTGGAACTGACGTCACCTCCTTTGGCCAGTCACACATTTTTTTAAGTTTGGGGGAACATGTTTCTGAGCCCCTAGATGCTGCCCATGGGAACTCAACAATGACGGCACCCAGGGAAGAGCACCACAGAGGGACAGGGGGCCCAGGCCCAGGGGAAGGCACCTGATGGGTGGGGGCGGGGAGGCTAGTGCCTCACCATCAGCTCTGAGATGTCCTTGATGGTGAGATCATCCCGATTTCAGAGCAGTTATGATGTGGAAATGGGCATCTTGTAGTTGATAAGATGTGAATGCTTTGAGGGACATTCTGGGGCTGGCCAGAAATGTGGGGAGGGCATGCTTGTCACCAGGGGGATGGGCTGGACTTGTCCAGGCTCTTCCCTTGTCCGGGGGCCCTGGGTTCCCAGGAACAGGAGAGCACTTTTAAAGAATGCACAAGGGGCCAGGTGCAGTGGCTCGTGCCTGTAATCCCAGCTCTCTGGGAGGCCAAGGTGGGCAGATCACCTGAGGTCAGGCGTTCAAGACCAGCTTGGCCAACATGGTGAAACCTCGTCTTTACCAAAAGTACAAGAAAAATTAGCCAGACACAGTGGCACACACCTGTAATCTCAGCTACTTGGGAGGCTAAGGCAGGATAATCGCTTGAACTCAGGAAGCAGAGGCTGAGGTTGTGGCATTGGAAAGAAGAAAGAAAAGCAAGCAAGCAAGAAAGAAAGAGAGAGAGAGAAAGAAAGGGAGAGAGGCCGGGCGTGGTGGCTCAAGCCTGTAATCCCAGTACTTTGGGAGGCCGAGGCGGGTGGATCACGAGGTCGAGAGATCGAGACCATCCTGGTCAACATGGTGAAACCCCGTCTCTACTAAAAATACAAAAAATTAGCTGGGCATGGTGGCGTGTGCCTGTAATCCCAGCTACTCAGGAGGCTGAGGCAGGAGAATTGCCTGAACCCAGGAGGCGGAGGTTGCGGTGAGCCGAGATCGCGCCATTGCACTCCAGCCTGGGTAACAAGAGTGAAACTCCGTCTCAAAAAAAAAAAAAAAAAAAAAAAGAAAGAGAGAGAGAACCCACAATGTCTTAGAGCTGCAAGTGCTTCATTTTGCAGATGGGAAAACTGAGTCCAGAGCCCAGAGGCTTGCCTTGGGCCCATGGCCCAGGGGTGGCAGCACTGATTTGGAGCCCAGTCTTCCCACTCCTGACCAGGGCATTCTCCACAGCCCTACATGCTCTGCCTGCCGGACCCAGCCTCCTCCTGCCCCTGTCCCTGGCACCAGACTCCTCCAGGCAGTCCTCCAAGCCCAAGGGGCCAGAAGCTAGGGGTGTGGAGTCCATCTCCCAGACTTCCTGCACACAGCAAAGGGCCGAGAGCAGCCTGAGGATTTGGAGGGACCTCAGTCACCCTCATCTCGCTGTGGCCCAACCCTGGATTCAGAGCAGCAGGGGAGGGCAAGATGGAGAGAGCTCCTGGAGCGGGGAGAACCCCAGGTTTGGGTGCCAGCCTCTGCCCAGTCCTGGCTGGCATTTGGGGCTGCAACCGTTTCCACAGGCTCACAGCCTAGCAGGCCCCACACCAGCATATGGATAGGAGGTGGGGCAGAGCACCTGGCCCTGCTGGCTAGAACCCCCTGAGTCCTTCCTGGTTTGTACTTGGACTCCCATGGTTGTCCTAACCAGGGATACCCTGACACCCCCACTTGAGCCAGGTCCCCTATCTTGGTAATGATCCGTTTTCTGTCTGTGAGCCCCTGTAGGGCAGACCCAAGCCTGAGTCATCTTTGTCCTGGTCCAGCACAGGCCCAGCCCTTCTTTTTCAGCTGAGAACGGCTTAACAGATAAGATTAGGCACCACTGGTCCCATGGACAGAGGGTGACCCTGCCTGGGGGTCAAAGAACAACACGACAAAAGGTACAGACAGAGTCTCTAGGATGATGTCCAGAGTGGGGGAAAGGACTGTGACAGTTGCAAGCCAGAGGAGAAACCCAGCCCCTTTCTGTCTCCAGGAACTGGAGTTGGTAATCTCAGGAAATGCAGGTGGCTGGGGACAGAGCCTGGTCTCTGGAACCACAAAGACCAGGCTCTGTCACTAGCCAGCTGTCCAGTGTGTCACCTAGAGCAAGTCATTTCCTCTCTCTGGCATCGTCAGAAAGTGGAGGTGGTACTGATGTTCCAAGCTTGCAAGGATCAGAGATGGTGCCAGCTAGTACACAGCCACACACAGAAGATCCTTAGGGAATTGTGGGTGACGAGGTCATGGCCACGGGCATTTGCAAAACACTGAAACATGTGCCCCTAAGAGATTCTCAGCAGGCTGCCCTGCAGCTCAGATCAAGAAGTTGAGTGGGTAGTCAAGCTGGGTGCCCTTCATAATGACAGGCCCTGCTCTAGGACGAAGATCAGAAGTTGGTCAGGGTCTAGGGGTATTAGTCCATTTTTACACTGCTATAAAGAACTACCTGAGACTCGGTAATTTATGAAGAAAAGAGGTTTAATTGACACACAGTTCTGCATGGGTGGGAAGGCCTCAGGAAACTTACAATCATGGTGGAAGGTGAAGCGAAAGCAAGGCACGTCTTACGTGGTGGCAGGAGAGAAAACGAGAGAAGAGGGAAGTGCCACATTTTTAAACCATCAGATCTTGTAAGAAGATTACCACTATTGGCCAGGCATGGTGGCTCACACCTGTAATCCCTGCACTCTGGGAGGCCGAGGCTGGCAGATCACTTGAGGTCAGGAGTTTGAGACCAGCCTGGCCAACATCGTAAAACCCTATCTCTACTAAAAATACAAAAATTAGCCAGGTGTGGTGGCACACCTGTAATCCCAGCTACTTGGGAGGCTGAGGCAGGAGAATCGCTTGAACCTTAGAGGCAGGGGTGCAGTGAGCAAGATCGCTCTTACTGCACTCCAGCCTGACTCGTCAAAAAAAAAAAAAAAAAAAAAAAAAAATCCTTCACTATCACAAGAATAGCATGGGGGAAACCACCCATGATACAGTCACCTCCCACCACATCCCTCCCTCCATACATGGGGATTACAATTTGAGATGAGATTTGGGTAGGGACACATGGCCAAACCATATCACCAGAGAAGGTAATATTTCTGGAAGGATGGATGGGGGCTGGTGTGGACACTGCTTCTGGCCACCAGCTTTCCCGTTGGTGGGTATTTATGCCGGGGCCTCACCTGTCAGTCCATCCTCCCTCCCACATCATGGGGTGACACTCTTCCGCTTTAACCAGTGAGGGGACCGTCCCAAGGTCACATAGCTGGTAAGTGCCAGGGCCGGGCCTTAAGCCAAGCCCATCTAAACCCAAAAGCTAGCACTCCTAGCTATCGGGTCGCACTGCCCACCACAAGGCAAAGGGCCTGAAGGAGGGTGCCCTGAGCAGGCATGGGGGGATGGGAAGGTGGGTGAGGCCCTTGTCTGTTCCTGTTGGTGCCTCTTGGTAGAGGGAGTGACAGCATGTCTAGAGTCTGGGGTGGGGCCAGCCCTTACCTCAAGGCCATCCTGACATCTCTGTCTTCCTCAGCTGCCCACTCTGGGACCTGCCTTTGTCCCCACCCCACTCCCTGCAGCTTCCCTGGAGGACGATGCTGACCCACTGCTCAGGTGCTGCCCCTCCCAGCTGGCCAGAGCCTGACTCAGAGGGCCAGCGGGCAGGCAGGCAGGCACGAAATTCTCCTGAGTCATAGGCAGGTGGGGGCCCCACCCAGCATGCGAAGGGACGAGGATAGGGGCCCCCCAGACTGTGGCCCCACCAACTGGCCCTGAGCAGGCAGTCGAGGCCTAGGGACCCAAAAGCAGGCAGCCCAGCATGCCCCTTGAAGCAGAGGGCACAGGTTATAGCAGAGTTTTACAAATGTCTTTACCTGTTGCACAGACCCATCTTGCAAAAGCTCCCTCTTCATTCCTGCATTTTCATCTATGTACAAAACCTGGCCTATTGCCCATTCATCTCACCTTCATGGCAAGGCAGTCAGCTTAGGCTGGGCAGGGCTGAAGTGAGGGGCGTCTGTCCTGAGTGACCTCCTCCCAAGCCCAAACGTGGGGCACTGGGCTGGGCGTGGTGGCTCACACCTGTAATCGTAGCACTTTGGGAGGCCAAGGTGGGTGAATTGCTTGAGTTCAGGAGTTTGAGACCAGCCTGGCAACATGGCAAAACTCTGTCTCTACAAAAAAAGAAAAAGATACATAAAAAGAATATGTATGAAAAAGAAAAAAGAGAGAAAAAAAAAAAAAAAAAAACCAGGCTGGGCGTGGTGGCTCGCGCCTGTAATCTCAGCACTTTGGGAGGCCAAATCCAGTGGATCACAAGATTAAGAGATCAAGACCATCCTGGTTAACATGGTGAAACCCTGTCTCTACTAAAAGTACAAAAATTAGCTGGGCATGGTGGCATGCTCCTGTAGTCTAGCTACTCGGGAGGCTGAGGCAGGAGAATCACTTGAACCCAGGAGGTATAGGTTTCAGTGAGCCAAGATCACACCATTGCACTCCAGCCTCAGCAACAGAGCAAGACCCCATCTAAAAAAAGGGGGGTGTCTTGTTTGGATTGTGAGAGGTTGAGAGGCAAGGGAAGAACCCCAAAAAGCTGCGAGTTCCCCAGCGCAGGGATTGAGTCTTTTGTTGCCTGCTTCCCAGTGTCTAGAACTGGGCCTAGAGAAGGTGCTGATGCTGCTGAACAAATAGATGAATGAACGAAATGAGGAATGAATAAACATGGAGGTCAATGTTCTAGGGAGAGGGGACAGCAGAAATGGGAGTCCCAACGATACGTGCCTGTGGTCCCAGCTCTTGGGAGGCAGAGGCAGGAGGATTGTTTGGGGCTGCCTTGAGCTATGATGGTGCCTTTGAATAGCTGCTGCACTCCAGCCTCGGAAACACAGGGAGACCCTTCTTTAAAAAAAGGAAAAAACCGGCCGGGCGCGGTGGCTCAAGCCTGTAATCCCAGCACTTTGGGAGGCCGAGGCGGGTGGATCACAAGGTCAAGAGATCGAGACCATCCTGGTCAACATAGTGAAACCCCGTCTCTACTAAAAATACAAAAAATTAGCTGGGCATGGTGGCGCGTGCCTGTAATCCCAGCTACTCAGGAGGCTGAGGCAGGAGAATTGCCTGAACCCAGGAAGCGGAGGTTGCGGTGAGCCGAGATTGCGCCATTGCGCTCCAGCCTGGGTAACAAGAGCGAAACTCCGTCTCAAAAAAAAAAAAAAAAAAAAAAAAAAAGGAAAAAACCCTGCCCTTATCCAGAGGGCAATGATAAAAATAGCAGTAGCTGGCATGTAGATGTGCTTATTTTATGCCAGGCCCTGAGCTAAGTGCTCCACACAGAACACCTCACTGAATCCTTATAGCAGGTGGCACTGTGATAGGGACTTTTTTTTTTTTTGGAGACAGAATCTTGCTCTGTCACCCAGGCTGGAGTGTAATGGTTTGATATCGGCTCACTGCAGCCTCTGCCTCCCGGGTTCAATTGATTCTCCTGCCTCAGCCTCCTGAGTAGCTGGGACTACAGGTGCATGCCACCATGCCTGGTTAATTTTTCTATTTTTAGTAGAGACAGGGTTTCACCATGTTGGCCAGGTTGGTCTGGAACTCCTGACCTCAGGTGATCTGCTCACCTCAGCATCCCAAAGTGCTGAGATTACAGGTGTGAGCCACAACACCCAGCCTTTTTTTTTTTTTTTTTTTTTTTTTTTTTGAGACAGAGTCTTGATCTGTCACCTAGGATGGAGTGCAGTGGCACAATCTTGGCTCACTGCCACCTCCTGGTCCCAAGCGATTCTTGTGCCTCAGCCTCTTGAATAGCTGGAATTACAGACAGGCACCACCATGCCTACCTAATTTTTGTATTTTCAGTAGAGATGGGGTTTCACCATGTTGGCCAGGCTGGTCTCGAACTCCTGGCTTCAAGTGATCTGCCCACCTCGAAAGTGCTGGAATTACAGGGGTGAGCCACGGTGCCCGTCTGGTAGGGACTTCTAATATTTCCATTTCACAACTGAGAATAAAGCTGGGGAGGTTCAAGACCTTGCAAAAGCAGACAGCCTCTCTAAGCTGCCACCCAGGCAGGCCAAGGAAGAGGCTTCTCAGAAACAACTACACTGCACCGACCCATGGAGGGGGCGGCGCCGTGAACAGACCAGGGTCCCACGCCTCTCGGAAGCATCCTCACAGCCTGCCCTGCCCTGCTTCTCCTCAGAGCTACACCCCCACAGTGTTTGAGCGGCACCTGATCAGCCTGCAAGTGAAAGGCAAGCCTGTGCACCTCCACATCTGGGACACAGCAGGTGGGTGTGCAGGGACGGTGGCAGGGCCCCAGATGTCCCCCAGATACCTAGGACAGACTCCGCTCTGCCTTCTGAACCAGGGAGGCCAGCCAGTCTCCAAGTGACAGGTGTGGGCCAGGAGTCGGCCCAGGAACCTGAGCCCTCCTTGCCTCTGCAGCCATATCCACCTGTACCCCCAGCACCCCAGGGCTGCCCGCTACGTCTGGAAGCAAGCGTGAACCCAGTGCTTCGCTTTAGGACTGCTCTTGGCCTTCTGAGCACTCCTCCCTGCTTTTAGCTTCTGTAAGTTCTGCCTGTCCGTGGCCTCTGCCCTCCAGCCTCCTGACCTTGCCTATTCAAGGGTGAGCTCTAAGCTAAACTCAGGGCATCCCAGCAGCCCTCTTAGTTGGACAGGCTAGATGTCTTTGCCAGGTTCCCACCGACCCCTCATTTCTCACTCCTAAGCTCAGGGCAAAGCTGGCTTCTGAGCAGTTGGCCCCAGTTCCTGCAGGTGGCGCCAGGCCTGACCCCTGCCTTGCCCGGCATCCCTTCCAGACATTCCGCAGGAAGAGGTGAGCACTGCCCCAAGGGGCACTCACATAGAGTAGCCACCTCAGAGCCAAATTTGTGCCAGACTCTGAGGCACAAAACTAGGCCCTGTCCCCAGAAGCTCCCCATCTGATGGGGTGACTTCCTGACATTGGGGCGGTGCTGATAGGGGCCAGGAGCCCTGAAGGCAGTGACCGCCCCCACTCTGCCCAGGGCAAGATGACTACGACCGTCTTCGGCCCCTGTTCTACCCTGACGCCAGCGTCCTGCTGCTCTGCTTCGATGTCACCAGCCCGAACAGCTTTGACAACGTCTCTGCCCGGGTAGGTACTGGGACGAAGGGAGGCATAGCCCCCATAGCCAGGCCACTCGGCTCTGCCGCCCACCCTTGACCCAGCTGACTGTCAGAGGTTGGCAGGCCCGAGATGACCCTGAGCTCAGAGCCTCTGGCGTATATATGGGGAAACTGAGGCCTAAAGTGGGGCAGTGGCTTTCCCAGGGTCCCTGGCACAGGGATTTGGTGGCAGCATCTGCCCTTCTGACTCCCAGTACAGTGCTCCTTGCCTACCCTAGGCTGCAGACTCTGAATGCTGTGGCTCTTCCCACTTCGAGTCTGCCTGAGGTTGCTGGTGACCCAGAGGCTCCTGCATCTCCACAGCCTGCGCCTGCCTGAGGCACGTGAACTGTCAAGGCAGAGTCCAGCAGCTCTTCGTGGCTGCTGGTTCTCAGAGGCTGCCCACAGGCATCAGGGATGTGGCCCCTTGAGTTTCCCTCTGATCCAGCTGCCTTTAGCCATGGCACAGCCCCTCACCCACTGCTGCCAGGGCCTCCAAGGTTCTGCTGGGTACAACCTGTGATAGTATTTGCAACAACAACAACACTGATGGCGACAGTTTTAAGGACTGATCATGTGCCAGGCACAGCTCTGGGTACTTGCATGTATTTACTCATTTACCCACCCCGGCCAACCTTATGGAGTATTATTATTCCTGGATCGAGTCACTCGTCCAAAGATATGCATCTATTAAAGCGGTAACACTGGATTTGAACCCAGGCAGCCTGCTCCACCCATTCATTCAGAACGAATGATTGAGCACATTCGTCTGCCAAGTGCTGTTCTGGGCACTGGGGACCAGAAGAAACGGTGGTGCCTGGGACCAGGGTGCTAGCCGTTGGGGTGGCGAGGAGGGGGTTGATTCTGAATCAGTCTAGAAGGCGGAGTTTGCTGATGATCAGGGTTTGCTGATGGATTGGAGGTGGATGGGATGGAGGAGTTTTTACCAGAGCAGCTGGAAGGTGGAGTTGCCCTTGCCTAGAATGAGGAGAAGCTGGGGACGGGGAGTGGGATGGGGAGAAGGCAGGTCTGCTGGACATCCTAGTGGAGGTGTCCGGCAGGCAGTGCGAGGCATGCATCTGCAATTCGTCCGAGCGGGCAGGCCTGTTGGGCTGCCTAAATGCAGCTGCACATTTAGAAGTTACAGGTGCAAGGCCGGGCGCGGTGGCTCAAGCCTGTAATCCCAGCACTTTGGGAGGCCAAGGCGGGTGGATCACGAGGTCAAGAGATCGAGACCAACCTGGCCAACATGGTGAAACCCCATCTCTACTAAAAATACAAAAAATTAGCTGGGCATGGTGGCGCATGCCTATAATCCCAACTACTCAGGAGGCTGAGGCAGGAAACTCCGTCTCAAAAAAAAAAAAAAAAAAAAAAAGTTACAGGTGCCGTAAAGCCTGGGGGAAGCCGCCCAGGGAGGGAGAGCAGCTAGAGGAGAGGAAAGTCCACGGCCTGAGCCCCAGGGAGAGGAGGAGGAGGACAAGGCCCCATAAGACCTAGGAGAACCAGGAAAGTGGGGTCCTGGGGTGAAGAGCAGGCTTGGTCAGGAAGGAGGGAGTGATGCCCGGGGTCAAGGCTGTCGAGGGATCCGGTAGGAGCAGGGCTAGGATTCAGTGCTGGTGGCCGGGCATAGTGGCTCACGCCTTGTAATCCCAGTACATTGGGAGGCTGAGGTGGGTGGATCATTTGAAGTCAGGAGTTTCAGACCAGCCTGACCAACATGGCAAAACCCCGTCGCTACTAAAAATACAAAACTCAGCCAGGCGTGGTGGCAGGCACCTGTAGTCGCAGCTACTCAGGAGGCTGAGGTAGGAGAATCGCTTGAACCTGGGAGGTGGAGGTTGCAGTGAGCCGAGATCACACCACTGCACTCCAGCCTGGATGACAGTGTGAGACTCCATCTCAAAAAAAAAAGATTCACTGCTGGGTTAAGTGGGAGGCACCAAGGAAACCTTTTTCACTAACACTTTGGTGGATGGGTCGGGTGTGGGGAATCTGCCAGGGACCCCACAAAGGCCCCATTTGGTTCCAGGAATGAGGTAGTTTGACGCCATTTTTTTTTTTTTGAGACGAAATCTTACTCTGTCGCCCAGGCTGGAATGCAGTGGTGCAATCTCGGCTCTGCCTCCTGGGTTCAGGCTATTCTCCTGCCTCAGCCTCTGAGTAGCTGGGATTACAGACTCCTGCCACCACGCCTGGCTAATTTTTGTATTTTTAGTAGAGACAAGGTTTCACCATGTTGGCCAGGCTGGTCTCAAACTCCTGGCCTCAAGCATCTGCCCACCTCGGCATCCCAAAGGGCTGGGATTACAGGCTTGAGCCACCAAGCCCAGCCAATGCCAATTTTTATTGGGCAAGTTTGACACCTGAGCTGGCAGACTCGGTGCTCTTGGAGATAGAAAGCCCTCTCTCTGGATTCCCGGTCTCCCACCTGCAGTCCAGGCTGAAATAATTCGGGCCTGGTGGCCTCACATTTCGCAGAGCAGCCTTCCCTCCACCAGGCAAGCAGTTGAGGCAGACAGCCGCTGCAAACACTTTATAAGCAGATTTATTTACTTATTTATTTATTTTGAGACAGTGTTTCTGTCACCCAGCCTGGAGTGCAGTGGCTCCATCTCAGCTCACAGCAACCTCTGCCTGCCGGGTTCAAGTAATTCTCCTCCCTCAGCCTCCCAAGTAGCTGAAACTACAGGTGCGTGACACCATGCCTGGCTAATTTTTTTTTTTTTTTTTTTTTTTTTAGATGGAATCTCTCCCTATTGCCCAGGCTGGAGTGCAGTGTCGCGATCTCGGCTCACAGCAACCTCCGCCTCCTGGGTTCAAGCAATTCTCCTCCCTCAGCCTCCCAAGTAGCTGGGATTACAGGTGCATACCACCACACCCAGCTAATTTTTAGCATTTTTAGTAGAGATGGGGGTTTCACCATGTTGGCCAGCCTGGTCTCGAACTCGTGACCTCAGGTGATCCACCCACCTCGGCCTCGTAAAATGCTGGGATTGCAGGCATGAGCCACTGCACCTGGCCGGATTTATTCTCAAAGGATCACTTCTTTCCTTATATATTTTGCCCAGTTTAGGGGGTGGCCGTGAGGGCCCTTACCCTGCAGAGAGGCAGGATTCTAGAAGGGCAGGAGCCCCACCCCTAGGCTCAAATCCTGCCATTTCCAGCCAAGGCCAAGTTACATTGCCTCTCTGTGCCTCAGTTACCACATCTGTACAGTGGGATTGGTTATGAACTTGCTGCCGGGGACTTGGGTGATTAATGGATCCATGTGTGTAAACTCTTAGATGAGAGTCTGGTACTGAATAGTTTCTCCCTAGATGCTGGCTGTGCAGATTACCAATATCAGAGTCCAGCCTGGGGGGTGGAAGAGCAGCCCACTGAGAGGGCCAGAACTCTCCAGGGCTCACACACACCCCCTCGCCCCCCTGCAGTGGTACCCAGAAGTGAATCATTTCTGCAAGAACGTGCCCATCATCGTCGTGGGCTGCAAGACTGACCTGCGCAAGGACAAATCACTGGTGAACAAGCTCCGAAGAAATGGGCTGGAGCCTGTGACCTACCACAGGGTAGGAAACCCAGCCTGAGGCGGGAGTGGGTGACTGCGGGAGGGGACCTCTGGATGCCTCTCAGTGGCACCAGGCATCCAGCACTCTCAGGGTGTAGGTCAGAGCAGGGGTCGTCTTAGAGGCTGTCGGGTCAGGAACTTCTAGCACTTGGAAATGGTCCCTAGAATACCCTGGGAGCCTCTGCCGGAAGAAGGGAGAACAAGAAAGCAAGCATATCAGTCAGTTCCACCACCTCTGAGACCCAGAGAGGAGGCCCAGGCAGGCACCACATGTGGGTCCCTCTCTGCTACACACTTGGGTCCATGGGAAGTTCATTTCTTGGTGCCTTGAGAGGCAAAGAGGCCCAGCACAGAACAGAGGTAAGAAACACAGTGAAGGCCAGGCATGATGGCTCATGCTTGCAACTTTGGGAGGCTATGGCTGGAGAATTGTTTGAGTCCAGGGGTTTGAGACCAGCCTGGGCAACATAGGGAGACCCTATCTCTACAAAAAATGTAAAAAAAAATAGTGGGGCATGGTGGCCACAACTCTGGTCCCAGCTACTTGGGAGGCCAAGGCGGGACGATCCCTTAAGTCCAGAAGTTCCAGGTTACAGTGAGCCAAGATTTGCACCACTGCATTCTAGCCTGGACAATTGGGCAACCGAACAAGACCCTGTCTCCAAAAAAAAAAAAAAAAAAAAAAAAAAAGCCAGGCATGGTGGCTCACTCCTGTAATTCTAGCACTTTGGGAGGTGGAGGTGGGCGGATCACAAGGTCAGGAGTTCAAGACCAGCCTGACCAACATAGTCTCTACTAAAAATACAAAAATTAGCCAGGCATGGTGGCAGGCACCTGTAATCCCAGCTACTCAGGAGGCTGAGGCAGGAGAATCGCTTGAACCCGGGAGGCAGAGATTACAGTGAGCTGAGATCGCACCATTGCACTCCAGCCTGGGCAACAGAGTGAGACTCCATCTCAAACTGTCTCAAAAAACAACAACAACAAAAAAAATGGGGGGGCCAGGCACAGTGGCTCACACCTGTAATCCCAGCACTTTGGGAGGCCGAGGTGGGAGGATCATTTGAGGTCAAGAGTTCCAGACCACCCTGGGTGAAATAGTGAGTCCCCATCTCTACCCAAAATACAAAAAATAAGCCAGGCATGGTGGCAGGCACCTGTAGTCCCAGCTACTCTGGAGGCTGAGACAGGAGAATCGCTGGAACTAGGGAGGCAGATTTGCAGTGAGCAGAGATCCTGCCACTGCATTTCAGCCAGGACGACAGAGCAAGACTCCATCTCAAAAATAAATAAATAAATAAATAAAAGAAACAGGATGAAGTACATGAGGGTGCTTGGGCAGCCAGGGTACGGGAGCTGTGGGTACCCAGCAGAGCCCACCTTCCACTCTTGTCCAGGGAAGGAAGCCAGGACCTGAGCACCACCCAGTGCCCCCCTCATGGCCGCCCTGTCCACCTCTCCCTCTAGGGCCAGGAGATGGCGAGGTCCGTGGGTGCGGTGGCCTACCTTGAGTGCTCGGCTCGGCTCCATGACAACGTCCACGCCGTCTTCCAGGAGGCGGCCAAGGTGGCTCTCAGCAGCCGCAGTCGCAACTTCTGGCGGCAGATTACCCAGGGCTTTTGCGTGGTGACCTGAGCGGCGCCTGGCGTCCCAGCGGCGCAGGAAGGGGCTGGGCACTGACCGGCTGCTGAGCTGGCTGGGCTGGACCTGGTCCCCAGGCTGTGACCGCCGAACTGCACTGCAACAGACGGGTGCCATCAAGGCCAGGCCTTGGGGGTCCTGGCCTGAGAAAGGGCATTCCTGGGCCCACCTGCCCTGTGGAGGGCTCACCCTGTGGTGCCTGGGAAACACTCACTGACCCGGGTACCAGCTCCCGATCGACATCCTGGAGCTGCCTGTGCAGGCTGATGCCCCCTCGTGGCTGCTCCCAGGGCTGCATCTGCCAGGACCTGGTGTTCTTAAGGACCTTCCTGCCAGAACCCACACTTGGCCCCTTCCCACCTGTCATGCTGGTAACTGTAACAACGAAATTGACATCACTTGTCATTTGTGTCATGCCTCTTATTTCAAAGCAGCTTTCCACACACCTTCCAAGGTAGGTAAGAGCCCACCCTATCTAGGCACTGGGATGGGACTCCTTGGATCCAAACCAAGCTTTATTGCTTCTGTGACCTTGGGCAAGTTCTTCTGGGCCTGAGCTTCCTCACCTGTGAAATGGATCACAAACTAAGCCACGGAGCTTTTGGATGAGTAAGAGGGTCATGAGGACCACACATGCAAAGAGATTAGTAGGTGCCTAGCACGCAGTGCTCACAGAAGTTTAGATCAGGGCCAGATGTAGTGGCTCACTCCTGTAATCCGAGCACTTTGGGAGGACAATGTGGGTGGATCACGAGGTCAGGAGTTCAAGACCAGCTTGACCAACACAGTGAAACCCCGTCTCTACTAAAAATACAAAAATTAGCCAGGCGTGGTGGTGCACGCCTGTAATCCCAGCTACCCAGGAGGTGGAGACAGGAGAATCGCTTGAATCCAGGAGGTGGAAGTTACAGTGAGCTGAGATTGTGCCACTGCACTCCAGCTTGGGTGACATAGCGAGACTCCATCTCAAACGAAAAAAGGTTCAGCCAGGTGTGGTGCCACACCTGTCCCAGCCACAGTTGCACCAGTGCACTCCAGCTTGGGCTACAAAGCAGGAAAAAAAAAGTGGTCAGGCCTGGTGGCTCAAGCCTGTAATTCCAACACTTTGGAAGGCCAAGGCGGACAATCATCTGAGGTCAGGAGTTTGAGACCAGCCAGGCCAACACGGTGAAACCCGGTCTCTACTAAAAATACAAAAATTAGCCTGATGTGGTGGCATGCTCCTTTAGACCCAGCTACTCGGGAGGCTGAAGCTGTAGAATTGCTTGAACCCAGGAGGCACATGTTGCATCGAGCTGAGATCGCACCCCTGCACTCCAGCCTGGGGGAGAGAGCAAGACTCCGTCTCAGAAAAAAAAAAAAAAAAAAGAATCCTGACTTCAGAGCAGTTGGGAATCGTACAAGTAGATGGATCTGCAAGAAGTCTGTGTAAAAAGAATAACAGCAAAAAAAACCATCAAGGGCTCCAGATACATGCATTTTGGGAAATTACAGAGGAGAGCTACCTGCCCTAGGTTAAGCTCACTGGGTTTGGGGAGAATGAGGAAGAATATCCTGGATGTAGGGTATGCTCAGGGGAAGAGCAATCAGGCTAGACATGGAGGATGGCAAGAGCTGCTTCCCATCCCTGAGCAGGTTAAAAACTCAGTGGGGCCGGGCGCGGTGGCTCACGCCTGTAATCCCAGCACTTTGGGAGGCTGAGGCAGGTGGATCACGAGGTCAAGAGATCGAGGTCAGGCTGGGCGCGGTGGCTCAAGCCTGTAATCCCAGCACTTTGGGAGGCTGAGGCAGGTGGATCACGAGGTCAAGAGATCGAGGTCAGGCTGGGCGCGGTGGCTCAAGCCTGTAATCCCAGCACTTTGGGAGGCTGAGGCAGGTGGATCACGAGGTCAAGAGATAGAGGTCAGGCTGGGCGCGGTGGCTCAAGCCTGTAATCCCAGCACTTTGGGAGGCCGAGGCGGGTGGATCACGAGGTCAAGACATCGAGACCATCCTGGTCAACATGGTGAAATCCCGTCTCTATTAAAAATACAAAAAATTAGCTGGGCATGGTGGCGCGTGCCTGTAATCCCAGCTACTCAGGAGGCTGAGGCAGGAGAATTGCCTGAACCCAGGAGGCGGAGGTTGCGGTGAGCCGAGATCATGCCATTGCACTCCAGCCTGGGTAACAAGAGCGAAACTCCGTCTCAAAAAAAAAAAAAAAAAAGAGAGATCGAGACCATCCTGGTCAACATGGTGAAACCCTGACTCTACTAAAAATACAAAAAATTAGCTGGGCATGGTGGCCTGTGCCTGTAATCCCAGCTACTCAGGAGGCTGAGGCAGGAGAATTGCCTGAACCCAGGAGGCGGGGGTTGTGGTGAGCCGAGATCGCGCCATTGCACTCCACCCTGGGTAACAAGAGCAAAACTCTGTCTCAAAAAAAAAAAAAAAAACACAAAAAAACACAAAAAAAACCAAAAACCGTCAGTGGGGCCAGGCACGGTGTCTCATGCCTGTAATCCCAGCTCTTTGGGAGACTGAGGAGGGTGGATCACCTGAGGTCAGGAGTTTAAGGCCAGCCTGGGCAACATACTGAAACCCCATCTCTACTAAAAATACCAAAAAAAAAAAAAAAAAAAAAAAAAAAAAAAATTAGCCAGACATGGTTGTGGGCACCTATAATCCCAGCTGCTCAGGAGGCTGAGGCAGGAGAATTGCTTGAACCTAGGAGGCAGATGTTGCTGTGAGCCAAAATTGTGCCATTGCACTCCGGCCTGGAGATGACGCGAAATTCTTTCTCAAAAAAAGAAAAGAAAAAAACACCTCACAGTGGGGGCTGGGCATGGTGGCTCGTGCTTATAATTACAGCACTTAAGGAGGCCAAGGCAGGCGAATCACCTAAGGTCAGGAGTTTAAGACCAGCCTGGCTAACAGGGTAAAACTCCATCTCTACTAAAAATACAAAATTAGCTGGGCATGGTGGCACATGCCTGCAGTTTCAGCTACTTGGGAGGCTGAGGCAGGAGAATCGCTTGAACCTGGGAGGCGGACGTTGCAGTGAGCCAAGATCGTGCCACTGCACTCTAGCCTGGGCAACAGAGTGAGACTCTGTCTCAAAAAATCATAATAAAATAAAATATAAATATAAATAATAAAAAGTTTTTAAAAACTCACAGGGCCAGGCACAGTGGCTCATGCGTGTAATCCCTGTACTTTCGGAGGCTGAGGTAGGTGGATCACCTGAGATCAGTAGTTCAAGACCAGCCTGGCCAACATGGTGAAACCCCGTCCCCATTTAAAAAAAAAAAAGCCACTCACAGTGGGGACTGGAATCCAAGTGAGGTTTTGTAGGGCCATTGGGGCCCCACAGGGTCATGGGGTGTCCCTTATGCTGTGTTGAAGTGCAGGATCCGAGAAGTAAAGAGACAGGACACTGAAGAACTGGTGAAGAGCATCTGGACTCGGGGGCCACGCCACCTGTGAGTGGAGATCAATAACAGCCCCCAAATGCCCAAGAGCATCTGTATTTATTAGGTACAAGCAAGGGATGGGGTTGTGAGTGAGGTCATCATCTATAGGCTTAGTGATAGGGCATACATAATGACGAGTCACAAGCAAGGGGGCCACCCCATTATGTCACCTGGACAGAGAGGTGGGCCATGTGCAGCAGGGGGCCATGCCAGGCACAGTAATAGAGGGTCATGTGCAAAAAAGGGGTCCACCCCCATTAGGTCACTGAGGCAAGGAGGTGCGCTACATACAACAGGTGTCGTGCACAACACTTCTTATCTGGGGCTGGAGACTTCAAAGGGTTTCTAGTAGAAGGATACTGTAAGCCAGTACAGTGGGGCTGACAGACTTGTGCTCTTAAGATATTTATGGGAGGATTCTTTGAGCTAGCACAGAAGTGAGAAGAGACTGACAGGGTGTACAGGCGCCGTGACTGGTCACACCAGAGGGGTTCTTCTCCTTCAGTTACTTCCAGGATCTCAGGCCTGAGGCCGACTTTCCACAGGAACTGGATGCAAGGTACCACAACTCCTTTATCAGGAGGAGAGACACTTGTTCCAAGCCTGCTACAGCGTATGCCCTTTCAGGCAGGGACGCTACTGCCTGGATCTTTGGTTCTCGTCCTGGTCTGGCTGTTTTCCCATGTACTGCTTCTGTGCTGTGACTGCTCTAGGCATTCCTCCTACTACAAACTACTATATGGTTATGTGGAAGGATTCTATAAATCAGCACTAAATGTGTCGGTACAGCTCCGACTGCAATACCTATGTGATTATATAGAAAGATTATATAGAACTAACTTTGCTAGATATAAGTAGTAAGTATGATTATATAAGCTAGATATATGTAAGCAGTAAGTTATACTTCAGGCACTAATTCTATACACTAATATATGATTATATATGAAGGATTATATAAAGGAAATAGCTGAGTAATAACACTATAAACTAAGATATTCTTCAGGCACTAATTGTGCCTGGTGTCTGGACAGTTCTCCTTCCTCAGTGCCCATGGGGGTGTTACCCATAGGGTTTTCCACATACGCCCCCTAACTATTTCACCTGCAGCAACTCGGCCCTATAACCTGAGCTGTGAGCCTCCACATTGCTGAGGCAGTCCCCATCTGGAGCTGTTTCTGATGAAACTTTCAGGACGAGTGTCAGCAGCTGGTTCTCCTTAAGGATAGCACAAAAGAAATGGTCCAATTTGGCTGGGCACAGTGTCTCGTGCCTGTAATCCCAGCACTTTGGGAGGCTGAGGTGGTTGGACTGCTTGAGGCCAGGAGTTTGAGACCAGCTTGGGCAACGTGGTGAAACCGTGTCTCTACAAAAAATACAAAAATTAGCCTGGCTTGGTGGCATGTGCCTGTAGTCCCAGCTACTTGGGAGGCTGAGGCAGGAAAACCGCTTGAACCCAGGAGGCAAAGGTTACAGTGAGCCGAGATAGTGCCACTACACTCCAGCCTGGATGACAGAGTGGGACCCCATCTCAAAAAAAGAAAGAAAGGAAGAAGGGAAGAAAGGAAGGAAGGAAGGAAGGGAGGGAGGCAGGGAGGGAGGGAGGGAGGGAGGCAAGGAGGGAGGGAGGGAGGGAGGCAGGGAGGGAGGCAGGGAGGGAGGCAGGGAGGGAGGCAGGGAGGGAGGGAGGGAGGGAGGGAGGGAGGGAGGGAGGCAGGGAGGAAGGGAGGGAGGCAGGGAGGCAGGGAGGGAGAGAGGGAGGGAGGGAGGGAGGGAGGGAAAGAAAGAAAAAGAAAGAAGAAAAAAAGAAAAAGGAAGAAAGGAAGAAAGAAAGAAAGAGAAAATACATGTTTGGTTTTGGAGTTTACAAAGAGCTTTGATTAGGTTCACAATATGGCTAAAGAATATTTGGGTTTGAGTCCAGAGCACATGAGCATAGAGTAGATTAGTGCAGCTCTGGTTGCTGGTTCATGGTTTGGTTCAGCTCAAGCCCCTGAGCATAAGAAAGTTACTTATTCAGGCCAGAAATGAAGCCATGGGATCGTAAGCGCCCTGCTCACCTTGTAGCTTGGCCAGGTGGGTAGATAGTGGGAGCGCTCAGACCGCATCTGATTCAGGACACCCCAAGATCTCTCCTAGGAAATGACTTCCCCCTCAAGCCCCGGCAGGATTCTTTTTTTCATAGACAAGAATCTTACTCTGTTGCCCAGGCTGGAGTGCAGTGGTGCAGTCATGCCTCATTGCAGCCTCAACTTCCTAGACTCAAGTGATCCTCCCACCTCAGCCTCCTGAGTAGCTGGGACTACAGGTGCACACCACACCTGGCTAATGCCTCTGCAGGGTTCTAAGTGCTACGGAGGAGAGCAAACCATGGGGGGTGGGCTTGTTCACTGAATCGGTTTTTTTTTTTTTTTTTTTTAGTAGATACAGGGTTTCACCGTGTTGGTCAGGTTGGTCTCGAACTGCTGACCTCAGGTGATCCGCCCGCCTCAGCCTCCCAAAGTGCTGGGATTACAAGCATGAGCCACCGTGCCCAGCCTGAATCAGTTTTAATAAGTTCACATTGATTTAAGACTCACTGAGTGGGGCCAGGTGTGGTGGCTCATGCCTGTAATGCCAGTACTTTGGGAGGCCGAGTTGGGTGGATTGCCTGAGGTTAGGAGTTCAAGACCAGCTTGGCCAATATAATGAAACCCCATCTCTACTAAGAATAAAAATATCAGCTGAGTGTGGTGGTAGTGGGCACCTGTAATCCCAGCTACTTGGGAGGCTGAGGCATGAGAATCGCTTCAACCCGGGAGGTGGAGGTTGCAGTGAGCTGAGATCACACAATTGCACTCCACCCTGGGCAACAAAGAGAGATTCTGTCTCAAAAAAAAAAAAAAAAAAAAAAAAAAAAAAGACACACGGAATGCCCACTGCTGTGCTGAATCATTTTTCACGAAGTATCCCATTTAGTAGTGGCAGGAGCTAGCGAGCTAGGACCAGGTACACACCCACCTCACAGATAAAGAGGCAGAAGCACAGAGGGTCGGTCAAATGCTCATGACCTCAGCAAGTATCAGGGCCAAGGTTTAAGCACAGGGCAGTTTGACTCCAGAATCTGAGCTGTTAACTATTATGCTGGACCCCTGTCCTGAGTCACCTTTCCCTTGGACCCCCAGCCCTGGACCCCCAGCCCTGGACACACACATCCCTGGACCTCTTCCCTGGAACCCTGCTTTGTACCAGAATTTCCAGGGTCCAAGGAGCTCACACTGTATAGAGATAAGAAGGCCTAGAACTGTCTTTCAGGGATTGGGAGCAACATGGTGGGTGTAAGGCTATAAAGACCAGGCGGTTTGCCCCAGACACCATCAGAGCTACAGCTCACAGGAGGGCCCGCTGGCTGTCAAAATACGAAGCAGGCTGAGCAACACCTGAGGATCCTGGCAGAAGAGGCAGGCAGTGGGACTTACTGGGTCCCCACCCCGTACCAGATGCTTGATTGACAAGATGCCATTATTAGACCCATTTCAGAGAAGAAAACAAGGCTCAGAGCAGAAGAGTGGTCTGTGCAGGGTCATGTGGCCAGAGGTAGGGCTGGAGTTCAGCTCAGCTTCTCATTGCACTTCACTGAGGATGCCTGCTGGGAGGTCAAGGTCAGGGAGGAACCAAGCTCTGTGGGCAAAGGAGAAACAGGATGAACCCAGGGAGCTGAAAGATCCAGAGGTGTGCAGAAGCTGGGGAGAGGCATCTGGGGCTACCACATGAGAGGAGGGAAGTGGGCACCTGCCTGCTGTGCTGGGGAGGGAATTCCTGGGAGAGAGGCAGTGGGACTCCGGAGCACGCACATGGGACTTTCCTTCCCTGCCGAGGGCTGCCCTCGTCTCCTTCGAGAGCTCATCAGCACCTGAAATGGTCCTGTTGGTCTCCCCACAGTCATGCCAGGTCTATCAGAGCACAGGCTGGGCTTGTTGAAATCCCATGTGCTGTTCAGGTGCAGTGGCTCAGGCCTGTAATCTCAGCAATTTGGGAGGCTGATGCAGGTGGATCACCTGAGGTCAGGAGTTCAAGACCAGTCTGGCCAACATGGGGAAATGCTGTCTCTACTAAAAGTACGAAAAAATAGCAGGGCATGGTGGTGGGCACCTATAGTCCCAGCTACTTGGGAGGCAGAGGCAAGAGAATCACTTGAACCCCAGAGGCAGAGGTTGCCAAGATCGAGGCATTGCATTCCAGGCTGAGCAACAAGAACAAAACTCCATCTCAAAAAAAAAAGAGAAAGAAACAAGCCACCACAAGTCAAGGTTTGGTGACTTCGGGGCTGGGAGCTGTAACACCAAGGGTGGACTTTGGGAAGGGTGGGGACTTTGAGAGGGAGGGAAGAATGCAGGCCTCTCCCACCTGGGGTGGAGTGGGGGAATGCGGGCAGGGCAAGCACTTCTCTCTGACTCGGCACTGGGAGAGACGGGGATCTGAGTCGGGTGGCCACTTTCTCCCTCTGGCCTCTCTCCCTTTGCCCAGCCTGTGTTTCAGCCCCATACTGCCTAGTCCGCCACACATAGCTCTCCAATGTGTCCAAGGAGGGCATGGGGTGGGGGGTCCTTGGAGACGCCTGTGAGGAGCCAGAGTTATTACTATTCTCCTCCTCCTTCTCCCCCTAACAATCCCCTCTTTCAATTCCTCACAACCCAGCCTGGCAGGGCAGGCAGGGCCAGATGAGTGGGAGCTGGGGAAGGCCCAGCCCAGAGGCCAGCCCGAGCCAAGAGCCACAAACCACCGTCTTCCTTTCCCCACACAGCCTCTGCCCGGCCTTGGGGTTGTCTGCTGGGAAGACAGAGGGCAGGGGTGGGGACCTCAAGTCATCTCCTCCAGGACAGGCAACTCCCTGACACCCTTAGGGCAGGGAGGAGGGCGGGGCGCACGCAGTATGAGTCACAGAGCTTCCCTCTCCCCTGTGCCCCAGCAGCACTCTGGGCCCCTGCCTGGACATAGGGAGAGCGTGGTGGCTAGCAGATCACCCCACTCCAGGCCACCCTCTTTGTTCTCCAGCCTCTTTTTCCTCCTGGGGGCTCGTCCTTCGGAGGATAAGCACTCACAGCCCCCAGGAAGTCATCGCTCAGCTGCTGGCCAGGAAACCAACAAAGCACATGGCCAGGCTGAGGGCAGCGGGCATCAAAAGAGTGGAACGGCTGGCCAGGTGTGGTGCCTCACACCTATAATCCCGGCACTTTGGGCGGATCACAAGGCCAAGAGATTGAGACCATCCTGGCTAACACCGTGAATCCCCATCTCTACTAAAAATACAAAAATTAGCCAGGCGTGGTGGTGCGCACCCGTAATCCCAGCTACTCAGGAGGCTGAGGCAGGAGAATCGCTTGAACCCTGGAGGCAGATGTTGCAGTGATCTGAGATTGTGCCACTGCACTCCAACCTGGGTGACAGAGCGAGACTCCATCTCAAAAAAAAAAAAAAAGAGTGGAATGGCTGACCGCCCACCCCTGTATTCTAGGACTTAATTTCCATGGTAATGCTGCTGATTAATAGGTCAGATTGTGACAAGAAGGGGACTTCCCTAGGTTCAAATCCTGGCTCTGCAACTTACCAGCTGTGTGATCTTGAAGGAGACACTAGGGCTTTCTTATGTGTCAGTTCCCTTATTTGTCAAATGTGGGTATGAGTAGTTCTGACCTCCTAGACTGGTTGGATTCAACAAGCAAAGAGTGCTTATTCACTCCCTCAGTGGTAACTCCTAACTCGATTTATTAAGTATGAAATGAGGATAATTGTTTACTGTGCAGGGTTGTTGCAGGGCTTGCGAAGCAGAAACAAGTATGTAAGTGTTTGATGCTGGCCTCCTCTTCCCAATCTGGGTCACCAAGCCTGGGAGGAGAAGAGAGGGAAGCCTCATGGAGGAGACAGAATGGAACATGAGGCCAACCGCTGTTTGCAGGCCTGCAGGAGGGGGCTGGACCTTCAGCAGAGCCAAGGAGGATGGGGCTGGAATTTCCTCCAGGGCTCCTGTTTGCACCAGACACACTGAACCGAGCAGTGCTCAGCCCAGGGCTGACAATATTAATACGTCTGATTAGGAAATATGTTGTATCAACTCCCACCCCAAATTTTTTCCTTTTTTTTTTTTTTTTTTTTTTTTGAGATGGTTTCTATTAAAATTTTTTTTTTTGCCGGGCGCGGTGGCTCAAGCCTGTAATCCCAGCACTTTGGGAGGCCGAGGCGGGTGGATCACGAGGTCGATAGATCGAGACCATCCTGGTCAACATGGTGAAACCCCGTCTCTACTAAAGATACAAAAAATTAGCTGGGCATGGTGGCACGTGCCTGTAATCCCAGCTACTCAGGAGGCTGAGACAGGAGAATTGCCTGAACCCAGGAGGCGGAGGTTGCGGTGAGCCGAGATCGCGCCATTGCACTCCAGCCTGGGTAACAAGAGCGAAACTCCATCTCAAAAAAAAAAAAAAAAAAAAAAAAAAAAAATTTTTTTTTTTTTCTTTTTGAGCCAGGTCTCACTCTGTCATCCAGGCTAGAGTGCAGTGGCACAGCATCTGCTCACTACAGCCTCAACCTCCTGGGCTCAAGTGATCCTCCTGCCTTAGCCTCCCAAGTAGCTGGGATCACAGGCCCATGCCTTTGAGATGGAGTCTTGCTCTGTGGCCCAGGCTGGAGTGCAGTACCAAGATCTTGGCTCACTGCAAACTCCGCCTCCTAGGTTCAAGTGATTCTCCTGCCTCAGCCTCCCAAGTAGCTAGGATTACGGGGGCCCACCGCCGTAGAGACGGGGGTTCACCATTTGGCCAGGATGATCTCGAACTCCTGACCTTGTGATTCGCCTGCCTCTGCCTCATAGAATGCTGGGATTACAGGCGTAAGCCACCAAGCCTGGCCTAAGTTTTTAATTTTTTTGTAGAGACAAAGTCTCACTATGTTGCCAAGGCTGGTAGATTTTTTAAAAAATTACTGGAACAGAAAAAAATAAGAAAGATAAAGGGCAGGATCAAAAGCAGTGAGTGACAGAGCTGGGTGCTTGGACACAGGACCCCAACCCTCAGCCTCAGCTCTTGGCCTCCCCTGGGCACTGTCCAGGTGCTGGACCTCGACCAGCAGAGGGCAGCAGGGCCCAAAGAGAGGCGCCTTACCCACTCCCCGAGAGGCCCACAGGGCAGGTGTGGCAATCTGCCCTATTGCTCCTGCCTGGGGCATGTTTAGCAACACATCACTGCCACCTGCCACCACCCACTGAGCCCTGCCTGCCCTACCAACACTTTATAGAAGAAAAACTGGGGCTCAGAGTGGCTGTGTAAGTTGACCATTCAGTTAGTCTAGGCAGACCCAAAAGAGAACTGTAGAATCGTGCTGTCCTGAATCAGTTACGGTTCTAAAGTCAGAGAGACATGGGTTTGAATTGTCACCCTGCACCTGCCGACTGGCGGAATTCTAGTCAGGCGTCAGGCGGGCTGGGCTGGAGTGAGATCAAACGTGGGAAGTGCGATAATAGAGCTGCTGCTCTCTCCTGACCTCACCCCAGAATTTGCAACACAGTTCAGGAAGATGATCAAAATACTTGAGTGTTAAGGAACCCGGAGAGAGTGATCCCAGAAAGTGAGGTGCCGTGGGCAGGCACCAGGGGGCACGCCCCCCTGCATATGGCCAGAACAATCCTGGAGGGTTGCCTGAGAAGGGAAGGAGCTGGAGGACCCTGTGGAGCAGGCTGGATGGCTGGTGGGACTTTCCCGCTGGAGAACAGTTAACCCAGGCAGAGACCCAGCCCCCTTGGGCACTGGGAAAGGTTTCGGAGCTCTGAACTCCTCCTTGTCCTTCCAACAGCGAAAGGCTGCTGCCTCCACAGGGCTAAGAGGTGACAGACACCTCTCAGGGGCTTCTGTCTGGCCTGGCCCAGCCACTTCAGACACCTCCAACACTCTAGTTTTTTTCACTTCCCCACCCCGACACCTCCGTTGAGAATCAAAAAAGAAATGGCCTGATAAAGAATTTTTTTTTTTAGCAACAGAATCTCACTCTGTCACCCAGGGTGGAGTGCTGCAGTGGCACTATCCTAGCTCATTGTAACCTCAAGCTCCCGAGCTCCAGTAATCCTCCTGTCTCAGTCTCCCGAGTAGCTGGGACGACAGGTGTGTGCCAACACGCCTGGCTATTTATTTATTTATGAGACGGAATCTCGCTCTGTCACCCAGGCTGGAGTGCAATGGCTTGATCTCGGCTCACTGAAACCTCCACCTCCCGGGTTCAAGCGATTCTCCTGCCTCAGCCTCCCCAGTAGCTGGGATTACAGGCGCCTGCCACCACGCCCTGCTAATTTTTGTATTTTTAGTAGAGATGGGATTTCGCTGTCTTGGTCAGGCTGGTTTCAAACTCCTGACCTCAGGTGATCCACCTGCCTTGGCCTCCCAAAGTGCAGTGTCTGGGAGAAGTCTGCTGGGATGACAGGCGTGAGCCACCGCACCCGGCTTATTTTTATTTATTTATTTATTTATTTATTGAGACGGAGTTTTGCTCTTGTTACCCAGGCTGGAGTGCAATGGCACGATCTCGGCTCACCGCAACCTCCGCCTCCCAAGTTCAGGCAATTCTCCTGCCTCAGCCTCCTGAGTAGCTGGGATTACAGGCATGCGCCACCATGCCCAGCTAGTTTTTTGTATTTTTAGTAGAGACGGGGTTTCACCATGTTGACCAGGATGGTCTCGATCTCTCGACCTCGTGATCCACCCACCTCGGCCTCCCAAAGTGCTGGGATTACAGGCGTGAGCCACCGCGCCCGGCCTATTTATTTATTTTGAGCTAGAGTCTCACTCTGTCACCCAGGCTGGTGTGCAGTGGCGTGATGTTGGCTAACTGCAACCTCCACCTGCCAGGTTCAAGCAATTCTCCTGCCTCAGCCTCCCGAGTAGCTGGGACTACAGGTGTGCACCACCATGTCCAGCTAATTTTTTGTATTTTTTTAGTAGACACGGGTCTTCACCATGCTGGCCAGGTGGCTGGTCTCAAACCTCTGGCCTCAAGTTGATCCGCCCACCTCAGCCTCCCAAAGTGCTGGAATTACAGGTATGAGCCACTGCTCACAGCCTATTTTTTATTTTTTGTAGAGATGGAGTCTCACTATGTTGCCCAACCTGATCTCAAACTCTTAGGCTCAAGTGATCCTTTTGCCTTGGGCTCCCGAAGGGCTGGGATTAAAGGCATGAACTACTGCACCTGGCCAATAATTTTTTTTCTTTTTTTTGAGCCCGAGTCTGTCCCTGTTGCCCAGGCCGGAGTACAGTGACACAATCTCGGCTCACTGCAACCTCTGCCTCCTGGGTTCAAGCGATTCTCCTGCTTCAGCCTCCCAAGTGGCTGGGATTACAGGTGGACACCACCACGCCCAGCTAATTGTTTGTATTTTTAGTAGAAACAGAGTTTCACCATTTTGGCCAGGCTGGTCTCAGACTCCTGACTTCAGGTGATTCACCCACCTCAGCCTCTCAAAGTGCTGGGATTACAGGCATGAGCCACCAGCCCAGCCTGCCAAGAATATTTGATACCATCGCCCCTCATCACATCCCCTAGGACCATCGCCCTGAAAGTTCCCAGTCCCCTTACTTACATCCTCCCTTCCCCCCTGCCCTCAGGCCCACCATCCAGGAGATAGACCACTCTAATCACATCTTGGAGGGTCTCAGCAGAGTCTAGGCGCAGGCTTCACCCTAGGGCATGAACACAGCACCAAATGCATTGTTAAATTGTATTTAACAATGGCCCCAGGGCACAGTGATGCTGGCAATTCTGATAGCCAAGGAGAAACTGTCGAGAGCTTCCTTTCACTGAAAAGGTGAAAGTTCCCAACTTAAGGAAAGAAAAAAGATTGAATGCTGAAGCTGCTAAGATCTGTGGTAAGAATGAATCTCCTATGTGAAATTGTGAAGGAAAACAAAGTTTGTGCCAGTTTTGCTACTGCACCTCAAACTGCGAAAGTTATGGCCACCGTGCACAGTAAGTGCTTAGTTAAGATCAAAATGGCATTCACCGGGCGTGGTAGCTCACACCTCTAATTCCAGCACTTTGGGAGGCCAAGGCGGGTGGATCACTTGAGGTAAGGAATTTGAGACCAGCCTGACCAACATGGCGAAAACCCATCTCTACTAAAAATACAAAATTAGCCAGGTGTGGTGGTGCATACCTGTAATTCCAGCTACTTGGGAGGTTGAGGCAGAAGAATTGCTTGAACCTGGGGGGTGGAGGTTGCAGTGAGCCAAAATCGCCACATTGCACCCCAGACTGGGCAACAACAGCAAAAAACTCCGTTTCAAAAAAAGAAAATAAAACAAAAACAAACAAACAAACAAACAAACAAAAAAAAAAAACAACAACGAAGAACCAATGAAAGAACAAAAGAAAGAAAGAAAAAAGAAAAGGTGTTGGTCAGGCACAGTGGTTCACACCTGTAATCCCAGCACTTTGGGGGGGCTGAAGCGGGGAGGTGGATCATCTAAGGTCAGGAGTTTGAGACCAACCTGGCTAACACAGTGAAGCCTCATCTCTACTAAAATACAAAAATTAACTGAATGCTGGTAAGTACCAGGAAGTAAAAAATTTAAAAATGAAAAAAAAAATTAGCTGGACTTGGTGGCACCCACCTGTAGTCCCAGCTACTGGGGAGGCTGAGGCAGAATTGCTTGAACCTGGGAGGCGGAGGTTGCAGTGAGCCAAGATTGTGCCACTGCACTCCAGCCTGGTGCCTGGTGACAGAGGCTGAGGCAGGAGAATTGCTTGAACCCGAGAGGCAGAGATTACAGTGAGGTGAGATGGTACCACTGCACTCCAGTCTAGGTGACAGAGGGAGACTCTGTCTTAAAAAAAAAAAAGGGCACAGTGGCCCATGCCTGTAATCCCAGCACTTTTGGAGGCCAAGGGAGGCAGATCATGAGGTCAGAAGTTCAAGACCAGCCTGGTCAACGTGGTGAAACCCAGTCTCTACTAAAAATACAAAAATTAGCCAGGCATGGTGGGGCATGCCTGTAATCCCAGCTAATTGGGAGGCTGAGACAGGAAAACCCTTGAACCTGGGAGGCAGAGGGTGCAGTAGCCAAAATTGTGCCATTGCACTCCAGCCTGGGTGATGAGAGCAAAACTCTATCTTAAAAAAAAAAAACAAAATAATGAAAAACTTAAGCAAATAAGAATAAAGTAAAGCCTTTTTTTTTTTTTTTTTTTTTTTTTTTTAAGTTCTGTGATACATATTCAGAATGTGCAGATTTGTTACACAGGTATACATGTGCCATGATGGTTTGCTGCACCTATCAACCTGTCAACTAGGTTTTAAGCCGCACATGCATTAGGTATTTGTCCTAACACTCTCCCTCCTCTTATCCCCCAGCCCCTGACAGGCCCCAGTGTCTGAAGTTCCCCTCCCTATGTCATGTATTCTTCTTGTCCAACTCCCACTTAGGAGTCAGAACATGCGATGTTTGGTTTTCTGTTCCTGTATTAGTTTGTAAACTATGGTCTTTAATTAAAAATAATATATCAATATTGTAAGTATCATTACTTTTTTTTTTTTTTAGATGGAATCTCACTCTGTCACCCAGGCTGGAGTGCAGTGGCGTGATCTTGGCTCACTACAACCTCTGCCTCCCAGTTCAAGCAATTATCCTGCCTCAGCTTCCCAATAGCTGAGACTACAGGCGCATGTCACCACAGATGACTAAATATTTTTTTGTATTTTTTTTTTTTTTTTTGAGACGGAGTTTCGCTCTTGTTACCCAGGCTGGAGTGCAATGGCGCAATCTTGGCTCACCGCAACCTCCGCCTCCTGGGTTCAAGCAATTCTCCTGCCTCAGCCTCCTGAGTAGCTGGGATTACAGGCACGTGCCACCATGCCCAGCTAATTTTTTGTAGTTTTAGTAGAGACGGGGTTTCACCATGTTGACCAGGATGGTCTCGATCTCTCGACCTCGTGATCCACCTGCCTCGGCCTCCCAAAGTGCTGGGATTACAGGCTTGAGCCACCGCGCCCGGCCTTTTTTTGTATTTTTAATAGAGATGGGATTTCACCATGTTAGCCAGGATGGTCTGGATCTCCTGACCTCCTGATCTGCCCGCTTTGGCTTCCCAAAGTGCTGGGATTACAGGCATTAGCCACCACGCCAGGCCTGTTTTTTTTGTTTTTTGTTTTTTGTTTTTTTGGAGACGGGGTCTCACTATGTTGCCCAGGCTGGAGTGCAGTTGGCTATTCAGCACCTGAATAGCCAACTGTACTCTGATCAGCACATGAGTTTTGACCTGTTCCATTTCTGACCTGGGCCGGTTCACCCCTCCTTAGGCAACCTGGTGGTACCCTGCTCCCAGGAGGTAGCCATATTGATGCCGAACTTAGTCCGGACACCCGATCCACATAGCACACTACAGTCCTGAACTCTTGGACTCAAGTGATCCTCCAGCCTCAGCCTCCTGAGTAGTTGGGACTACAGGCACATACCACTGGCCCAGCATGCCAGGCCTGTTTTTTTTTTTTTGGACAGATTCTCACTCTGTCCCCCAGGCTGGAGTAGAGTGGTCCAATCTTGGCTCATGGCAAGCTCTGCCTCCCAGGTTCCAGCAATTCTCCTGCCTCAGCCTCTTGAGTATCTGGGATTATAGGTGTGAGCCACCACGCCCAGCTAATTTTTTGTATTTTTAGTAGAGACAGGATTTCACCATGTTGGTCAGGCTGGTCTAGAACTCCGAGCTCAAGTGATTTGCCCGCCTTGGCCTCCCAAAGTGCTGGGATTACAGACGTGAGCCCTTGCACCCGGCCAGGTATCATTACTTGTAACACACATACCACAGTAATCTGGGATATTAATAATTGGGGGGCCGGGCGCGGTGGCTCACGCCTGTAATCCCAGCACTTTGGGAGGCCGAGGCAGGTGGATCACGAGGTCAAGAAATCGAGACCATCCTGGTCAACATGGTGAAACCCCGTCTCTACTAAAAATACAAAAAATTATCTGGGCATGGTGGCGCGTGCCTGGAATCCCAGCTACTCGGGAGGCTGAGGCAGGAGAATTGCCTGAACCCAGGAGGCGGAGGTTGCGGTGAGCCGAGATCGCACCATTGCACTCCAGCCTGGGTAACAAGAGCGAAACTCCGTCTCAAAAAAAAAAAAAGAAAAAAAAAAAAAAAAAAAAAAGGAGAAACTAGGTGCAGGGCTATATAGAGACATACTTTTCCTATAAATCTAAAACTGTTCTAAAGTAAAATGGTTTTTAAAAAATCAAAGTGGTCACCAGAAATTATAATAGTAGTCAGGTGAAATCCTGAGAGTAGGTTGGAAGTCCTGGGACTTCCTTTAGCCTCCTTTTTAGGTTGTCTTATCTATGCTAGGGTGGATCCATTAATCTTTCAGCACTGAGAGTCTCTAAAGGCCCTAATTTGTTAGGGCCTGAGTTGAGTCCTTGAGTACCTATTCCTGCCTGCTGCACTGCCCTGGCTGGTTGGACCACCTGAGGCCTGCCTCTACTGGTACCTAGATGGCATACTGGCTGAGGGTAGGTCCCAGAGACCCAGTGGTGACCTGTATGCCTCCCTCAATGCAGAGCAGTGTTCGATAAATGGATGTGTGCAGCGCAAGATGTGAACTGCCCCAAGTCTAGGCAAGAACTATAGGACGGGTGCAATGCACACCTGCTTGTGAATTCTCGTCCAGGGTGGAGAAGCAACCCAAGGGAGACCCTCCCACTTGAACCTGGGGAAACCTGAGGTTTAAACAAACCTCAGCTGGCAGCTGACAATAGAAATGTAAACAGACAAAAGTGGTGGTGTGCACCTGTAATCCCAGCACTTCGGGATGCTGAGGTGGGTGGATCCCTTGAGGTCAGGAGGTCGAGACCAGCCTGGGCAACATGGTGAAATAAAAATACAAAAATAGCGGGACATGGTGGCGTGCACCTGTAATCCCACCTACTAGGGAGACTGAGGAGGAGAATCACCTCAGGAGGTGGAGGTTGCAGTAAGCCAAGATCATGCCACTGCACTCCAGCCTAGGCAACAGAGCAAGACTCTGTCTCAAAAATAAATAAGTAAATAAATAAACAAATAAAAACAGTCCCTGATAGGTTTGCTCACACATTTTCCCTCCTGGTGTCTGTTCACTCAAGTTTCCTTTGCCCATCCATCCTTTGTCTCTGGGCTGTGGGCAGAGCAGCTCCCAGGGCTTCTCCAAGCTCACTGGCCCGTCTTCCCACCTCCAAACGAGCTGCATCAGCAGAAGAGATTATGCCAGGTATTAAAAGCCTGCCAGGGGGCAGGGCAGGGGGGAGCAGGGATTGCCAGGCCAGTGTGCTGGAGGCCCAGGTACCTGGCTGTACACCAGCCAGAAAGGCCTCTGCTCCCCTCCATGTACTCAAAACCTGACCTTCCGTATGCCTCTGGCTGAAGTTTGCTCCGGTCCAGCCTCACAGGGCAGTGATCTGTGGTCAGCTGTGCATGGGGCTGGACAGCAATGCTAGGGTTGCTGTGGAAGCAAGGGAAGGATTCTGGGCTGAGCCAGGTGAGGGAACACTGGAGAATTTTCACAGCTGGGCTGGTTGTGGAGCAAGAGTGACAGCAGTGGTGGGATGCACAGGATGGGCTGGAGGGACCTGCAGACCTGTTTGGCTCCAGCACCCGCTCAGGGTGAAGACAGGCAGGGTTCAGGATGAAGACCCCTCACCTAAGCAGCAAGGGCTGAGCCTGCACCTCTCCCTGTCCTGTCCCCTGAAGCTGCTAGTCAGTTGCAGTTGAGGACTGGGGCAAAAACTATCCTCTCCAGAGAAGTACTCACACTGCAGGCGACATGCTGGGGGCTCAGGGGAGAATGGAGACCCTTGTCCCCCATGAGTAACTTGGGAGCAGTTAACTAGGGAGTAGCCTTCCTGCAGCAGGGCCACCCTCTGCCCCCTGCTTCTTGGCTGCCATCTCTGCAAGGCCTTGGCCCATATAGGTGTGACCCGTGAGGAGGTTAAAGGAAAGGTATTAGCCCCTGCCTGGTGCTATCTCTCTGAAGTGCACCTGTAGTCCCAGCTCCTCAAGAGGTTCACCTGAGCCCAAGAGTTTGCAGCTATAGTGAGCTATGGTCATTCCACACTACACTCCAGCCTGAGTGACAAAATAAGACCCTTTCTCTAAAAAAAAAAAAAAAAAAAAAAAAAAAAGGCTGGGCACAGTGACTCATGCCTGTAATCTCAACATTTTGGGAGGCTGAGGCGAGCAGATCACCCTGACCACCATGGAGAAACCCTATCTCTACTAAAAATATAAAATTGCCTGGGCATGGTGGTGCATGTCTGTAATCCCAGTTACTCTGGAGGCTGAGGCAGGAGAATCGCCTGAACCTGGGAAGCAGAGGTTGTGGTGAGCCGAGATCGCGCCATTGCACTCCAGCCTGGGCAACAAGAGTGAAGGGGAGCAGAGGCCTTTGTGGCCTCTCCGTCTCAAAAAAAAAAAAAAAAAAAAAAAGAAAGAAAGAAAAGAAAAGAATAGAAAAAAAGCCCGGGGGAAGGAAGGCACACTGGCTGAGCGTGGTGGCTCATTCCTGTAATCCCAGCACTTTGGGAAGCTGAGGAGAGCAGATCACCTGAGGCCAGGAGTTCAAGACCAGCATGGACAACATGGTGAAACTCTGTCTCCACTAAAGATACAAAAATTAGCCAGGGGTCATGGCAGGTGCCTGTAATCCCAGATACTGGGGAGGCTGAGGCAGGAGAATCACTTGAACCTGGGAGGCAGAGGTTGCAGTGAGTGGAAATTGTGCCACTGTACTCCAGCCTGGGTGACAAAGTGAGACTCTGTCTCAAAAGTAATAATAATAGTAAATAAAAGGCACCTCTGGCTTTAGATGGAGACCAGGCTGGCCTGGCTGCTGCCAGGGCCCCATGTGAGCAGGGAGGCCAGGCCAGCAGACTGCTACTGGGGGCCTCCACTCACCTGCCTCCTTCCTTCCCAGCTCTGCCTTAGAGTCCAACAGGCTGCCTCCCGGCAGGCCGGCTCCTGCAGTGGGCTGTGGCACAGGAGGTTTTCTTTCCAGCTGGCTTTCCTTACCACGTCTGCAAACTCAATGTCCATGATCCCTAGAAAGCCTTGGTAAAGGATGTCACTAAGTCTGACATTCTCTCAAACTGACCCATCTTTTTTTCTGGTGCCCACCATGCCCTACCCTGGTTCTCTCAGAGTACCTAAAGAACTCTCCAGTGCCCTCTGTAGCTCTGGATGTGGTGCCTGCCATGGGCTCTTGGCAGTCCCGATTCTGTGTCTCTGCCCAGAGGTTGCTCAGGCCACTGACTCTGCACACATGTGGGGCAGTGAGTATGCCAGGGAGCTGACAGCCTCTGGAAGGAGTCCACAACCAATGGCAGGGTGGCAGCAGGTGAGTAAGGAAAATGTTGAGACCCATTCTACACTGTCTCCCAGAGGCGTCCGACCAGACAGCACCAGCAGCCACCGCAGTAGCTTGCTTGACGATGCACCCTCCATTGGCTCTCTTCCCGCCCTTGTCTTACTTTTCCACTCCTGTCAGTATTTCCTAGGACCATTTCCCAAATAAACTTTTAGCACTTGAATCCTCACTTCAGGGTTTGCTTCTGGGTGAATTCGAAGTAAGACACACTGGACCCCTGTAATCCCAGCACTTTGGGAGTCTGAGGCAGGTGGATCACCTGAAGTCAGGAGTTTGAGACCAGCCTGGCCAACATGGCGAAACCCAGTCTCTACTAAAAATACAACGATTTGCCAGGCATGGTGGTGGGCGCTTGTAATCCCACCTACTCATGAGGCTGAGGCAGGAGAATTGCTTGAACCTGGGAGGCAGATGGTGCAGTGAATAGAGATCAAACCACTGCACTCCAGCCTAAGCAACAGAGCAAGACGGCATCTCAAAAACAAAAACAAAAACAAAAAAACCCCGACAACAAAAAAACAAAGTTAAGACACACACTCACTTGCCTACATTAAGAGCAGGGTCTGGGCAGGGCACAGTGGCTCATGCTTGTAATCCCAACATTTTGGGAGGGCAAGGTAGGTGGATCACTTGAGCTCAGGAGTTGGAAACCAGCCTGGACAACATGGCAAAACCCCATCTCTACAAAAAATATAAAAATTAGCCAGCCGTGATGGCAAATGCCTGTAATCCCAGCTACTCGGGAGGCTGAGGCAGAAGAATCTCTTGAACCCAGGAGGCAGCAGAGGTCACAGTGAGCCGAGATAGTGCCATTGTACTCTAGCCTGGGCAACAGAGCAAGACTCCAACTCAAAAAAAAAAAAAAACAAAAAAAAAACTTAGGCATGGTGGCATGCCTGTGGTCTCAGCCACTACTCAGGAGGTTGAGGTGGGAGGATTGCTTGAGCCCGGAGACAGAGGTTGCAGTGAGCCAAGATGGTGCCACTACACTCCAACCTGGGTGACAGAGCAAGACCTTATCTCAAAAAAAAGAGCAGGGTCTGTTGTATTTGTCTTTCTTTTCTTTTCTTTTTCTTTCTTTCTTTCTCTTTCTCTCTTTCTCTCTCTCTCTCTTTCTTTCTTTTCTTTCTTTCTTTCTTCCTCTTTCTTTGACAAAGTCTTGCTCTGTCACCCAGGCTGTTATATTTGTCTTTCTTTTCTCTCTCTCTCTTTCTTTCCTTCTCTTCACTTCTCTTCTCTTTTCTTTCACAAAGTCTTGCTCTGTCGCCCAGGCTGGAGTACAGTGGTGCAATCTTGGCTCACTGCAACCTCTGTCTCCTGGGTTCAAGTGATTCTCCTGCCTCAGCCTCCTGAGTAGCTGGGACTACAGGTGTGTGCCACCATGCCCGACTAATTTTTTGTATTTTTAGTAGAGACCAGGTTTAACCATGTTGGCCAGGATGGTCTCAATCTCCTGACCTCATGATCTGCCCGCCTCGGCCTCCCAAAGTGCTGAGATTATAGGTGTGAACCACCATGCCTGGCCTAACAGGAATGAACTGAGTTAGAGTTCTTGGTTGCAAGCAACAGAAACTAACTCCAGCTAATCAAAGCAGAGAAGAATGTAACTGAAGCACGTGTGTGTCTATCTATGCATGTATCTGTCAGGGTGAAGGTGGCTCTCAGAATTGATTGGGGGTGGCCGGGCATGGTGGCTCATACCTGTAATCCCAGCACTTTGGGAGGCCAATGTGGGCAGATCATGAGGTCAGGAGTTACCCTGTCTCTACGAAAAATACAAAAATTAGCCGTGTAAGGTGGCAGACAACTGTAATCCCAGCTACTCGGGAGGCTGAGGCAAAATTCCTTCAACACAGGAGGCAGAGGTTGTATTGAGCCGAGATTGTGCCACTGCACTCCAGCCTGGGCAACAAGAGTGAAACACTGTCCCGAAAAAAAAAAAAAAAAAAGAATTGACTGGGGGCTGGAAGACCAGGTTTGGGATGGGCAGAAAGCCAAGGAGTCCTGTAGCCCCACCTGGAAATGACTTATTGGAAGAGACTGACAGCCAGGTGGAAATGATGTCCATTTGTCCCCACTTTCTCAGGCTCCCTGCTCAGGAGTCAGTATCCTAAAAGAGGAGGTCTGCTGGGCCAAACTGAATTTGACCCAGCTATACCCTGTCAGGAGAGGGAAGATGTTTCTACTCTCCCCAGGACCACCCAGGGAGCATCTTCAAGGGAGCCTGGTGGCCGGCGCTTGTAGTCCCAGCCACTCCGGAAGCTGAGGCAGCAAAATTGGTAGAAGCTGGGAGGTGGAGGTTGCAGTGAGCCGAGATCATGCCACTGCACTCCAGTCTGGGCAACAGAGCGAGACTCTATCTCAAAAAAACAAACAAAAAAAGCACACAAGCAATCATGCAGTAATTGTCAGGCTGGGCGGATGGATTTTGGGGGTTGTGGGAATTCACAAGAGGCCACAAAGAAGGCCTATGCATGCATTTGGAGGCAGAGGAGGGAGCAGGGAGGAGAGCGTGTAGCCAGCGGCTGTTTGAAGGGGAGGACAGCATAGACCTCATTTCAAACAGGCGGGTGCAGGGGAATCTCCAACAGCGAAGTCACTGGCCAGGTGGGGGAAAAGTTCAGGGCCGCAGCAGCCACAGAGCAGCCACAGGAGACAGACACACAGAGAAGACATGACGTTCTGACAATAAATGACGGCCTCAAGGGAGAGCAGAGCAGAGGACTGAGGATTAGGCCTTGCAGAAAGCCCAAGGACAGGGGTGGGAGAGAGGGGAAGAGGGTGAGCCTGCACGAGGCAGAAACTCCTGTTTGTCAGCCTGGGCCACTGTGGCGTGTTTGGGACTCGACACTCTCCTTTCTGTGTAGGGCACCTGTGCGCAGTGCCTGAACCCACCTTGATTCTCACTCACCTCTGGCATAATCGGTGTTCACAGAAAGTTGGTTTCCTGTGAGCGTTCATGATGCTTCCCGAATTCACCCACTTCTCTCTCCACTTCTGTGGGGTAGAAGACTGTAGACAGAAAGCAGGAAGTTTAAAAAAGGAAAGAAAACAAGAAAGAAAGGCCAGGCGTGGTGGTTCATGCCTGTAATTCCAGGACTTTGTTTTGTTTTGTTTTGAGATGGAGTCTCACTCTGTCACCCAGGCTGGAGTTCAGTGGCACAATCTCAGCTTACTGCAACCTCCACCTCCCAGGTTCAAGCTGTTCTCCTGCCTCAGACTCCCTAGCAGCTGAGACTATAGGAGTGCACCACCACGCCTGGCTAATTTTTTGTATTTTTATTAGAGACAGGGTTGCACCATGTTGGCCAGCTGGTATTGAATTCCTGACCTCAGGTGATCTGCCCACCTCATTCTCCCAAAGTGCTGGGATTACAGGCATGAGCTACCATGCCCAGCCATGCCTATAATCCCAGCACTTTGGGAGGCTGAGGTGGGAGGATCACTTGAGCCCAGGAGTTTGAGGCTGCACTGAGCCATGATCATGATGCTACATTTCAGCCTGGTCAGCAGAGCAAGACCCTATCTCAAAAAAATAAATTAAAAAAAAAAAAAATATATATATATAATAAGATTTGGCTTCTGTCAGAGAAAGGGGTTACCTAATCCATGCCTGTCCAGTCCCTTTGTGCTGCTATAACAAAATAGCTGAGACTAGATAATTTATAAAAAATAGAAATTTAGCCGGGCGTGGTGGCTCAAGCCTGTAATCCCAGCACTTTGGGAGGCCGAGGCGGGTGGATCACAAGATCAAGAGATCGAGACCATCCTGGTCAACATGGTGAAACCCCATCTCTACTAAAAATACAAAAAATTAGCTGGGCATGGTGGCGCGTGCCTGTAATCCCAGCTACTCAGGATGCTGAGGCAGGAGAATTGCCTGAACCCAGGAGGCGGAGGTGGCGGTGAGCCGAGATCACGCCATTGCACTCCAGCCTGGGTAACAAGAGTGAAACTCCATCTCAAAAAAAAAAAAAAAAAAAATAGAAATTTATAGCCAAGAACAGTGGCAAATGCCTGTAGTCCCAGCTACTCAGGAGGCTGAGGTGGGAAGATCCCTTGAACCTAGGAGTTCGAGGCCAGCCTGGGTAACATAGTGAACTCTCACAGTTCTGGAGGCTGAGAAGTCCAAGATCAAGGCACTGGCATCTAGTAAGGGCCTTCATACTGCATCGTCACATAGCAGTGAACCCACTTTCTTTCATAGCAGCATTAATCCACTCCTGAGGCCCAAGCCTTCTTGACCTAAACACCTCCCATTAGGCCCCACCTTCAAACACTGTTGCACTGAGGATTATTTCCAACACATAAACTGTGAGGAACGCATTCAGACCATAGCAACTCCCAAGAATATTCCAGGGGTTTTCAAGCCTAAACGCTCTCAATCTCCTGTACCTACATCCTCAAAATGATCAATCTGCACACGACCCTGGCAACCTGTCCCCAGGTTCAGAAGACCCGTCCTCAACCGGTGGAAGCTACCTCAGGGCCAGCTGGCTCTTCTGGCTGTTCCAGCACCAAGCACCTCTTGCTCTATCCCTTATCCCTTATTTCCAGCTTCTAGTCCCCCCAAAAAACCCATCTCTACTGACATCTTCTTGCAGGCCACACACAGACTCTTTATGTTCCCACTACAACCCCTGATCCTGTCTTCCCTCTGCCGGAACTTCTCTGCAAAGCCAGTATGGGGGGGAATGGCAATGGAGGAAGGGCTTACAGATGTGCCTACATAAAATGGTTACAAGTACTGGGAACAGTAAACCACAGCAAACTGCATCAGGCCTCTGGGGAAGCAAACTTCTGTTCCCAGAAGTTGTAACCATTTTATGTAGGCACTCTGTAAGGTCTTCCTGCATTGCTGTTCCCCGCTACAGCCAGTCCTCTAAAGAAAGATGTTTGTTTGCCTTCCTTTCTTTTCATTCATTCTTGGTTCACCTCATGCCGATCCCCCCACCTCCAACTTCACTGACACAGCTGTCAAAGGTCACTGGGGACATCATAATGGCTGTATCCAAAGGTGGTCTTCCAGTTTCATCTTCCTCCCTGACTCCTCTCCTCGGCAGGCTCCTCCCTGCCGCCACCACTCTGCCCCTCTCTTACCCATCTGGTCTTTCCTTCTCAGCTGCTTTCACAGGCTCTGCTTTCTCTCCTGGCTACTTTGCTTACCCATTCAGTTTTCAAGCATTTACGGGGCACCTACAGTGCAGCTGGGCACAGTTCTCCCTGATGCCTAGTCCCGGGGATTCTGGCTTCCTTCTATGTGCTCCCTCTCTCTCTCTCTCTCTCTCTCTCTTTTTTTTTTTTTTTTTTTTGAGATGGAGTCTTGCTCTGTCACCAGACTAGAGTGCAATGGTTCAACCTCAGTTCACTGCAACCTCTGCCTCCCAGGTTCAAGCAATTCTTTGCCTCAGCCTGCTGATAGCTGGGGTTACAGGCACCTGCCACCACGCCCAGCTAATTTTTGTATTTTTAGTAGTGACGGGGTTTCACCATCTTGGTCAGGCTGGTCTTGAACTCCTGACCTCATGATCTACCCACCTCGGCCTTCCAAAGTGCTGGGGTTACAGGCAAGAGCCACCAAGCCCAACTTTTTTTGAGACAGAATCTTGCTCGGTCACCCAGGCTGGAATGCAGTGGCTCAATCTTGGCTCACTGTAACCTCTGCCTCCCTCGTTCAAGTGATTGTCCTGCCTTAGCCTTCAGAGTAGCTGGGACTACAGGAGCGTACAATGATACCTGGGTAATTCTATTTTCAGTGGAGACAAGTTTTTGCCATGTTGGCCAGGCTGGTCTCGAACTCCTGACCTCAAGTGATCCACCCACCTCAGCCTCCCAAAGTGCTAGGATTACAGGCATGAGCCACTATGCTGGGCCTTCCACGCCCTTTCCACAGGCCACCTTATTCCTCCCACAACCTGGATGTGGCACTGTGGGTGCCCAGACCTCCGACTCCACTGTGTACTGCTCCCCTCCGTTCCAGGCCTCCTAAAGCCAGCGGCAGATGTCTTAGAGTCTCTCATACTCAGCGTGTACAAATGTGAGCCTGTCCTCTCAGCCTGACCCACTGCTTCTCCTGTATTTCCCACTTGAGGGGATGGCACAGCAAATCAGTCAAGACACACACACACACCAGACATCCACGATCCCTCCTCCTGCACATCGAATGTATGACCACATCCTGTAGAATGCTCCTCCTCCTATACCTCTCAGCTCTCCTCTCCATGCTGTTTACTGCCTGAGACCATGTCCTTCTAGCATGGGGATGATAAAACACCTTAATTTTCTCAACAGTATCTGCTTTTTTATCAGAGTTCTTTTTGAAACATGGACTTGACCTTGTCATTTCCCTACTTCTATGATCGCCATGGGTTGCTCCTGCCTTGAGAATATACTCCTGGCTTGCCACAAGTCTTGTGTGACTTGGCCAGCCATTCTGTGACTTCATCTCACAGCATTCTCCACTTTGGCCACTCTGCCCCAGGCGCTCTGGCTGCTACTGTTTGAGTACACCAGCGCCCATTCCCACGGGAAGTCTTTGGTCCAGCTGTTCCCTCTACCTGGGAGGTTCCTTTTTGCTATACAATCTCAACTCCAGTGTTACCTCCTCAGGGGAGCTGTCCCAATTTCTCATTTCTTTCTTTCTTTTTTTCTTTTTTTTTTTTTAAGATGAAGTCCTGCTCTATCGCCCAGGCTAGAGTGCAGTGGCACGATCTCAGCTCATGACAGCCTCCGCCTCCCGAGTTCAAGCAATTCTCATGCCTCAGCCTCCTGAGTAGCTGGGAATGCAGGTGCCTGCCACCAGGCCAGGTTAATTTTTGTATTTTTAGTAGAGACAGTGTTTTGCCATGTTGGCCAGGCTGGACTTGAACTCCTGGCCTCAAGTGATCCACCCACCTCGGCCTCCCAAATTGCTGGGATTACAGATGTGAGCCACAGTGCCAGCCTGTACCCAGTAATTTCTTTTTTTTTTTTTTTTTTTCCCGGAGACGGAGTCTTGCTCTACTGCCCAGGCTGGGGTGCAATGGCACAATCTTGGCTCACTGCAACGTCCACCTCCTGGGTTCCAGCGATTCCTGTCTCAGCCTCCTAAGTAGCTGGGATTACAGGCACCCCCCACCATGCCCAGCTAATTTTTGTATTTTTAGTAGAGATGGGGTTTCACCATGTCGGCCAGGCTGGTCTCAAACTCCTGACCTCAGGTGATACATCCATCTTGGCCTCCAAAAGTGCTGGGATTACAGGCGTGAGCCACTGTGCCCGGCCTATAACCTGTAATTTCTAAATCAGCTCAAGTGCTGCTTCCTCCGTGAAGCTTTCCCTGAGTTGATACTCCTCCCCACAGCAGAAGTGGCCCCTCCCACCTTTGTGCCCTCACAGATTACTGTAGAGAGATTGTGCTTTTTTTTTTTTTTTTTTTTTTTTTTTTTTTTTTTTTTTTAAGGCAGAGTCTTGCTCTTGTTGCCCAGCCTGGAGTGCAATGGCGAAATCTCAGCTCACTGCAACCTCCACATCCCGGGTTCAAGCAGTTCTCCTGCCTCAAGCCTCCCAAGTAGCTGGGATTACAAGCACCTGCCACCACACCCGGCTAATTTTTTATATTTTTTGTAATGACCGGGTTTCACCACGTTGGCCAGGCTGGTCCTGACCTCAGGTGATCCACTCACTTTGGCCTCCCAAAGCGCTGGAGTGCTGGGATTATAGGCGTGAGCCCCTATGCCCTCTTTTTTTTTTTTTTTTTTTGAGATGGAGTTTCACTCTTGTTGTCCAGGCTGGAGTGCAATGGAGCAATCTCGGCTCACTGCAACCTCCGCCTCTCAGGTTCAAGCGATTCTCCAGCCTCAGCCTCCCAAGTAGCTGGGACTACAGGCACCCCTGATTACACCTGGCTAATTTTCTATTTTTAGTAGAGATGAGGTTTCTCCATGTTGGTTAGGTTGGCCTCAAACTCCCAACCTTAGGTGATCCGCCCACCTTGGCCTCTCATAGTGTTGGGATTAGAGGCATGAGCCACTGCACCCGGACCCAGCCTTTTTTTTAAAAACAACAACAACAACAACAACAAGAGGGTCTCATTCTGTCACTCCGGCTGGAGTGCAGTGGCACAATCAGTTCATCACAGCCTTGAATTCCTGCTCAGGGAATCTGCCGTCCTCAGCCTCCTGAGTAGCTAATTGTTTTGGGTTTCTCAGTAAAGATGGGGTCTCACTATGTTGCCCTGACTGGGAGACTTGCCTGTATCCTGTATAGAGCTGATGTCCATCATGGCACTCAGTCCTGGTTTACACCTGAGGTGCACACATAGTGTCTCAGTGTAGAGGCTAATTTCTTTTTTCACCTGACTTGCCCCCTGACAATGTGGCCTCATGTCACTCACATTGCAATCCCAGTGCCCTGCACAAGCAGGTGTTCTTTCTGGGGAAGGAAGGAATAAATGAACATTTGAGGCCGGGCTCGGTGGCTCAAGCTGTAATCCCAGCACTTTGGGAGGCCGAGGCGGGTGGATCACGAGGTCAAGAGATCGAGACCATCCTGGTCAACATGGTGAAACCCCGTCTCTACTAAAAATACAAAAAATTAGCTGGGCATGGTGGCGCGTGCCTGTAATCCCAGCTACTCAGGAGGCTGAGGCAGGAGAATTGCCTGAACTTGGGAGGCGGAGGTTGCGGTGAGCCGAGATCGCGCCATTGCACTCCAGCCTGGGTAACAAGAGCGAAACTCCGTCTCAATTAAAAAAAAAAAAAAAAAAAAAAAAAAATTTGATCTGATGGTTAAAAAAATGCCATCAATTCCCATCTTAAAAAAGAAAAGAAAAGGAAAGAAAAGAAAAGGCCAGGCGTGGTGGCTCACGCCTGTAATCCTAGCACTTTGGGAGGCTGAGGTGGGTGAATCACCTGAGGTCAGGAGTTCAAGACTAGCCTGTCCATCATGGTGAAACCCCATCTTTAAAAAAAAAGAAAAGAAAAAGAAAAAAAAATGCCATCAATTTGCAGAGTAGCAGAAAGTATACTGGACTAGCTATCAGAATACATGGTTTATGGTTCTAATTTCATCACTAAACTAGCTGCATGACCTTGGCCAAGCTGCTTAACATCTTTGAACCTCAGACTGCCAGTTTTTAAATGAGCAAGTTGGATTAAATGACCTCTGCTCCCTCCATGCTAGCTCTAAGATTCTGTGATTCAGAGTTAACATGCCCTTAATAGACAAGGACCTCACAGACACTAAATGGCAGCAGCTAGTGTGGCACTGAGTACACACACCAGGAAGTCCTGAAGATCCAGAGTGCTGCTGCAGCTCCTGAAGCTGTGCAGGAACCATCTTTATTTCTCCCTCTGCCAGCTCTGTCATGCTGCTGACTCTGGTTAATATGCACGTTGGCTGTTTTTTGTTTCTCTCTCCAACTAAACTGTGAGCTTCTTGATGACAGGTTCCAAGTCTTATGCTTCAAATCTTGAGGTCCTTTAAGTTAGAACCTGGAGCTGGGTGTGGTGGCTTCCTGTAATCCCAGCACTTTAGGAGGCCAAGACCAAAAGATCACGAGTTCAGGAGATCAAGACCATCTTGGCTAACGTGGTGAAACCCCGTCTCTACTAAAAATACAAAAAATTGGCCGGGCGCGGTGGCTCAAGCTTGTAATCCCAGCACTTTGGGAGGCCGAGGTGGGTGGATCACGAGGTCGAGAGATCGAGACCATCCTGGTCAACATGGTGAAACCCCGTCTCTACTAAAAATACAAAAAGTTAGCTGAGCATGGTGGTGTGTGCCTGTAATCCCAGCTACTCAGGAGGCTGAGGCAGGAGAATTGCCTGAACCCAGGAGGCGGAGGTTGCGGTGAGCCGAGATCGCACCATTGCACTCCAGCCTGGGTAACAAGAGCAAAACTCCGTCTCAAAAAAAAAAAAAAAATAATAATAATAATAATTAGCCGGATGTGGTGGCATGCTCCTGTAGTCCCAGCTACTCAGGAGGCTGAGGCAAGAGAATCACTTGAACCCAGGAGGTGGAGATTGCAGTGAGCTGAGATCATGCCACTGCACTCCAGCCAAGACTCCATTTCTTTTTTTTTTTTTGAGACGGAGTTTTGCTCTTGTTACCCAGGCTGGAGTGCAATGGCGCGATCTCGGCTCACCGCAACCTCCGCCTCCTGGGTTCAGGCAATTCTCCTGCCTCAGCCTCCTGAGTAGCTGGGATTACAGGCACACGCCACCATGCCCAGCTAATTTTTTGTATTTTTAGTAGAGACGGGGTTTCACCATGTTGACCAGGATGATCTTGATCTCTTGACCTCGTGATCCACCCGCCTCGGCCTCCCAAAGTGCTGGGATTACAGGCTTGAGCCACCGCGCCCGGCAAGACTCCATTTCAAAAAAAAAAAAAAAAAAAAAAAAAGCCGGGCACGGTGGCTCAAGCCTGTAATCCCAGCACTTTGGGAGGCCGAGGCGGGTGGATCACGAGGTCAAGAGATCGAGACCATCCTGGTCAACATGGTGAAACCCCGTCTCTACTAAAAATACAAAAAATTAGCTGGGCATGGTGGCGTGTGCCTGTAATCCCAGCTACTCAGGAGGCTGAGGCAGGAGAATTGCCTGAACCCAGGAGGCGGAGGTTGCGGTGAGCCGAGATCGCGACATTGCACTCCAGCCTGGGTAACAAGACTGAAACTCCGTCTCAAAAAAAAAAAAAAAAAAAGGAACTGACATATATTTTGTGATTGATGATAACAGTCATACAGAGATCCAATCAAATCAAATGTTAGACAGTGGGTAGCAGGTTTAATCAGAAATATACCAGAGAAGGCTGGGCACAGTGGCTCATGCTTGTAATCTCAGCACTTTGGAAGGTTGAGGAGGGCAGATCACTTGAGGTCAGGAGTTTGAGACCAGCCTGGCCAACATAGTGAAACTGCATCTAAAAATATGAAAATTAGCCAGGGCTGGGTGCAGTGGCTCACGCCCGTAGTCCCAGCACTTTGGAAGGCTGAGGCAGGCAGACCTCAAGGTCAGGAGATCGAGATACTCCTGGCCAACACAGTGAAACCCTGACTCTACTGAAAATAGAAAAATAATTAGCTGGATGTGGTGGTGGGCACCTGTAATCCCAGCTACTTGGGAGGCTGAGGCAGGAGAATCGCTTGAACCTGGGAGGCAGAGGTTGCAGTGAACAGAGATAGCGCCATTGCACTCCAGCTTGAGCAACAAGAGAAAACTCTGTCTCAAAAAAAGAGAAATACACCAGAGAACAAAGAGAAAGCAGTGGAAATTATGGACATTGTTCTATCAAGTGCACCAAAGTTATATGCTTATTTGCCTGTGTATTAAGAACCAACTTAAATACACATGGAGGCTGGGCACAGTGCCTCCCACCTGTAATCCTAGCACTTTGAAAGGCTGAGGTGGGTGGATCACTTCAGGTCAAGAGTTCGAGACAAGCCTGGCCAACACGGTAAAACCCTGTCTTTACTAAAAATATACAAATTAGCTGGGCATGGTGTCGCATACCTGTAATCCCAGCTACTCTGGAGGCTGAGGCAGGAGAATTGCTTGAACCCAGGAAGCAGAGGTTGCAGCGGGCTGATATCATGCCACTGCACTCCAGCCTGGGTGACAGAGTAAGTGAAGCTCCATCCCAAAAAAAAAAAAAAAAAAAAGAAATATGGTCCCATTAAGAGGCACAACATGGTTTCAAAAAAAGGAAGCTACTGAGGATTCCACTTCATGTTCCAGGAAGTCAGAACTGCATATTCCATTTGTCCACTTTTCTGAATTTGTTGACAAGAAAAATGCACAAAATATATTATCAGATATATTACATGAGTAGTAAATAGTAAAATGAAATAGAAAATACTGTCAATGGTGGGCATGGTAGCTCATGCCTGTAATCCCAGCACTTTGGGAGTTCGAGACCAGTCCAGACAACATAGTGATACCGTATCTTTACAAAAAATACAAAAATTGCCCAGCATGGTGGCCCAGACCTGTAATCCTAGCACTTTAGGAGGCCAAGGTGGGTGGTCACTAGAGGTCAGGAGTTCGAAACTATCCTGGCCAACATGGCAAAATCCTATCTCTACTAAAAACACACAAAAAAATAGGCCGGGCTTAGTGGTTCACGCCTGTAATCCAAGCACTTTGGAGGCCAAGGCGGGCGGATTACCTGAGGTTGGGAGTTCAAGACCAGCCTGACCAACATGGTTAAATTCCGTCTTTATTTAAAAAAAAAAAAAAAAATTAGCTCGGCGTGGTGGTGTATGCCTGTAATCCCAGCTACTCCGGAGGCTGAGGTGAGAGGATGGTTTGACCCCGGGAGGCAGAGGTTTCAGTGAGCTAAAATAGTGTCACTGTACTCCAGCCTGGGTGACAGAGTGAGACCCTGTCTCAAAATAAGAAAATACCGAATACTGCTGGGCATGGTGGTATGTACTTTCAGTCCCAGCACTTTGGGAGGATGAGCTGGGGAGGTCAGGTGGCCTCACTTGAGGCCAGGTTTTTTGTTTTTTTTTTTTTTTTTTTTTGAGACAGAGTGTCGCTCTTGTTACCCAGGCTGGAGTGCAATGGCACCATCTCGGCTCACCGCAACCTCCGCCTCCTGGGTTCAGGCAATTCTCCTGCCTCAGCCTCCTGAGTAGCTGGGACTACAGGCATGCGCCACCATGCCCAGCTAATTTTTTGTATTTTTAGTAGAGACGGGGTTTCACCACGTTGACCAGGATGGTCTCGATCTCTTGACCTCGTGATCCACCCGCCTCGGCCTCCCAAAGTGCTGGGATTACAGGCTTGAGCCACCGCGCCCGGCCTTTGTTTTTTTTTTTTAGTTTATTTTTTTTAAGACGGTGTTTTGCCACATTGGCCAGGGTGGTCTCAAACTCCTGACCTCAGGTGATCCGTCCGCCTCCACCTCCCAAAGTGCTGGGATTACAGGCGTGAGCCACCACACCCGGCAAAGGCCAGGGGTTTTGAGATCCACTTGGGGCAACACAGGGTGAATCCATCTCTACAAAAATTCTAAAAAATCAGCCAGGTGTGGTGGCACATGCCTGTAGTCCCGGCTACTGAGAATGTTGAGGTGGAAGGATCACTTGAGCCTAGGAGGTTGAGGCTGCAGTAAGCTATGATTGTGCCTGCCTGGGTGACAGAGAGACCGCGTCTAAAAAAGAAAGAAAGAAATGTAAAATACTAAGACAGTTTATACAAAATACCAACATTTATGCAAAGCATAAACCTTCACCCATGCACTAAAAACATATGGAGCCAGGTACAGTGGCCTACTCTTATAATCCCAAACCAGGCTTTGGAAGGCTGAGGTAGGAGGATCCCTTGAGGCCAGGAGTTCGAGACTACTCTAAGCAACACAGTGAAACCCCATATTTACAAAAAATTTAAAAATTAGCCAGGGGCTGGGAGTGGTGGCTCATGCCTATAATCTCAGCTGTTGAGGAGGCCAAGGCGGGTGGATCACTTGAGGTCATGAATTAAGAGACCAGCCTGGCCAACATGGTGAAACCCTTTTCTACTTAAAAAAAGGAGCCTGGTGTGGTGGCGTGCGCCTGTAATCCCAGCGACTCAGGAGGCTGAGGCAGGAGAAACGCTTGAACCCAGGAGGCAGAGGTTGCAGTGAGCCAAGGATTGCACCACTGCACTCCAGCCTGGGCAACAAAGGGAGACTCCATTTATTATATTATTTTATTTTTCGAGACTCAGTCTTGTTCTGTCACCCAGGCTGATGTGTAGTGGCACGATCTCGGCTCACTGCAATCTCCGCCTCCCGGGTTCCAGCAATTATCCTGCCTCAGCCTCCTGAGTAGCTGGGATTACAGGCGCGCACCATGACACCCAGGTAATTTTTTTTTTTTTTTTGTATTTTTAGTAGAAACAGGGTTTTACCATGTTGGCCAGACTAGTCTTGAATTCTTGAACTCATGATCTGCCTGCCTTGGCCTCCCAAAGTGCTGGGATTACAGACATGAGACACCATATCTGGCTGAGACTTCATCTTCAAAAAAAAAAATCAGCCAGGCACCATGGTATGCATCAGTAGTCTCAGGTACTAGTGAAGCTGAGGCAAGAGCACTGCCTGAGAGTTTGAGGTTACAATGAGCTATAACTGTACCCTTGCACTCTAGCCTGGGAACAGCAGGAGACCCTGTCTCTAAAACAAAAATAGCCAGGTGGGGTGGCTCATGCCTGTGGTCCCAACACTTTGGGAGAGGCGGATCACTTGAGGTGAGGAGATTGAGACCAGCCTGGCCAACATGGTGAAATCCTATCTCTACTAAAAATACAAAAATTAGCCAGGTATGGTGGTACACACCTGTAATCCTACCTACTCAGGAGGCTGAGGCAGGAGAATTGCATGAACCTGGGAAGCAGAGGTTGCAGTGAGCTGAGATTGTGCCTGTGCATTCTAACCTGGGTGACAAGAGTGAGAATCCATGTAACAATAAATAAATAAATAAATAAACACACAGATGGGTAAATCCTGTAATCAGCTCCAGTAATAAAGGAGTAAGGTGCAGATGCAGGGTCTCCCACTTTCCTTCTACCAATAAAGTTATGCAGGAATAGAAAGTTAACGATATGCAGCCGGGCGCGGTGGCTCAAGCCTGTAATCCCAGCACTTTGGGAGGCCGAGGCGGGTGGATCACGAGGTCAAGAGATCGAGACCATCCTGGTCACCATGGTGAAACCCCGTCTCTACTAAAAATACAAAAAAATTAGCTGGGCATGGTGGCACGTGCCTGTAATCCCAGCTACTCAGGAGGCTGAGACAGGAGAATTGCCTGAACCCAGGAGGCAGAGGTTGTGGTGAGCCGAGATCGCGCCATTGCACTCCAGCCTGGGTAACAAGAGCAAAACTCTGTCTCAAAAAAAAAAAAAAAAAAAAAAAGAAAGAAAGAAAGAAAGAAAGTTAACGATATGCAGCTCACCAATAAGAAGATAATTTGATCAATGGTAGAAATAGATCTAGAAGGCCGGGCGGGGTGGCTCACGCCTGTAATCCCAGCACTTTGGGAGGCCGAGGCAGGCGGATCACAAGGTCAAGAGATGGAGACCATCCTGGTCAACATGGTGAAACCCCGTCTCTACTAAAAATACAAAAAATTAGCTGGGCATGGTGGCACGTGCCTGTCATCCCAGTTACTCAGGAGGCTGAGGCAGGAGAATTGCTTGAACCCAGGAGGCAGAGGTTGCGGTGAGCCGAGATGGTGCCATTGCACTCCAGCCTGGGTAACAAGAGTGAAACTCTGTCTCAAAAAAAAAAAAAAAAAAAAAAAAAAAAAAGAAATAGATCTAGAAATTATGACCAAATCCAAATAAACTCTAGGCTGTGGCAAATCAAGAATAATTGCAAAAAATATAGAACATGAAAATCTTACCTTAAACTCAGTCAATATTTTCTTGCAGTCCCCCAGAGAGTGCAAAAATAGCCAGAAAGAAGGTAAAGACTAACTACACTTCAGAGTTTAAATATTTAGCAAGCATTTTTTTTGGGAAAAAGAAAAAGACTGTCATTTTAAAGTTACACTCTTCAAATACAATGTACAGATAATTAAAGAGACATCGTGAAAAATAATTGATTGGCTATATTAAGCTTATAATATCACATCAAAAGCTGCACTCCTGGCTGGGCACGATGGTTCATGTCTGTAATCCCAGCACTTTGGGAGGCCGAGGTGGGCGGATCACCTGAGATCAGGAATTTGAGACCAGCCTGGTCAACATGGTGAAACCCTCTCTGTACTAGAAATACAAAAATGAGCCAGGCGTGGTGGTGGGTCCCTATAGTCCCAGCAATAAGAGTCACTTGAACCTGGGAGGTGGAGGTTGCAGTGAGCTGGGATGGTGCCACTGCAATCCAGCCTGGGCAACAGGGGGAGACTCTATCTCAAAAAAAAAAAAAAAAAAAAAAAAAAAAAAAAGCCAGGCACCATGACTCACACCTATAATCCCAGCACTTTGGGAGGCTGAGGTGGGCAGATCACCAGGTCAGTTCAAGACCAGCCTGGCCAACATAGCGAAACCCAGCTCTACTAAAAATACAAAAATTAGCCGGGCATGGTGGCACATGCCTACAGTCCCAGTTACTTGGGGGGCTGAGGCAGGAGAATTGCTTGAACCTGGGAAGCAGAAGTTGTGAGCCGAGATCGTGCCACTGCACTCCAACCCAGGCAACAGAGCAAGACTCCATCGCAAAAAAAGAAAAGATAATCTCGTGGCCAGGTGCAGTGGCTCACACCTGTAATCCCAGCACTTTGGGAGGCAGGCCAATTGCTTGAGCCTAGGATTTGGAGACCAGCCTGGGCAAAAGGGTGAAAACTCATCTATAATATAAATCCAAATACAATTATTAGCTAGGTGTGGTGGCGTGTGCCTGTAGTCCCAGCTATTCAGGAGGCTGAGGTGGGAGGACTGATCACCTGAGCCTGAGAGGTGGAGACTGCAGTGAGCCAAGAGTATACCACTACACTCCATCCTGGGTGCCAGAGCAAGACCCTGTCTCAAAAAAAAAGCTGCACTCTGACATGGACTCTAAAGATGACATCCTGAACTGGCAACAGTAGAGGTAAGTGGAGCAGAAAGACTAGGTCACAAGAAGAGCTGGAATAAAAAGAGAGTTAAGAACTTGGCCTAAGATGCACATACCTCCTGGTTTGGTTTGCAGTAGTAGAGGCTTTGGTTTCTATCACTTCTAGTCCAGCTGCAATGACAGCTGCAGGAATAGTTTCTCTGGAACAATTATTATTGCATCAACCTTCCCTGCTCCAGAACATATGTGCCTCTCTTACCCTCACAAAACCAAACTTCTCTGCAAGGATTCAATGCTCTCTAGCCTTCACACTCCTCCTTCCCTCAAAAGCATCACTGCACTACTTTACTGGCCGATTCAATAAATATGAAGGAATGAGTGCCAACTATGCCTGGCACCACTCTAGGCATTGGGGATTCAGCAATGAACCAAACTTCCTGCCCCATGGGGCTTATATCCAAATGCAATTTGAAGACTAGCTCTTATGGTCTAAATTATCTTACAGCAATTCATTGGAATGATAATTGTTTTCTGAGTATGTCACATCCTCATGGTGTCCTTTCATTGATGTGAAGTCTTCAAAGGTAAAAGCCAAGCCTTCTACTTTTTCAAACCTCCTTTCTATCCAAGCACTTAATTTAGCATTGGGCACAATGTACTAAGTACCCAAATCCTAAATGTAGAAGAAAAAGAAACTGGAGAATGTACTGTACACTTAAAACTTTGTTAAAAGGGTAAATCTCACATCAAGTGTTCTTACCACAATAAAATAAAAATAAATATAAAAATAGGAGAATTGGCTGGGTGCAGTGGCTCAGGCCTATAATCCCAGGTACTTTGAGAGGTTAAGGTAGGAGCATCACATGAGACCAGGAGATCGAGACAAGCCTGGGCAACACAGTGAGATCCTGTTTCTATGGAAAAAATGTTAACAAGCAAAAATCTTTAAAAAATAGGCTGGGCATGGTGGCTCATGCCTGTAATCCCAGCACTTTGGGAGGCCGAGGTGGGTGGATCATGAGGTCAAGAGATCGAGACCATCCTGGCCAACATGGTGAAACCCTGTCTCTAATAAAAATACAAAAAATTTAGCCAGGTGTGATGGCACACGCCTGTGGTCCCAGCTACTTGGGAGGCTGAGGCAGAGGAATCGCTTGGACCCAGGAGGTGGAGGTTGCAGTGAGCCGAGATTGTGCCACGGCACTCCAGCCTGGAGACAGAGCAAGACTCCGTCTCAAAAAACAAAAAACAAACAAACAAACACTTTTAAAAAATAGGAAAAGCAGCAATCATTTCTAAAATAAGTTATCCTCTAGTTTCCAAAGGGTGCTCATGTCCGTTAGTCCATTTCATTCCACAACAATCCTAGGAGGAAACAGGGCAGGAGTCACTACTTCTGTTTTATTTATTTATTTATTTTTTGAGACAGAGTCTTTCTCTGTCACCCAGGCTGGAGTGCAATGTCACAATCTTGGCTCACTGCAAGCTCTGCCTCCCGTGCTCAAGGGATTCTCCTGCCTCAGTCTTCCGAGTAGCTGGGATTACAGGCATGTGCCACCATGCCCATCTGATTTTTGTATTTTTAGTAGAGGCAGCCTGTTAAAGGCCAGTCTTGAACTCCTGACCTCAAGTGATTCACTCAGGCTGGACTGAATTCCTGAACTCAGGAGTTGCCCTGGCTGGTCTTGAACTCCTGACTTTAGGTGATCCACCTACCTCGGCCTCCCAAAGTGCTGGGATTACAGGCGTGAACCACTCCAAAGTGCTGGCCTGCTTCTGTTTTATTAAAGAGAGAATTGAAGTTCTGATGGGTTCAGAACCTCTCACAAAGTGGCTGAAGGAAAACCAGCTTTAGCAGAAACTGATGAAAGGGAGTGAATGCCCTTGAAGAAGATGAACAAAGATCAGACTCACTGGGAGGGGCCAAACAGGTCTAAGTGCTTAAGCACTTGGCCCTCTGGGCAAGTGGCTGGAGCCCTGTATGACTATCACCACCAACCCAAGCTGGAAAGCTAGTCCAACGTTGCAAACAGACCCTGAAGTCCCAGGGTGCCAGAAACTTCTAGCAAGCACAGGTATAGCTAAGGCACAGGCTCTGCATCTTTGTGTTCCACTCCAGGGCATGGCAGTAAGTCCCACCCTTTTAGAAGGGAGAAGTGAAGGTGGCCTGGCCCCAAAGTGAAGCTAAGGCTGCTAAAGAGCAGGTGAGTCCCAGACACTGCTGCAGTTGCCCCAACAGCCAAATTCAACCCCAGCACCCAGGAGCAGTGGGTCTGTAAGCAGAAGGTAACATACCTGGAAAAAATGGCAGCAAGGAAGCACAGGGCCAGGGAGGGTCCCAAAGAAAGGGTCAGCCACATTCCATGTAATTTACAAGAACCTCATGTGATATCCATGTTTGATGATAAAAGAATCTGCAGGGCATTCCTGGCTTCCTTCTTTTTTTACCCTCTGATCAATTCAGATTCAACTTCCAAACTTAAAAGAAAACTTTCTATCACTTAAAGCTTATAATCACCCCACCCAACACCCTTTAACCATAGGAAAAGTTTTTATTCCTTCTAGGAATAAAAGTCCTTGGAAAGTCCTTTGAGGGCTACAAATGTGATCTGGGCCCTTGCCTTCAAGGAACTTACAGTCTAGTGGCGGTGGGTGGAGGAGGGAGATGTTCAGGAAATTGTTAAGTAACAAAATCAGAGAGCACAGGATTGAGGTGATAAAGGGCACGGAATGGATGGTAAAGGAAAGTGGGCAAGCAGTTCAGTCAGATGATACTGGGATAGGAGAGCGAGAATGAACATGGAAGAGCGGGTGGGCCAAATGATGGAGAGAAGGCTGGAGAGAAAGAGACTTCAGGAGGTAGATGATGATGAGAAAGAGCCAGCTGGAGTCAGGAAAGAGGGAAAAATAGAGACCAGAGACACCAGGGTTGGAGTTCGGAGAGAGAAACCAGGAGTCAGGAAAGGGAGGAGGGCAGGGTTTGGTGGCTCACACCTGTAATCCCAGCATTTTGGGAGGCCAAGGCAGACAGATCACCTGAGGTCAGGAGTTTGAGACCAGCCTGGCCAACATGGTGAAACCCTGTCTCTACTAAAAACACAAAAATTAGCTGAGTGTTCTGGCGCATGCCTGTAATCTCAGCTACTCGGGAGGCTGAGGCAGGAGAATTGCTTGACCCGGAAGCTGAAGGTTGCCATGAGCCGAGATCCTGCCATTGCACTCCAGCCTGGGCAACAAAAGTGAAACTCCGTCTCAAAAAAAAAAAAAAAAAAAAAGAAAGAAAGAAAGAAAGAAAGAAAAAAGAAAAACTGAGGCTTTAAAGAGTTCATTAGAATCAAATAGCTAGTAGGCAGCAGAGTAGCCCCTCAGTCTCTGATATTAAAGCTTTTTTTTTTTTTCTTTTTTTTTGAATAGAGTCTTGCTCTGTCATCCAGGCTGGAATGCCACTGCCAGCCTCTGCCACCTGGGTTCAAGAGATTCTCTTGCCTCGGCCTCCTGAGTAGCTAGGAGTACAGGCGTGTGCCACCATATCCGGCTGTTTTTTGTGTTTTTAGTGGAGACCAGGTTTCACCATGTTGGCTAGACTGTTCTCGAACTCCTGACCTCACGTGATCTGCCCACCTGGGCCTCCCAAAGTGCTGGGAATATAGGCATGAGCCACTGTGCCTAGCCATCCCTTTTTTTTCTTTTACAGGCATGAGCCACCGTGCCTGGCCAAAGCTTTTTAATCACTGGTTATGCTACCTCCTGTGGAAACTTCATGACCAACTTCTCTATTTTAGTTTAGAGCTACACTACTTGGGACATCCTTACTTCCTCCTTAACGTTTAAGGAGAAATTGGAAATAGTTTAGCTTAACCAGACTAAAGAATACTCTTTTCACACCCTAAAGTCTCTCAAAAGACATGGGTAGGCCGGGTGTGGTGGCTCATGCCTATAATCTCAGCACTTTGGGAGGCCAAGGCAGGTGGATCACCTAGGTCAGGAGTTCGAGATCAGCCTGGCCAACACCATGAAACCCCATCTCTACTAAAAATACAAAACATTAGCTGGGTATGGTGGTGGACACCTGTAATCCCAGCTACTCAGGAAGCTGAGGCAGGAGAATTGCTTGAACCCGGGATGCGGAAGTTGCAGTGAGCCAACGTCAGGCCACTGTACCCCAGCCTGGGTAGTAAGAGGGAAACTCCATCCCCTGCCCCCATCAAAAAAAAAAGAAATGGGTGACTGGAATTTGACTCTCTGCATTCGCTGGGTCTTAGCTTTGCTCAAAAAGGCAGTGATTTATTAATATCTTGTTAAGATACCAATTTATTCCAGCCAGGGACTATTCTCAATGCCTCTAGAATGCATTTTTCTTTCCTTCTTCCCATAGGGTTGAAGCCATAGAGTTCATAGTTCTAATGGCCTTTTTGGGGAATCCTCCAAGCTCTATTCCCCCTGAAAATGGCTCTTTTAGGACAATGCAGCGAGCCTCACAGATCTGTCCTTGCCAATCAGAGCCACTGTGATGGTGGGAGGAATCACTAGCCATCTGTCTATCTCTTATCTCACCCTGCATATCTGCTTTGGAATATTAACAAAGCCTGCCTGTAGAGAAACCACTGTGCATAACTGTTTAAATGTCCCATTCCCCTAATGCAGACTAGTATGGTTTTCTACTGGAAAAGAGCTGGATGCAATCTGACAAATTTTGCTCTACTTGCAGTCCCTCTCAAAATAAATTCTACTACTACTATTTTAGAACCTTTCTTTTGATTGGGGGGGGGCATGACGGAGTCTCACTCTGTAGCCCAAGCTAGAGTGCAATGGCTCGATTTCAGCTCACTGCAACCTCTACCTCCTGGGTTCAAGTGATTCTCCTGCCTCAGCCTCCCAAGTAGCTGGGATTACAGGCATGCACCACCACTCCCAGCTAATTTTTTTTTTTTTTTTAAAGACAGGGTTTCACCATGTTGATCAGGCTGGTCTTGAACTCCTGACTTCAGGTGATCCACCCACCTTGGCCTCCAAAGTGCTTGGATTACAGGCCTGAGCCACTACACCCGGCCTAATTTTTTTTTTTTTTTTTTTTTTTAAGTAGAGACGGGTTTTGCCATATTGGCCAGATTGGTCTTGAACTCCTGACTTCAGGTGATCCACCCGTCTTGGCCTCCCAAAATGCTGGGATTACACAAGCGTGAGCCACTGTGTCCCGCCTGTTCTAAAGCCTTCCTAGGTTTCCTCCCAGCATGACCATTGAGTTAAACTTGGAGGTATCTTTTTGCCAAGGGTATGCAACTTCCCTCCTTGAGGGTTAATTACTTAAGTGGGTCTGGATGTGAAGCAAAAGGGCAAGACCAAGTTGAGTTACCCCTAGAAACTTTCTCTTTGCCGCCAAGTTTGCCCTGGGTTATAAGGGAAAGTGGGAAGGAAATAAAGCTGTTACTTTGCAAATAGCAACAAGGCCCTACACTTAATCGGACAATGGCAAAAGTCTTTCTCTCCTGCTTCAAAACCAAACCAAACAAGCTTCTTACTTTTTCTATGCCTACAGAGAGCTAGATGCCTATGGAACCATATCTGGTAGCACCAGTGTGAGAGACTGCAGCTTTTAAAATATATTTTACTATAGTCGGAAAGATTTAAAGAGGCTTTAGATCTGATATAGTTTCTGTGATTATCTTCTTCGTATCAGTACTTTGAAAGCCTAAGAAATCTGCACAAAACTGGTATCAAAATGAATATTTCCCAGTGACTAGAATGCAAGAGGATGATACCGTATCAACAAACCATTTTGCTGTGTGTGAGATGTTTCAGTCCGCTGTTGGAGTAATTATGCAAGCTCCTTAACCTTTCTACACTTCAGTTGTCTATCTTTTAAATGAATAAAGCGCTAACAGGCACTTTAGCTTGTCTCCTAAGGATGTTGTGAAACAAAGCAGAGAATGTCTGTACAAACTCCCCAAGTTCTGCATGTAGAAAAACCTTGTGTGGTAATAAATAATAACACCCTGCATTTACGTAGCGCTTTTACCTTCGAGTTCCAGCCTTGATAGAATTAGAAGGTATCATTATTTTAATCGTCTTTCGCCAACGTCCTCCTCAGAGTTGATGGCAGTTTATGCAGGTTCTATGATTCACTCCATGCCCTACCTTTCTGCTCCATTCCCCGCTCCCAGGAGTCAGAGCTTAGAGTGGGAAACCAAGGCAGGGAGAAAAAGATTTGTTACACCGCTCAGCAAAGGCGTAGTGGAGCCAATAGTGCCAACCCCGATGTGTACGCCCCAGTCACCGTCCTTTGTGGGATTTAGAATTTAAACGGGCCCCAGAGCAAGAGATTGGCTGGGGAAATGCCCGGATCGCCGCTGGGCTGCTCGCATGGCATTGCTCGGGTACCTCCGGCCGGGCTCCGTCGACGTTCGGAGCCTACCGGCCCGTCGGGCAGCTGTCGGGCCGCGGGAGCCGGACCGTGGGCAGGTCCAGCGCAGCTCGGGCGGCCGCTGCCCCGTCGCTGACCCCCGCGCGAAGCTGCGCGCACCAAGAGGAGACATCTTCCCGGCCGGGCCTCCCGCGCCCGCCACGGCCCGGGGCAGCAGGGTCGGGCCGAGGGCCGGGGGTGGCCCGCGCACCTCTCCGTGGGGGGCGCCCCGACTCGTCGGGGGCGGGGTCACGTCCCACCCGGGCCGCCGGGGGCACCGGCGCGGCGGAAAGCTGAGCGTGGCCGAGGAGCGGGGGCTTCCTGGGCCACCTCCCGGAGCGCCTCCGGCCCGCGGTGGGCGCGCCGGCCGCCGCAGCCCCCGGGCCGTCGCGGAGACCGCTCCTGCGCCTGGTACCTGTGGACGTCCTTGCTAAACGCCTGCAGCTCCCCCGGGGAGCCGAGCCCAGGACAGACATGCTACTCCTGTTTCCTGCCCCTTCGGAGCGGCGACCAGTGGGTGAGGCGGGGCCAGGCCGCTGCACCGAGGAGCCCCCGGGCTCAGCGCGGATGGGCCCCGTGGAGGGGGCGCTGGGGCCTGCCCAGGGATGGCGGGCAGGCCGGCCTCGGCCCACCGGCCGGCGCGCGAAGGGAGGGCAGCCGGCGGCCATGCGACCTCTTCCCTGCGACCTCTCGCCCTGGGCAGGCTGAGCCGGGAGCCCAAGTCCTGCGGGCTCAGCCCGGCGGCCTGACCCCGGGGGACCCCGCTTTGAGGCGGGCATCCGCTGCCCTGGCCCAGGCCTCCAGGCCCTCAGGTTGTGTGACTGTGACCGGCCGCCTGGGGCCGAAGGCGATTGAAGGGGAAGGGGGCGCAGGTCTCTCACTGTTTTGTGGGGGGGGTGATGTGCTTTGTGGGGGGTCGGGGGTCACCACCCTCCCAGGAGGGGTGGGGGAGGGCGGCCGGCGCAGCTGGCCGCGAGGGGCGGGGTCACAGAGGCGAAGTGTGTGTGAGCCCGGGTGTGTGGGGGGAGGGCGCGCGGAGGAGGATCGGTGCCCGGCGCGCAGGCGCGAGCAGCCGGCCGGGCCCGAGCCCTGGAAGAAGGCCGACTGGGAGCGGGAGAGGGGGCGACGGGCGGGCTGGCGGCCTGACGCGAGGGGGGGGCGGGGAGTCGCGTCGGCGTCGCGGGGCGCGGGCGATTCGAGGCCGACGCATTCGCGCGTGCGCGCGCCGGCGGTGTATCCGCGTTAGAGGGGAGTGACGCGTGCGCGTTCGCGCGCGCCCGGGAGAGCGGTAAGAAGCGCAGGGAGGCCTGAAGGGGCTGGTTGCGGGGGGTGGAGAGGCGAGCTGGAGGAGGGGTGGGGAGGCGGCGCCTGCGCAGTGCGCCTCGGAGGAGCTGTGTGTATGTGAGAGTCTGACGGGTTCAAAATGGCGGCGGCTGCTCCAGCGGCTCCTCCTGTGTGAGGGAAACAACACCCCTCCCCGGCAGCGGCGGCGGCGGCGGCGGCTCGCGGAGCACCTTTCCAGCGGCTGGGCCTGTCGCCGCTCTGTCTTTCCTGGGCAGGGGGCGCTCCGGGAGGAGGGGCAACGCCAGGGGGCCCATCCCCCGGAATCCCTCCTTTGCGACTGGGGAGTAGCCGGGGGGCTCGTCCCGCAGCGCAGAGCCGGAGCTGAGCGGGAGACGCGAGGGGAGCTGGGGCCCCCATTCCGGCGCGCCGCGCCGCTCCCGCCCTGTCCGCCCCCCGGGGCCGGGGCCCGCGTTCCGGGGGGCCGGGGTGGCGCGGGGATCTTCGGGCCGGCCGGTCTCAGCTGATCGGCTGCCGCTCCCGGAGGCGACCAGCCGCCGCTGGCCGAGGGCACGGCGAGGCGGGCGCTCCCTGCGGCCGGGGCCGGCCCGGGGCTCGGGCCCGGGCTGCTGACCGCTGGCCCGGGGGAGGCGGGGGCGCCCCGGGCTCGGCGCCGAGGGGTCGCGCTCCCCTCTCCTGACGCCTCCGACTCCGGGTCTCCAAAGCCAGAAGAGGAGGTTTGATTCAGCAACTGTTTGCTCCCTTTTCCTGGTCTCTGTGACCCTCTCCGGATACTGGGTTGATCCACGGAAAAACCGAAGACGTTTGGGATTTAATTATTCCTCTCAGCTTTTGGAGTCTTTTACTTCTCACTTGGACAAGAACTCGAGAGCAGAATCTCCGGTGAGCTTCCCCCTCCCCCCTCATTTGGAAGTTTGGTTGACTGTGTTATCCAAAGACCGAATGCAAAGTTTCTATTTCTTTTTCCGATGGGTGAACCATTGAAACGCCTTTTCCTGGGGGAGTCCAGAGAGATTCGCCCTTTTGCCTCTCTGGCCCTGGCCCGGGCGGTCGTCGCCCAGGGGGTGCAAGCACGGTTTGCCTCTCGACTTCGGGCCAGGGCTTCCTTCGGGAGGGCTCTGCCACCAACTCCTCTCGCAAACTGTGTCATCGGGTCCTCTGGTCTCGTAGCAGTTTTGAAAGGATGCTGTTAACGTGGCTGCAGTATAGTGACAAAAACGGGGGGGGGGGGGAACCTGCGTTCTCAATGGAAGCCATTATCCATGAGAATATTTAGAAAAAAGGAAACCCTTTCTTGATATTACGGATTGACCGTCGCGCCGGTCGGTCTTCTATTTTTGCAAAAGATGTATTTTACGTGTATCCATACATGCGATCGTTTATTTTGTTAATGTATCCAAAAAGATCAGATGGCATTTTGGTCCCTGATTTGCACCTCTGAAATTTGTCTCAGAGTTATGCACGTCTTGTGTTGGGGTGGAGGGTAGGTTTGGGAATGAAAAGATCCGGGAGTCTAGAAAGGAAGGCGACGGTTGTGTACGGCCTTGCAGGAGGGGTATGGGAAATTGTTTTGGGGTCATTTAAATCCTAATTTCTTGTCCTCTTTTTACATAGCCAGTCTGTCCTTCTTTCCTTTAGTTTCTGATTACCAGTGAGAGAGAACTAATTTGGTTAAGATCTGATTAGTTCAGTGCTGCTTCACCTGGTCAGCTCTCTAGAGATAAAAGTCCTGAGCTTTTTTTTTTTTTTTTTCTTGCTAATGCTGCCAGGAAGGGGATCCTTGCTAGTAGTGCCTGCTACAGGCACGCACCACCGCTGTGCCCAGCTAATTTTTGCTAGTTGTAGTCCTGTGGGGAGAAACTAGTGGTGTGGCCCGTCCTCAAGGAACTGAAATGAACATCTCATTTTCGCCTAGGCCTTCGACAGTTGTAATGTGATTAATGTTGAACATGACATGGAACCACTTGCTCAAGAGCAGAAAGGTCCCAAACTCATGAAGAGGAACCTGATTTTTCAGAGAGCCTTTAACTTAACACATACCTTAAATACATCCTTCCGTGAACAGAAAGCACAAGTTGGAGAATGAGTTCTCATTTCTGCTTATATCATTATTCTTTAGTGTTGCAATCTGGTTCCTAAGGAGGAAGAGGAAGGCAGCCCTGGAGTGGTTTCTTTACAGTAATTTCAACAGAAGAGTGAGAGATGGAACCCGAAGAAGAAAGGATTCGTTACAGCCAGAGATTGGTTAGTATTTTCTCCCCCACCACACCCTCTAGTTTTGAAGTAGGATAACTATTGTGTTTCTATTTGTGAATATACTGTGAATCTGTGTTTAAAACTTCTCAGGTGACTTTTGTGCACCATAGGCGGGGGAAAGGTGTATTAATATCGAATTTGGCTTTTGGCCAAAAATATTTAATTTTTATATATTTATCCTGTTTGGAAATGGAGTTATATGTAGCTTTTTAAAATTTTATTTTTAAAATTATTTTTATTCTTTCAACAATATGTTTCTCCATGAAGGCCTATATATGTAGCTTTTATAGAAACTCTTGTATACCAAAGGATTTTGTGAATTACAATGTGACAAAGATTTCTAATTTTACAATACTAACATTGTAATACATCTGATTAAGTTAGATTAGAATATAAATTTTAGGGCCAAAGCTGTTTGGGGAAGGATAGTTAAATATGTTAAGATTTTGTTGTCCCAGGATTTGTGACTTTGAGCTTGGGAGTAGAACTATGGATTATTTTCTTTGATTTTATAAATTAACACTTTGGTAGCTTCGAAAGGTTGGTGGGATTGATTGAAGACAGGTAGGTAGAATGCTGGATGCTGATAAAGTTCTGTGTTTTGGGAGGAATGTATGAGATAGATATTGTTGAAAGAAATTTTAGACATTTAGAAATGTATACACGTATAAGGATTAGCTTACATGTGTGTACAAATACTTGGCTCCTTTAAGCCATGCTTTCCTCTTAAGGTTTCCCTATTGGAGTTTAAGAATTGAATTTTTGTTTTTCTTAGTCAAAGAGAGCTTTATTGATAGCCTCACAATATTAATAAAAAATTTGAATTTGTGTTTGAAGAGTGGACCATGAGGAAAGCCACAGAATTGTTTGTAGTATGTGAAATTTGCTGAACTGAAAGATCCAGAAGATTATTAAAGGAATTTATGGTGGTTTTATTTGGCTCTGCATTTTAGACTGAATTTAGGGGAAAGAAGAATGGTTCTCTAATCCATTTTCTGACGATCCCTACTCTTTTTGAGCAAATACTTCTTTATTTTATTTATTTATTTATATTTATTTGTTTTGAGATAGAGTCTTGCTCTGTCGCCCAGGCTGGAGTACAGTGGCAAGATCTCAGCTAACTGCAAACTCCGCCTCCTGGGTTCAAGTGATTCCTCTGCTTCAGTCTCCTGAGTAGCTGGGACTACAGGTGTACACCACCACACCCAGCTAATTTTTGTATTTTTAGTAGAGATGGGGTTTTTCCATGTTGGCCAGGATGGTCTCCGTCTCCTGACCTTGTGATCCTTCTGCCTCGGCCTTCTAAAGTGCTGGGATTACAGGCGTGAACCACTGCGCCCAGCCATGGCCTTATTTTTATTTTTTATTTTATTTTATTTTTGAGATAGAGCGTTGCCCAGGCTGGAATGCAATGGCTCGATCTTGGCTCCTTGTAACCTCCGCCTCCAGGGTTCAAGCAATTCTTCTGCGTCAGCCTCTCAAGTAGCTGGGACTATAGGTGTGCACCACCACGCCCAGCTAATTTTTGTATTTTTAGTGGAGACAGGGTTTTTCCACGTTGGACAGGATGGTCTCCATCTCCTGATCTCATGATCCGCCCGCCTCGGCCTAGGGTTACAGGCATGAGCCACCTCACCCAGCCATGGCCTGTTTTTTATTTTTATTTTTTATTTTATTTTATTTTTTTGAGACTGAGTTTTGCTCTGTTGCCCAGGCTGGGGTGCAGTGGTGCGATCTTGGCTCACTGCAACCTCTGCCTCCCGGGTTTAAGCGATTCTCCTGCCTTAGCCTCCCAAGAAGCTGAAATTACAGGCATGTGTCACCATGCCCGGTTAAGTTTGTATTATTAGTAGAGACAGTTTTCTCCATGTTGGTCAGGTTGTTCTCAAACTCCCGACCCTAGGCCTCCCAAAGTGCTGGGATTATAGGTGTGAGCCACCTCGCCTGGCCATATTTTTGTTTTTATAGAGACACGATCTTGCCCTGCCTAGGGCGAAGTTTAGTGGTGTGATCATAACTCACTGTAGCCTCAAAGAGTCTTCCATTCCAGCCTCCTGAGTAGCTGGGACGGACTATGGTGTGCCACCATGCCAGGCTAATTTTCAGGTTTTTTTTTTTTTTGACGAAGTCTCCCTCTGTTGCCAGGCTGGAGTGCAGTGGCGTGATCTCAGCTCACTGCAACCTCTGCCTCCCAGGTTCATGTGATTCTCCTGCCTCAGCCTGCTGAGTAGCTGGGACTACAGGCATGCACCACCACTATGCCCAGCTAATTTTTGTATTTTTATTAGAGACGGGGTTTCACCATGTTGGCCAGGATGGTCTCGATCTCTTGACCTCAGCCTTACTGAGTGATCTGCCCGCCTCAGCCTCCCAAAGTGCTGGGATTACAGGTGTGAGCCACCACACCTGGCCACCCCTCGCCTTTTTTTTTGTAGCGACAGAGCCTTGCTGTGTTGCCAAGGCTGCTCTTGAACTCCTGGCCTCAAGTGATCCTTCCACCTTGGCGTTCAAAAGTGCTGGGATTACAAGCGTGAGCCACGGTACCTGGCCTTTTGTGTGTGTGTGTGACTGCTAGAAAGGTTTGGTGTGTTTTGGTCAGTATATTCAGCATGCATGTATTCCGGTGAGCCTAATTTCAGAGATTTGTCTCATTTCCAATTCATGTGTTGAGATTATAATCTTTTATCTCTAACTTTGTAGAAATTAAGCATATCGTGGAATATTGTATCTTTGTGATTTATTTTTATTTTTATATTTCTTGAATTAAACTTTTGGGAACAGAAAAAGAGAAGATGCTATAAAACTTTTTTCCCAGGTAGTTACTGCTATATGGAATTCACTTTTATCATGTCAAGTTGTTAGGTCGATACTTAAGGGATTTTGCATTCAAGACTTCAAAGGAAGAGCCTTTCTAGCCAGCAAAAGTTTTCACTTTTTTTTTTTTTTTTTTTAATTTGAGACAGAGTTCTACTGTTGTCACCCAGGCTGGAGTGCAGTGGCACTATCTCTGCTCACTGCAACCATGGCACTATCTTCTGCTTACTGCAACCTCGGTCTCCTTGGTTCAAGCGATTCTCCTGTCTCAAGCCTCCTGAGTAGCTGGAATTACAGGTGCCCACCACCACACCCGGCTAATTTTTCTATTTTTAGTAAAGATGGGTTTCACCATGTTGGCCAGGCTGGTCTCGAACTCCTGACTTCAGGTGATCCACCTGCCTTGGCCTCCCAAAGTGCTCGCATTATAGGCATGAGCCACTGTACCCGGACTTTTGGGTTTTGTTGTTGTTGTTTGTTTTGAGACTGAGTCTTGCTCTGTTGCCCAGGCTGAAGTGCATTAGCATGATCTGGGTTCACTGCAACATCTGCCTCCTGGGTTTAGATGATTCTGCTGCCTCAGTGTCCTGAGTATCTGGGACTACAGGTGCCTGCCACCACACCCAGCTAATTTTTGTATATTTAGTAAAGACAGGGATTCACCATGCTGGCCAGGATGGTCTTGAACTCCTGATTTCAAGTGGTCCACCCACATTGGCCTCCCAAAGTGCAGGGTTTACAGGTGTGAGCCATTGTGCCTGGCTTTTTAAAAAATTTTTTTATATTTAACAAGTTAGGGAAGTGTAGTGGGAAGATTGACGAACTCATAATTTTTGTTTTGGTAAGGTTTTTTTTCTTTTTTTCTTTAAATTGTGAGGTGATTGCTACCTGTTGCCTATACGAACCCTTAACTAGCATATATTTTCTTTTGTTTAATGTGCTATCTTAGCACTGTTTGTGTAAGCGGGCACATATATTTGGAGGGATCATTCTTAGTTGTTTTTGTTTTTTTTTTTTTGATATAGGGTCTCTTTGTTGCCCACTTTGGGGTGCAGTGGCACGGTCACAGGTCACTGCAGCGTCATCATCCTGGGCTCAAGTGATCTTCCACCTAAGCCTTCCAAGTAGCTGGGATTACAGCCCTTTACCACCATGTATTTTTTGTAGAGATGGAGTTTTGTCATGATCCCAAAGCTAGTCTCAAATTCCTGGACTCAAATGATCTGCCCCCCGCTTGGCCTCCTGACAAGTCCTTTTGTGGAAAAAAAAAATCAGAAATAACTAGTGGTGGCTCATGTGTTTAATCCCAGCACTTTTGGAGGCTGAGACAGGGGGATCACCTGAGGTCAAGAGTTTGAGACCAGCCTGGCTAACATGGTGAAACCCTGTCTCTACTAAAAATACAAAAATTAGCTGGGCACTGGGTGCGGTGGTACGTGCCTGTAATCCCAGCTACTTAGGAGGCTGAGGCGGAGGTTGCAGTGAGCTGAGATTGCGTCACTGCACTCCATGCCATTGCACTCCATCCTGGGTGACAGAGTGAGACTCCATCTCAAAAAAAAAAAAAATTAGCCGAGCGTGGATACAGGTGCCTATAATCCCAGCTACTCAGGAGGCGGAGGTAGAATCATTTGAACCCCGGAGGTGGGTGGAGGTTGCAGTGAGCCGGGATCATGCCACTGCACTGCAGCCTGGGGGTGACCGAGACTCTGTCTCAAAAAAAAAAAAAGACTGAGCAGCGTGCCTCGCACCTGTAATCCCAACACTGTAGGAGTCCCAGGTGGGCAGATCACCTAGGGTCTGGCATTTGAGACCAGCCTGACCAACATGTAGAAACCCGCTCTCTACTGAAAATACAAGATTGGCCAGGCGTGGTGGCGCATGTCTGTAATCCCAGCTACTCAGGAGGCTGACGCAGGAGAATCACTTGAACCTGGGAGGCAGAGGTTGCGGTGAGCCAAGATTGCGCCATTGCACTCCAGCCTGGGCAACAAGAGCAAAACTCCATCTCCGGGGTGGAGGGAGTGTGGGGGAAGGAATAACTAGTTAAAAAAAATTGTTTTTGCCAGTTGTGGTGACTCACACCTATACTCACAACACTTTGGGAGGCCAAGGAGGGAGGATTGCTTGAGCCCAGGAGTTCGAGACCAGTCTGGGCAACATAGATCCTTGTTTCTCACCCCAAAAAATTGTTTTTTTGGCTGGGTGCAGTTGCTCACACTTGTAATTCCAGCACTTTGGGAGGCTGAGGTGGGTGGATCACCTAGGTCAGGAGTTTGAGACCAGCCTGACCAACAAGGTGAAACCCCCACCTCTGCTAAAAATACAAAAATTAGCCGGGTGTGGTGGAAGGTGCCTGTAGTCCCAGCTACTCAGAAGGCTGAGACAGGAGAATTGCTTGAACCTGGGAACTGGATGTTGTAGTGAGTTGAGAAGATCATGCAACTGCACTCCAGCCTGGGGGACAGAGGGAGACTTGGTCTCAAAAAAAAAAAATTGTTTTTTTGCCTTTTGCTAAACTTTATTTATTATGTGTGGGAAAGAAACGTGCCTTTGAATGTGGTGTATGTATGTAGATTTGGAGCATAAGCTATACTTTCTGGAACTAGGATGTTTTGTAGTGTTGGAGTTGAACAGCTAGGAAATGATGAGGGTGGATAAACAATGTTTGGTTTTTCTTAAGTAAGACTTAGTTTTTTTTTTTTAAGTAATGAAAATATTAGTACTTTTGTATACACATTCCCAGAACAAAGCCAGATCTCTGAGGCAAGTTTATATACCTGAGGAGATACTAAAGTGGGTGGGATAGAAGCTTCCTTTTGATGCTGGGGTGGGTTGTTCTGAGGTAACAATGATTTATTTCTGCTGTATTTCTTTTCTTTTTTTTTTTTTTTTTTTTGGTGACAGGGTCTTACTCAGTTGCCCAGGCTGGAGTGCAGTGGCATGATCATACTTCATTGTAGCTCAGCTGCCTAGCTCAAGTGATCCTCCCATCTCAGCGTATAGCTGGGACTATAGGCATGTGCCACCATGGCTGGCTAATTTTTTTTTTCTGTAAAGCCAGGCTCTCCCTATTTTGCTCAGGCTGGTCTTGAACTCCCAGACTCAAGTGATCCACCTTGGCCTCCTAAAGTGCTGGGATTACAGGTGTGAGCCACTATGCCTGGTGTGCTTGTCAATCTAATGATGAAATTAAGAGCTTTTAATGCTTTCACTTAGCGAAAATAAAATAAAATTGAGAGGTGTTCTAAAGGATGTTATATTGTCACGTATTCAATCCTGTTAACCTGTCTTACATATAATTCTCTATGAAATAGCTAAATCGTTTATCTGTTGCAAGGAACTGGGGCCACTGAAACTCTGGTAATAGTCCTATCTTTCCTTGGGTTGCCCTTGAAATTGTCTCCCCAAATTCAGCAGCAATTACCAGATTATCTTTTTTTTTTTTTTTTTAGATGGGGTCTTGCTTTGTTGCCCAGGTCTGAGTGCGATGGCACTACCACTGCAGCCTCAGCCTCGCAAGGTGATCTTCCTACCTCAGCCTCCTGAGTGGCTGGGACGACAGATGCATGCCACCACACCTGGCTTTTTTTTGGGGAGTGAGGAGTAATTTAAAAATTTTTTTTTTTTTTTTTTTTTGAGACAAAGTTTTGCTCTTGTTACCCAGGCTGGAGTGCAATGGCGCGATCTCGGCCCACCGCAACCTCCGCCTCCCGGGTTCAAGCAATTCTCCTGCCTCAGCCTCCTGAGTAGCTGGGATTACAGGCACACGCCACCATGCCCAGCTAATTTTTTGTATTTTTAGTAGAGACGGGGTTTCACCGTGTTGACCAGGATTGTCTCGATCTCCTGACCTCATGATCCACCCGCCTCGGCCTCCCAAAGTGCTGGGATTACAGGCATGAGCCACCGCGCCCGGCCTAAAATTTTTTATAGAGATGTGGAGATGGGTTTTGTTTTCACTGTGTTGCCCAGGCTGGTCTCGAACTCCTTGGCTTAAGTGATCCTCTCTCTTGCCTGAAGGCCTGTCCAGCCTCCCCATGTTCAGGGATTATAAGTGTGAGCTGCTGTGCCCAGCACCATTATCACTCTGAGGTCTTTCTGAGTGGGAGTAGACTAGGCAAAATAGCATATTTATTTTAAGACTTTTTTTTCTAGTATGAAAGTATAATGTTAACAATTAGAAAAAAGTGTAGGTGGTCTACATTGTTGAATTAGTTTATTTCTAATTATTTTTTGAGATTTAGTATTGAGTCTGTGTTGGTAGAGAACACACTATTTTCATTGTTGCAGCCTCCCTCCTAATGATGTAGGAAAAACTTACTATCCATTTTTGAGTGATTAAAAAATGCAGGTAATTTTTTTCTTTTTTGGAGACGGAGTCTGTCTGTCACCCAGGCTGTAGTGCGGTGGCACAATCTCGGCTTACTGTAATCTCCGTCTCCTGAGTTCAAGTGATTCTCCTGCCTCAGCCTCCCAAGTAGCTGGGATTACAGGTGCCTGCCACCACATGCAGCTTAAGTTTTTGTTTATTTATTTATTTATTTATATTGCATTTTAGGTTTTGGGGTACATGTGAAGAACATGCAAGATTGTTGCATAGGTACACACGTGGCAGTGTGGAGTTTCTGTGTTTTTAGTAGAAATGGGGTTTCACCATGCTAGCCAGGATGGTCTTGATCTCCTGACCTCGTGAACTGCCTGCCTTGACCTCCCAAAGTGTTGGGATTACAGGCGTGAACCACCGCACCCGGCCGAATGAGGATTATGTTTAAGCCCTATCATTTTCTGTTGTTTTATTTTGCTGAGCACTAATCACTACTGTACTTCTGTATATAGGTCTCCACTACAGTATAAGTTCCTTGAGAATTGGTACTTTGTTTTTGTTCATACAGTGTGCTAGATGCTTCAAATAGGGCCTAACACATAGCAAGTGCTGAGTAAGTATTTGTTGATATTGTTGAAAGCCCTGATATATGCTCTTTGCTACCAATTTTCTTGAATGCTAGAAGTAAGCCTCTAGAATGGAGGAGGGTCTGGATGCAGTGGCTCCCATCTGTGGTCCCAGCTACTCGAGGTTGAGGCAAAGTATCATTGGAGCTTAGGGGTTTAAGGTTGTCATGAGCTATGACTGTGCCAGTGCACTCCAGCTTGGGCTACAGAGCAAGACCCTGTGCCTAAAGAAATTAATAAATAAGAATGGAGGACACTTTGGCATGCAGGGATGAGGAGGATCTCTGGATATTAGATCTTGCAGTGTAGATAGAACCAGAAGATCTAAGCTATAACAAGCAAAAACGTATGTGTATCACAAATATCAGAATACCACATTTATGGTATTTGATATTTGGACCATTAGAACAAGTAATAAAGTGTCTAGTTGACTTTGAAAGTTTAGTCTGGCTGGGTGCAGTGGCTCACACCTGTAATCCCAGCACTTTGGGAGACCAAGGTGGGTGGATTGCTTGACATCGGGAGTGTAAGACTAGCGTGACCAACATGGAAAAACCCCTTTTCTACTAATAATACAAAAATTAGCTGGGTGTGGTGGCACATACCTGTAATCCCAGCTACTCAGGAGGCTGAGGCAGGAATATCGCTTGAACCTGTGAGGCGGAGGTTGCTGTGAGTTGAGACTGTGCCACTGCACTCCAGCCTGGGTGACAGAGTGAGACTCCGTCTCAATAAATAAATAAGGGCCGGGCGCGGTGGCTCAAGCCTGTAATCCCAGCACTTTGGGAGGCCGAGGCGGGTGGATCACAAGGTCGAGAGATCGAGACCAACCTGGTCAACATGGTGAAACCCCGTCTCTACTAAAAATACAAAAAATTAGCTGGGCATGGTGGCGCGTGCCTGTAATCCCAGCTACTCAGGAGGCTGAGGCAGGAGAATTGCCTGAACCCAGGAGGCGGAGGTTGCGGTGAGCCGAGATCGCGCCATTGCACTTCAGCCTGGGTAACAAGAGCGAAACTCCGTCTCAAAAAATAAATAAATAAATAAATAAATAAATAAATAAATAAGATAAATAAAAGTTTAGTCTGGGCTGGGCACGGTGGCTCACACCTGTAATTCCAGCACTTTGGGAGGCTGAGGCGGACGGATCACGAGGTCAGGCGATTGGGACCATTTTGGTAACACCGTGAAACCCACCTCTAAAAAAAAAAAGAAAAAGTTTAGTCTGAATTTTTTTTTTTTTGAGATGGAGCCATGTTGGCCAGGCTGGTCTGGAACCTCTGACCTCGCCATCTGCCTGCTTTGGCCTCCCAAAGTGCTCGGATTGCAGGTGTGAGCCACTGGGCCTGGCCTTAAGCTCTCCTATTCTAATCCTGTCCTAAACTGTTTCTAGGCTTTGGTGACCTTTAGGCAGCCTCAGAGCTGTGAAGCTGCAAGTAATGATGTTTATGTTATTCTCAGGTCTTGGCTTTGGTTATTAAGTCAAGGGATTGATACTTTATGTATATCATGTAGTCAGATATACAGTCTTTATATCTTTCTATTTTTTGGGGAAATGAACACTCTTAATTATGTTTCATTAATTTTCTCTGTTTATCTCATTTTTGGAATAGTACTTTATTTTTACATTGCACTTTCCCATCAACAAGGGTTAAAATTCAGTAAACATTTTTTTCTTTTTTCTTTTTTTTTGAGATGGAGTTTCGCTCTTGTTACCCAGGCTGGAGTGCAATGGCGCGATCTCGGCTCACCGCAACCTCCACCTCCTGGGTTCAGGCAGTTCTCCTGCCTCAGCCTCCTGAGTAGCTGGGATTACAGGCACGCACCACCTGCCCAGCTATTTTTTTTTTTGTATTTTTTGGTAGAGACGGGGTTTCACCATGTTGACCAGGATGGTCTCGAACTCTTGACCTCGTGATCCACCCGACTCGTCCTCCCAAAGTGCTGGGATTATAGGCGTGAGCCACTGCGCCTGGCTCAGTAAACATTTATTATGTGCTAGGTAGTAGGCTAAGTTATTTCATATATATTACCTTATTTAATTCTTGAAACAATCCTGTAAGGTAGATGGTATAGTTTTATTTTATTTTATTTTTTTTTGAGACGGAGTTTTGCCCTTGTTACCCAGGCTGGAGTGCAATGGCGCGATCTCGGCTCACCGCAACCTCCGCCTCCTGGGCTCAGGCAATTCTCCTGCCTCAGCCTCCTGAGTAGCTGGGATTACAGGCACGAGCCACCATGCCCAGCTAATTTTTTGCACTTTTAGTAGATACGGGGTTTCACCATGTTGACCAGGATGGTCTCGATCTCTTGACCTCGTGATCCACCTGCCTCGGCCTCCCAAAGTGCTGGGATTACAGGCTTGAGCCACCGCGCCCGGCGAGTTTTATTTTTATTATTTTATTTTACTTTATTTTTGAGACAGAGTCTCGCTCCGTCGCCAGGCACCAGGCTGGAGTGCAGTGGTGCGATCTTGGCTCACGGCAACTTTCGCCTCCTGGGTTCAAGCAATTCTCTTGTCTCAGCCTCCTGAGTAGCTGGGAGCACAGGCATGCACCACCACGCCCAGCTAATTTTTGTATTTTTAGTAGAGACGGGGTTTCACCGTATTGGCCAGGATGGTCTCTATCTCTTTACCTTGTAATCCACCCGCCTCAGCCTCCCAAAGTGCTAGGATTACAGGCATGAGCCACCGTGCTTGGCCTTATTTTAGTTTTTTTTTTTTTTTTTTTTTTTTGAGACGGAGTTTTGCTCTTGTTACCCAGGCTGGAGTGCAATAGCGCGATCTCGGCTCACCGCAACCTCCGCCTCCTGGGTTCAGGCAATTCTCCTGCCTCAGCCTCCTGAGTAGCTGGGATTACAGGCACGCGCCACCATGCCCAGCTAATTTTTTGTATTTTTAGTAGAGACGGGGTTTCACCATGTTGACCAGGATGGTCTCGATCTCTTGACCTCGTGATCCACCCGCCTTGGCATCCCAAAGTGCTGAGATTACAGGCGTGAACCACCGCGCCCGGCCTATTTTAGTTTTTTTTGTTTGTTTGTTTTGTTTTTTTCGAGACGGAGTTTTGCCCTTGTTACCCAGGCTGGAGTGCAATGGCGTGATCTCGGCTCACCGCAACCTCCGCCTCCTGGGGTCAGGCAATTCTCCTGCCTCAGCCTCCTGAGTAGCTGGGATTACAGGCACGGACCACCACGCCCAGCTAATTTTTTGTATTTTTGGTAGAGACGGGGTTTCACCATGTTGACCAGGATGGTCTCGATCTCTCGACCTCGTGATCCACCCGCCTCGGCCTCCCAAAGTGCTGGGATTACAGGCTTGAGCCACCGCGCCCGGCGCCTATTTTAGTTTTTAATAGAGATGGAGTTTCTCCATGTTGGTCAGGCTGGTCTTGAACTCCTGACTTCAGGTGATCTGCCCACCTTGGCCTCCCAAAGTGCTGGGATTACAGACATGAGCCACGATGCCCAACCAGGGTAGATGGTATAGTTTTAAACCTTAATTTCTTTTTAAGTTATGGAGAGAGAGGCTTAGGAAGGGGCTATGACTTGCCCGAGATCACAGAGTTGGTAAGAGGTGAAACCAGACCTTGCACTCAGGTGCCCTGACTCCAGACTCCAAGTTTCTTCTCTTACACCATCCAATGTCTCTTGTGTACTTTATACAGAAAACAGACTGGGTGCAGTGCCTCACGCCTGTAATCCCAGCACTTTGGGAGGCTGAGGTGGATGGATCACTGGAGGTCAGGAGTTTGAGACCAGCCTGGCCAACATGGCAAAACTACATCTCTACTAAAAATACAAAATTAGCTGGGCATGGTGGTGCATGCCTGTCGTCCTAGCTACTTGGGACTTTGAGACAGGAGAATCACCTAAACCCAGAAAATGCGAGTTGCAGCGAGCTGAGATCACACCATTGAACTCCAGCCTGGGTGACAAGAGGGAAATTCTACCTCAAAAAAAAAATAATAATACTAACTAACTACTCTGTTTTTTTGAGACGGAGTTTCACTCGTTACCCAGGCTGGAGTGCAATGGCGCGATCTTGGCTCACTGCAACCTCCGCCTCCTGGGTTCAGGCAATTCTCCTGCCTCAGCCTCCTGAGTAGCTGGGATTACAGGCACGTGCCACCATGCCCAGCTAATGTTTTGTATTTTTAGTAGAGACGGGGTTTCACCATGTTGACTAGGATGGTCTTGATCTCCCGACCTCGTGATCCACCCACCTCAGCCTCCCAAAGTGCTGGGATTACAGGCTTGAGCCACCGCGCCCGGCCAATACTAACTACTCTTACTGTACTGTGTGTAGACTGAGTATTTTCTCTTTTTTTGATGCTACTTAATGTTTTCTTTTTCTTTTTTTTTGAGATGGAGTTTCACTGTTGTCACCCAGGTTTGAGTGCAGTGGTGTGATCTGTGCTCACTGCAACCTCCACCTCCTGGGTTCAAGTGATTCTCCCACCTCAGCCTCCTGAGTAGCTGGGATTACAGGTGTGCGCCACCATGCTTGGCCAATTTTTGTAATTTCAGTAGAGATGGGGTTTCACCATATTGGCCAGGCTAGTCTGGAACTCCTGACCTCCCGCCTTGGCCTCCCAAAGTGCTGGGATTACAGGCATGAGCCACCGCACCTGGCCTTCTTTAACATTTTCTTCCTAACATCTGTCTGCTTAGCATCCTGAATGAAATAACTATAAATATTTGATAGCTAGTGTTTGATCATGTTTCAAAAAAGATGGCACATTCTTTCTTCTCATGAACTTTAAACTTATTGCACTTGATCTGTTAAAACAGCAGTATTGTGCAGTTAGTGTGTATGTCAAGGCTTTTATTTATGTGTGTCACTCATATCCTTGTTTTCTGTTTTAAATTTTAGGTTCTTGGGGTTTTTCTCTGTCTGTGAGTACTTGGTAAAAAGTTAAACGCTAAAGATAAAAGGCAGCAAATAGTGACCAAACGAATGTTTTTGGCAAATACATTGGTGAAGGCCTCCTTCAGGTAGGTAGAGAGGAGGAGGGAAGAGGGTGGCCTTTCAGTTGGTAAAGACAGCATAAACTTTATACTACTACTATAAGGCCTATTCTGTAGATCTCGAATAGATGAGCAATACTTGAGGGGCACTGCTGATAATGTTGGGTAGAAATTTTAAACAACTTTGAAAGCCAAATATGGACATAGCCTTAAGTTTTGATTTGTCTTTTTTTTTTTTGGATACAGACTCTCATGTCCAGGCTGGAGTGCAATGGCATGATCTTGGCTCACTGCAACCTACACTTCCCAGGTTCAAGTGATTCCTGCCTCAGCCTCCTGAGTAGTTGGTATTACAGGCATGCGACATCATGCCCAGCTAATTTGTGTTTTTAGTAGAGATGGGGTCTCACTATTATTGGCCAGGCTGGTCTGCAACTCCTGACCTCAAGTGATCTGCCCATGTCAGCCTCCCAAAGTGCTGGGATTACAGCATGAGCCAGTGTGCCCAGCTGGTTTGTTTTTAATAGAACAGTGATTTGGCCAAAGTGGCATTTTGGGATTAAATCTCCAGTTTCAGGTCAGGGGCTGGTCTAGAAGGATATTCAGATAGCTTATCTTTTGAGGTGACAGGAACCCTAAACTCTTAAGGCAGTGGTTTTCAAAGTGTGACTCTTTCATTAGCAGCATCAGCATTAACTGGGTGTCTGGGAACATGTTAGAATGCAAATTTTTGCTCCCCTTCCCCCCGCCGAGTTACTGAACTAGAAACTCTGGAGTTGGGGCCCAGCAATCTGTGTTTTAACAAGGCAGGTGATTTTGATGCATGATGCATGCAAAAGTTTGAGAACCATTGCTGTAGAGTAGAAATGGAAAGGAAGAGATAAAAGCAAGACACATTGCCTGTGAAGGACTGACTAAACTTGGTGACGGTTGGATAGCAGCATATTATAATAGAAAAGGGTGCTTAATTGGGGATGTTGAGCCTTGAGTTTTGGTATCAAGTCTATTACCAACTGTGCTTTTATTTTTATTTCTTTTTGAGATGGAGTTTCGCTCTTGTTGCCTGGGGTAGAGTGCAATGGTGTGATCTTGGCTCACTGCAATCTCTGCCTCCTGGGTTCAAGCGATTCTCCTGTCTCAGCCTCCCAGGTGGCTGGGATCACAGGCATGCGCCACCACGCCTGACTAATTTTGTATTTTTTTTTTTAATAGAGATGGTGTTTCACTATATTAATCAGGCTAGTCTCAAACTCCTGACCTCAAGTCATCCACCTGCCTCAGCCTCCCAAAGTGCTGGGATTACAGGTGTGAGCCACTGTGCCTGGCCTATTTTTATTTTATTTATTTATTTTTTTGAGACAGAATCTCTCTCTGTTGCCGAGGCTAGAGTGCAGTAGGTGATCTCGGATCTCTGCAACCTCTGCCTCCTGGGTTCAAGTGATTCTTCTGCCTTAGTCTACCGAGTAGCTGGGACTATAGGCGCGTGCTACCATGTCCAGCTAATTTTTGTATTTTTAGTAGAGACGGGGCTTTCACCATATTGGCCAGGTTGGTCTTGACCTCCTGACCTCGTGATCCACCCGCCTTGGTCTCCCAAAGTGCTGGGATTACAGGTGTGAGCCACTGTGCCCGACCTATTTTTATTATTTTTTTTGAGACAGAGTCTCACTCTGTTGCCCAGGCTGGAGTGCAGTGGCTTGATCTCTGCTCACTGCGACCTCCGCCTCCTGGGTTCAAATGATTCTCCTGTCTCAGCCTTCCTAGTAGCTTGGATTACAGGTGCCTGCCACCATGCCTGGCTAATTTTTGTATTTTTAATGGAGACGGGGTGTTGCCATGTTGGCCAGGCTGGTCTCGAACTTCTGACCACAAATGATGCACCCGCTTTGGCCTCCCAAAGTGTTGGGATTGCAAGTGTGAGCCACCACAGCCTGGAATTTTAAATCTCACATAAAACTTCTGTAAAGTAGTCTCAGATTGTGTTTCCCACATCATGCTTTGCAAAAGTAAGCACGAAGCCCTTTTTTTGTTGTTGCATTTTCACAAAACTAACTTCATGGTCATGACAGCTCTCAACCCAGTTGCGTATTTTCTTTACTCCTTTTAACATATGCGAAGATCAACTTATTTCAGTAACATAAGCATTTACTGTCTAGACATCAGTCATTAAGTTACAGCAGATTTCCTTTTGATATTCTCTCTTTTTTTTTTTGAGATGGAGTCTCACTATGTTGCCCAGGCTGGAGTGCAGTGGCATGATCTCGGCTCACTGCAACCTCTACCTCCCAGGTTCAAGCATTTCTCCTGCCTCAGCCTCCGAGTAGCTGGGACTACAGGCGTTCATCACCACACCCGGGTAATTTTTAATATTTTTAGAAGAGATGGAGTTTCACCATGTTGGCCAGTTTGGTCTTGAACTCCTGATCTCGTGATCCACCCACATCAGCTTCCCAAGGTGCTGATAGTATAGTCATGAGCCACCACGCCTGGCTTGATACTCTCTTTGAAGGATAGGGAAATGCAAGAAAAATTGTGGTGCTGTTGTGAGCAAATGTTAAATTATTATTAATTGCCCTGTAGCTGAAGACTCTATGAACACTCTGAAAAACTACCTCATGAGCTGGTTGTGGCCCTCAGCCTTAATTCATGTCTTTAGATTCTGGATTACAGATGTTAGGAACTTTTTTGTGTGTCAAGGCAGTACTCTGGCTAACTGACTCATATCTGATAGTGACCTCAAGATAATGTGTATTCATAAATGTAGTCATCATTTTATAGTAGTTTTATAATTTCCAAAGTACTTCTATGTCTCTTGTGTCTTTTTGTCATCTTAGTCTTTTGATCATCACCATTGTTGGGTTGAGGTTGCTAGAATTTGTGGACTGTATTATATGTTGCATAATCCCAAAAGTTTCCATTTGCATATCTTAATCTATGTGAATGAAGATGCCCTTGGAGTTCTATGGTGCACACCCTGTAGAACTGTGCACTGATGTTTCTACTCACTACTGAAGTCTGGATTCTAGATAGCTTACCCTTTCATATACTTTCACTGCATTCTGTGTTTACCTTTGTAGCCTTCGTGTAACTACAATTAACATTACTAGTGTAATTATTTGTTTAATATCTGACTTTTTCACCAGACCAGAAACTTTTGGGGGGATAAGGTAAAGGAAAAGTCACACTGCGTATTTGAAACTAGGAAGACAAAAGCCCAATCTCATGGATAATAATAGCACACATTGATTGAATGTATACTGTGTGCTTGGTACTGGCGTTTTCCATATACTCACTAATTTAATTCTCAAGAACCCTTTGAAATGGATTATTTGACTCCCTTTTTACAGTTTTGGAAACAGATGCAAAGTACAGTTAAATAACTTGTCTCAGGTTATCCAGTTAAGAGACAGAGCCAGAATTCAAAGTAAACAGTCTGGTGATTCCAGAGCATACTAAGTTATACTGCCTCTTCATCAACTTTGTTGGGACACAGCTTGTAAGTGTTTTGCTGATGGATTTAGGGTGTTTCCCAAGTCATCTTTTCTCATTCAGTAGATTCATTCACTTAAACAAATGTTTGTTGAGTGCTTATGTTGTACTAAGCATTTTATTTGGGTCTTCCAAATGCTGTGGTTTCAGATAATGCTGATTGCTTTGAAGAAATTACGAGGATGATGATACACTTGTAGGATGGAGAATTAAGTCATCAGTGAAAGGCTTTTTGAGAAGATGGCATTTTGTACTGAGATCTGAGTGATGAATAGCCAATCTTGTGATGTTCAAGGGGTCAGGACCAGATCTGGGCGGAAAGAACTCTTAAGTATAGGGAAAAGGCAATGCAAAGCCCCAAGGTAGGAATGAGAAAACAATACTAAGCATTTAACCATGTTCAGATACCATGTAGGGCTCTGGGTTACAGTAATTAATAAAACAGGTATGGTCCTTCTGTCATGGAACTTCTGATCTGGTGGAAAAGTCAGACATTAAACAAATACTAGTAATGTTAATTATAGTTACACAGAGGGCTGCAAAGGTAAACACAGGCTGCAATGAGTGTATATGATAGAGTGAGCTAATCCAGACTTCAGTGGGTAGAAACGTTAGAGAACACTTTCCTGAGAAGGACTTTGAAGTTGAGACCTCAAGAGTGACTAGGAGGTAACCAGGCAAAGATGCAGAGTGATTAGCACCTGCAGAAACTGTTAAGGTTGGCGAGAATTTGCCATGTTTGAGAAACCTGCCAGCCTACTAAACAAAACACCAAAAGGCCATTGTAACTGAAGAGACACGAGTGGATGAGAGTTAAAATCTTGACAAGGTAGACAGGTCAGATTGAATAGGGTGTTATTCTGAAGCCGTTGGGAAGGCAGAAGTTCAGCAGAGTAGTAATGCGTTTGGACTAATATCAGTGGGCAATGTAGAGAAAGGGTCAGGGAGAAGGCAAGAGTAGATTTGAGGAGATTAATTAGGAGGCTACTATAATGGTTCAGATAAGATATGATTTGGTATGGTTGAGTACTGACAGAATTAGAGAGGAGATTGATTCTATACTTGAGAGTCTATGATCGATTCTATGATTGAGAAATACATATGAAATAGAATCATAGGACTTTTCATTGAATGTTTTGAGGGTCAGTGTAAAGGAGGTAATATATGGCCGGGCTCAGTGGCTCACACCTATAATCCCAGCACCTTGGGAGGCTGAGGTGGGTAGATGACGATGTCAGGAGATCAGGACCATCCTGGCCAATATGATAAAACCCTGTCTCTACTAAAAATACAAAAATTAGGTGGGCGAGGTAATTACAGTGGGTGCCTGTAATTCCAGCTACTCGGGAGGCTGAGGCAAGAGAATCACTTGAATCAGGGAGTCAAAGGTTGCAGTGAGCAAAGATCACAGCACTGCACTCCAGCCTGGTGACAGAGCGAGACTGCATCTCAAAAAAAAAAAAAAAGACGTAAATATATGCATGACTCCCAGGTTTTCCTAGTTGTTTTATTGAAATAGGGTATACTGCACTCCAGCCTGGGTAACAAGAGCGAAACTCCGTCTCAAAAAAAAAAAAAAAAAAAAAAGAAATAGGGTATACTGAAGGAAGAGCAGGTTTGAGGACTGAGCAAAGGAGCCTAAGTTCAGTTTTGAAAAAGTTTAAAAAGGTTGAATGTGAAGTGTTTGTGAAATATCACAGTAGAACTGTTGAGTAGGTAATTGGGTATGATTCTGGGCCTCAGGAAGGACTTATTGGCATATGATTGGGTCTTTTTTTTTTTTTTTTTTTTTTTTTTTAGAAGAGGTCTCACTCTTTTGCCCAGGCTGGAGTACAGTGGTGCCATCTCAGCCCACTGCAGCCTCTGCCTTCCACGTTCAAGTGATTCTGCCATAGCCTCCTGAGTAGTTGGGCCTACAGGCGCCTGCCACCACACTTAGCTAATTTTTGTAATTTTAGAAGAGTCCAGGTTTCACAGTGTTGGCCAGGCTGGTCTCAAACTCCTCATCTCAAATGATCCTCCTGCCTTGGCCTCCCAAAGTGCTGGGATTACAGGCGTGAGCCACAGTGCCTGGCCCCATGTATCTTTTCTATTACTTTTTTTTTTTTTTTGAGACAAAGTTTCGCTCTTGTTACCCAGGCTGGAGTGCAATGGCGCAATCTCGGCTCACCGCAACCTCCGCCTCCTGGGTTCAAGCAATTCTCCTGCCTCAGCCTCCTGAGTAGCTGGGATTACAGGCACATGCCACCATGCCCAGCTAATTTTTGTATTTTTTTAGTAGAGACGGGGTTTCACCATGTTGACCAGGATGGTCTCGATCTCTCGACCTCGTGATCCACCCGCCTTGGCCTCCCAAAGTGCTGGGATTAACAGGCTTGAGCCACCGCGCCCGGCCTTACTTATTTTTTCTTAAGATGGAGTCTTACTGTATTCCCCAGGCTGGAGTGCAGTGGTGTGATTCAGCTTACCGCAACTTCCACCCTCCCCACCCTGCCACCCCAACCGGTTCAAGCAATTCTTGTGCCTCGGCCACCTGAGTAGCTGGGACTACAGGTGCATGCCACCACACCCGACTAATTTTTTGTATTTTTAGTAGGTTTTGCCATGTTACCCAGGCTGCTCTCGAACTCCTGATCTCAGGCAGTCCACCCACCTCGGCCTCACAAAGTCTACAATTGTAGTGGGCACTGTGCCTGGTCTTTTCTATTATTTCTTATGTTGTGCTTCCAAGGTTCTGATGATGGTGTTCTCATCTTCTGTGATTTTCTTTCTTTCCTTTTTTTTTTTTTTTTTTTAAATAAAGATGGGGTTTCACCATGATGGCCAGGCTGGTTTTGAACTCCTGACCTCAGATGATCCACCCACCTCGGCCTCCCAAAGTGCTAGGATTACAGGCCTGAGCCACCACACCCGGCCCGATTTTCCCACTCTATAAGGTCACTGGCGGGTGGGATGGACACTGGACTTTGGTAATAGACCGGCTTTTGAATTTCAGCCTGTAAACTCTGTAATATTACCTAATCTTGTTGAACTTTACTTTTTCATTGGTGTAGTAGTGAAAATAAAACTTTTTGGAAATAGTTTCTAAGTGCTTAGTTAACTTTAGAGGGTTTGCCATTGTAGGCCCCAACTCCTTAGCCTGATACTCAGGCCCAGTTGACTGTTACATGTTCCCAAACCAAGCTGCCTGCCCGCTTGTTTTTGTCCACATACATGTAATATCCTGTCTCTCAATTTCTACCCTAGCTTTCATCCTCTAAAGCCCATTTGAAATACCATGTGTTGAAGGAATCCAGTTTTTCTGAGTCCTCGTAGTTTTTTCTCCTTTCCTCTCTTAATCTAACTGGATATAAAATAGAAAGTTGATAGCCGGGCACAGTGGCTCACACCTGTAATCCCAACACTTTGGGAAGTCAAGGCAGGTGGATCACTTGAGGTCAGGAGTTTGAGACCAGCCTGGCCAACATGGTAAAACCGCGTCTCTACTAAAAATACAAAAATTAACAGGGTGTGGTGGTGGGCGCCTTTAATTCCAGCTACTCAGGAGGCTGAGGTGGGAAAATTGCTTGAACCTGGGAGGCGGAGGTTGCAGTAAGCTGAGATGGTGCCACTGCACTCGAGCCTGGTCAACAGAGGGAGACCTTATGTCTCAATTAAAAAAAAAGAAAGCCAGGAGTGGTGTCTCACGCCTGTTAATCCCAGCACTTTGGGAGGCCGAGATGGGCGGATCACAAGGTCAGTAGTTCAAGACCAGCCTGGCCAATATGGTGAAACCCCATCTCAACTAAAAATTACAAAAATTAGCTGGACGTGGTGGCGGGCACTGTAGTCCTGGCTACTCAAGAGGCTAAGTCAGGAGAATCGTTTGAACCCGGGAGGTGGAGGCTGCAGTGAGTGGAGATCGTGCCACTGCACTCCAGCCTGGGCGATGGAGCAAGACTCCATCTCAAAAAAAAAGAAAGCAAGCATGATACTATTCAAATCATTGAGACTCTTATTAATTTTACTGATTGGTTAATAATGCATGGTTTTATGACAACAAAGTAGAACGTAATAAAATTAATCGCTTTATTCAATGGTTACATGCTGGTGGTAATACTGTAATTATCAGGAGGGTGGTGGTTAGATTGCAGTCAAAGAGAAGGGGAGCCAAGGACTAAGAATTTGCTATATCTAATTGCCCCACTTACTCTAGTCATTAGTGAAAAGAGGAACAGACTATTCATGTCCCTTGAAACCTTTGTCTTAGTCTGTGCTCACTAGACTTCTTTTGTTTGTTTTTTTTTTTTTTTTGTTTTGTTTTTTTTTTTTAAGACGGAGTTTCGCTCTTGTTACCCAGGCTGGAGTGCAATGGCGCGATCTCGGCTCACCGCAACCTCCGCCTCCTGGGCTCAGGCAATTCTCCTGCCTCAGCCTCCTAAGTAGCTGGGATTACAGGCATGCACCACCACGCCCAGCTAGTTTTTTGTATTTTTAGTAGAGACGGGGTTTCACCATGTTGACCAGGATGGTCTCGATCTTTCGACCTCGTGATCCACCCGCCTCGGCCTCCCAAAGTGCTGGGATTACAGGCTTGAGCCACCGCGCCCGGCCGACTTCTTTTGTTTTTAAGAAATGGGGGTCTCACTATTTTCACAAGCTGGTCTCAAACTCCTGAGCTCAAGTGATCTTCCCACCTCAGCCCCGGGCTACTTTCATAATTAGTTTTTGGGTTTTTTTTTTTTTTTGAGATGGAGTCTCCTTCTGTCACCCAGGCTGGAGTGCAGTGGCGCGATCTGAGCTCACTGCAGCCTCCACCTCCTGGGCTCAGGCAATTCTTCTGCATTAGCCTCCCAATGCAGAAGGAGGACTATAGGTGTGTGCCACCATGCTCAGCTAATTTTTATATTTTTTGTTAGGGATGGGGTTTTACCGTGTTGGCCAGGCTGGTCTCAAACCCCTGGCCTCAAGTGATCTGCCTGCCTTGGCCTCCCAAAGTGCTGGGATTACGGGCATGAGCCACCGCGCCCAGCTTGTTAAGTGCTTGCAGTATAAAATAACTCTTATATATAGCACTTACCAAAGTTGCCATTTTATATTTCTTTGGAGTATTATTTGATGATTCCACTGTTAGGGTATACACATCATTAAAGGCTGCTATCATGTCTTTTCTCACCATTTCATGACTGTGCTTGGTATAATGCCTTACTAGGTGCTTAATGTTTTGTTTTGTTTTGTTTTCTGTGAATGTTCACATCTAAAATGCTCTTCCTCCAGCCTCATTCTTTTTTCTTGGTAAGTTCCTAATTACCCCCTAAAGCTCCCAGAGATTGACCTTTTCTTGTACTCTCCTTTGTTGTATTCCCAGAACATTTTATATGTATTTCTGTTGTGGGACCAGTCACTTTGTGTTATGTGTTGCTTAATGATGGGGATATGTCCTGAGAAATGCTTCGTTAGGCGGTTTTGTCATGGGAACATCGGAGAATATACTTGCACAAACCTAGATGGCATCACCTACTGTGCACCTAGACAATGTGGTACAGCCTATTACTCTTAGGCTACAAACCTGTCCAGCATGTTACTTTATGTTGAATATTGTAGGGAATTGTAATGCAATTATACGTATTTGTGTTTCCTAAACATAGAAAAGACTGTGAGCCCAGCACTTTGGGAGGCTGAGGCGGGTGGATCACCTGAGATCAGGAGTTCAAGACCAGCCTGACCAACATGATGAAACTCCGTCTCTACTAAAAATACAAAATTAGCCGGGCATGGTGGCACATGCCTGTAATCCCAGCTGCTTGGGAGGCTGAGGCAAGAGAACGCTTGAATCCAGGAGGCAGAGGTTGCTGTGAGCCAAGATCGTGCCATTGCACTTCAGCCTGGGCAACAAGAGCAAAACTCTGTCTCAAAAAATAAGTAAATAAATAAAATAAAAAATAAGAAAAGGCACACTAAAACTATAGTTTTTTGTTTGTTTGTTTGTTTGTTTGGAGACGGAGTCTTGCTCTGTTGCCAGGCTGTAGTGCAGTGGTGCAATCTCAGCTCACTGCAACTTCCACCTCATGGGTTCAAGCGATTGATTCCCCTGCCTCAGCCTCCTGAGTAGCTGGAACTACATGTGCACACCACCATGCCTGGCTAATTTTTTGTATTTTAGTAGAGACGGGGTTTCACCATGTTGTCCTGGATGGTCTCTATCTTCTGACTGCCAGTGATCCGCCCGCCTCGGCCTCCCAAAGTGCTTGGGATTACAGGTGTGAGACACCATGCCCAGCCAAACTATAGTATTAAAATATTACAGGACCGCTGTTACATATATGGTTGTTGACTGAAACGTCATTAAGTGGCATATGTCTGTATTTGACCATGAGTCTCTTTTTACTTCTTAAAGATAGATTTCTTTAAACAAGGAGTATGTCTCATTCAGGTGCTCAAAAAATGTGTATTGAATTGAACAAAAATGTGTTACGTAGTCCTAAAAATACGTAAAATATAGAGAGAACACAACAACCGAATTTCAGCAGTGCAAAGAACCTTCCTGATTAGGTTGGTAATCAGGAAGCATAGGTTAGTTATCTAGCTTTATTTTATTCATCTACAAGTTTCTTAGTTTTAACAATTTAAGCCAGTTGTTTTCAGAATGTCCCCAGACCGTATTATCTGGGAACCAGTTAGAAATGGAATTCTTGGGCCTGGCATGGTGGCTCACGCCTGCAATCCCAGCACTTTGGGAGGCCGAGGTGGGCAGATCACCTGAGGTCAGGAGTTTGAGACCAGCCTGGCCAACATGGCAAAACCCCATGTCTACTAAAAATACAAAAAAATAACCAGGGATGGTGATGTGTGCCTGCAGTCCTACCTGCTAGGAAGGCTGAGGCAGAAGAATCACTTGAACCTGGGAGGCAGAGGTTGCAGTGAGCCGAGATTGCACCACTGCACTCCAGCCTGGGTGACAGAGCAGGACTCCATCTCAAAAGCAAAAAATGAAAAGGAAATGGAATTCTTGGATCCTAACCGAAATGTACTAAATCAGAAACTCTGGGAGTGGGGACTCTACAGCCTGTGTTTCAACTAGTTCTCCAGGTGATTCATAAGGTAAAGTTTGAGAACCATTGGAACTGTTGTAGCAGTTTTTCTGTTTGTTTAAAAAAAATAATGACTAGAGGTTGCTACCTTAATTTCAGACTTCACAGATTAAAGGTACTTTAAAATTGTTTCTTCATAATTCCTGCCAGTTGAATTTGCTGACATTTTTCTAAACCATGAATGGTATCTTAGGCACAGTATCCTTGAATCACAGGCAGTAGATTTAAGTTTTTGAAGACTGCTTCTTTCCCCCACGCTCCTAAAGTCTTAAGTATTTATTTATTTATTTATTTATTTATTTAGAGATAGGGTGTCACCATGTTGGCCATGCTGGTCTCGAACTCTTGACCTCAGGTGATCCACCCATCTCGGCCTCCCAAAGTGCTGGGATTACAGGTGTGAGCTACTGCGCCTGGCAAGTCTTAGTTAAATAACCTTCAGTGAGTACAGAATGGGCCCATTACTATGCCCTTCCTGGTGACACCAGTGAACCAAGCCAGGGCAAGTAAGTGTACCCTGCAGCCTTGCCACTCAAAGGATTGCCTCTTTTATTTTTCCCCCCTTTCTTTCTTTTCTTTTTTCTTTTGAGATAGTCTCGCTTTGTCACTCAGGCTGGAGTGCAGTGGCGTGATCTTGGCTCGCTGCAACCTCTGCGTCCCAGGTTCAAGTGATTCTTCTGAGCCTCTCAAGTAGCTGGGATTGCAGGTATCCATCACCACGCCCAGCAGATTTTTGTATATTTAGTAGAGACAGGGTTTCTCAATGTTGGCCAATCTGGTCTTGAACTCCTGACTTCAGGTGATCCGCCCACTTTGGCCTCTCAAATTGCTGGGATTACAGGTGTGAGTCACTGTGTCTGGCCTTTTTGTTTTTTTAAAGAGATGAATCTCTCTATGTTGTTTGCCCAGGCTAGTCTTAAACTCGTAGGTTCAAGTGATCTTTCTGCCTCAGCCTCCCAAAGTACAGGGATTACAGGCATGAGCCACTATGACTGGCCCAAAGGTTTTAAGGTTGCTGCTGCTGTTTTTGTTTGTTTGTTTGTTTTTTTAAAGACAGAGTCTTGCTCTGTCACCCAGGCTGGAGTGCAGTGGTGCGATCTTGGCTCACTGCAACCTCTGCCTCCCGAGTTCAAGTGATTCTCCTGCCTCGTCTCCCTAGTAGCTGGGATTATAGGTGTCTGGCTGTTTTTGTCCTTTTTTTAGTAGAGTCCCGGTTTCACTGTGTTGCCCAGGCTGGTCTCCTGACCTTAAGTGATCTGCACACCTTGGCCTCCCACAGTTTTGGGATTACAGGTGTGAGCCACCATACCTGGTCTACTCCTGGGTTCTTAGCTTGAGTTCCTGGTTGATGGGTGGTGTCACCAATTGAGAGAGAATACTGGGTTTAGGGGTTGGGTGTGGCGGTTCACGCCTATAATTCCAACACTTTAGGAGGCTGAGGCAGAAGTGCTTGAGCATAGGAGTTCCAGACTAACCTGGGCAACATGGCAAAATCCCATCTCTCCAAGAAATACAAAAATTAGCCAGCTGTCATGGCACGTACCTGTAGTCCCAAGTACTTGGGAGGCTGAGGTGGGAGGATCACTTGAGCCTGGGAGGTCAAGGCTGCAGTGAGCCATGATTGCACCACTGCACTCCAGCTTGGGAGACAGTGAGACCTTGTCTCGGAAAAAAAAAAAAAAAGAAAAGAGAATGCTATGGTTTTATACAAAAGTTAAGAATATAGGCTGGAAGAACATACTGGGCAACATGGCAAGACCGTGTCTCAAGAAAACCTTAAAAAGAAGTTACAAGTAGGCTGGCTTGGTGGTTCACGTCTGTAATCCCAGCACTTTGGGAGGGCAGGGCAGGCCGATCACCTGAGATCAGGAGTTTGAAACTAGCCTAGCCAACATGGTGAAATCCCACCTCTACCAAAAATACAAAATAATTAGCCAGGCGTGGTGGCGGACACCTGTAATCCCAGTTTCTTGGAAGGCTGAGGCAGGAGAATTGCTTGAATCTGGGAGGTGGAGGTTGCAGTGAGCCGAGATTGCACCATTGCACTCCAGCCTGGGCAATGAGCAAAACTCCATTTCAAAAAAAAAAAAAAGAAAGTTACAAGTATACTTTGTTTTATTTATATTAACCTTTATGTCTCTAGTAGCGTATTTATGTCACCAATTATTTATTGAGTCTGCTTTATGAAGAACCTTACCAGAGATTCTGGGTTATGATTTGGTTAGATCCGGATCACTTTTTATTAGGTAGAACTAGTTAAAAAACACTATATTTTAATTACTACATGGATTATTTAATTTTTCTTTAGGCCTCTTGCCTCATGCTTGCCCAAGTCAAAGGTTGATAAATACTACTCATTTAGTTTTGTGGGCACTTTCTCAGTTTATCCCCCTCTCTTTGGACTGTCACTCCACATTGTCCTCTAAATCATTTATGAAAATATAAGAAACTGTCCTAAACATTATATTTTAAGGATTATAAGCATCTGAAGTTATCTATCCATTTTCTTCTCTCTCTTATTTTTTAGCCATTTCTTTGTATGTGAAACAATTTTTCCATATTGTTTTGGGGGTACGTGTGATACTTTATTAAATGCCCAGATTGTAATGACCAAGTCAAGAGTATTTGGGGTGTCTTATCACCTTGAATATTTAATATTTTTAGGTGTTAGGAACATTTTAAGTCCTCTTCTCAAACTATTTTGAAATATACAATTCATTGTTATTTATTATAGTCACCCTACTCTGCTATTGAACATTAGAACTTACTCCTTTTTTTTAAGATGGGGTTTCACCATAATGGCCAGGCTGGTCTTGAATTCCTGACCTCAGATGATTCATCCACCTCGGCCTCCCAAAGTGCTAGGATCACAGGCATGAGCCACCACGCCTGGCAGAACTTATTCCTTCTAACTGTATCTTCATGCCCATTAACCAGCCTCTATGCATCCCCTTGCCCCCTATACACATACACACCCTTCCCAGCCCCTGGTGTCCATCATTCTATTCTCTCTTTATGATATCAACTTTTTTAGTTCTAATGTTTGAGTGAGAACACGTGATACTTGTCTTTCTGTGCCTGGCTTATTTCACTTTACTTAGTGTTCTCCAGTTCCATCCATGTTTCCAAAAATGACAGGATTTCTTTCTTTTTTATGGCTGAATAGTATTTCATTATCCATATATACAACATTTTCTTCATTCTTTGATGGATACTTGGTTGATTCCATATCTGTGGTACTGTGAATACTGCTGAAAAATATGGAATGGTGTCTTACACCTGTAATCCCAGCACTTTGAGGGGCTGAGGTGGGTGGATCACCTGAGGTCAGGAGTTTGAGAGCAACCTGGTCAATGTGATGAAACCTCATCTCTACTAAAAATACAAAAAATTAGCTGGGCTGGTGGTTTGTGCCTGTAATCCCAGGTATTTGGGAGATCGAGGCAGGAAAATTGCTTGAACCCGGGAGGCAGAGGTTGCAGTGAGCCAAGATTGCGCCTCTGCATTCCTGCCTGGGCAACAGAGTGAGACTCTGTTTCAAAACAAAACATTTTATGTTTTGAGTTTCTCCATTATGGAATCCATGTGGCCATTGTGACAGCACATTTAGGAAAGCCTCTGTTGATACTTGTGGAATCCTAAGTTGGAACTTTGGGGGGTTCTCAGCAACCGTGAGCCAAGGAACCCCAATGGATAAAAGAGTAGGAGTTTCAAGAAGCATGGTCAGAGTCAAGTCATTAGTTGTGGTGGTATAGGCATCTTAAGTATCCTGTGTAAGAATAGCCATCTCATTTTGCATAGATTGAGAGTCTTCTAATCACCCAGCCACATCATCTTCTTTTTTTTTGTTTTGAGACAGAGTGTCACTCTCGTTGCTAAGGCTGGAGTGCAATGGCTCAATCTCAGCTCACTGCAACCTCTGTCTCCTGGGTTCAAGCGATTCTCCTGCCTCAGTCTCTGGAGTAGCTGGGATTATAGGCATGTGCCACCACACCTGGCTAATTTTGTATTTTAGTAGAGACAGGGTTTCTTCATGTCGGTCATGCTGGTCTCAAACTCCTGACCTCAGGGGATCTGCCTGCCTCAGCCTCCCAAAGTTCTGGGATTACAGACATGAGCCACCACACTCGGCCTACAATCTTTTTTTTTTTTAAAGACAGTGTCTCACTCTGCCACCCAGGCTGAAGTGCAGTGGTGTAATCTTGGTTCACTGCAACCTCCGCTTAACCGAATTCAAGCAATTCTCCTGCCTCAGTCACCCAAGTAGCTGGTAATACAGGCATGTGCCATGATTCCTGGCTAATTTTTGTATTTTCAGTAGAGACAGTGTTTTACCATGTTGTCCAGGCCTGTCTCGTACTCATGACCTTATGATCTGCCCACCTTGGCCTACCAGAGTGCTGGGATGATAGGCATGATCCACTGCTCCCAGCCTTTTTTCTTTTTTTTTCTTTTCTTTTCCTTTTTTTGAGATATACTCTTGCTCTGTCACCCAGGCTGGAGTGCAGTGTAGCAGTCTCAGCTCACTGCAGCCTTGACACCTGCCCCCCAGCTCAAGTGATCTTCACGCCTCAGCTTCTTGAGTAGCTGGGACTGCAGGCACATGCTACCATGCCTGGCTAATTAAATTTTTACATGCCTGGCTAATTAATTTTTTTTTTTTTGTAGAGACATGGTCTTGCTATGTTGCCCAAGCTAGTCTTGAACTCCTGGACTTAAGCAATCCTCTCACCTTGGCCTCCCAAAGTGTTAGAATTATAGACGTGAGCATAAGTTTTAAGACCTATGTTACAGGACTATTGGCTAAAATTTCTTAATCTTATTCTGTTGTAATAATCATTTGAATGGCTTAAGTATGCCTATTTATGTTAGTCATATTTGTTGGTTTCTGCTGAAGCTCTAATGAAAATAGAATGACAAGCTGGCACATGTCCATTTGAAGTGAAATCTGTCTGCTCATTTCATAAGCATCCAGTAGGTTCCTTGTCACAGCACTTTAGACTAGGGGCACTGGTTTAGTTGTGAAATAATGTCTGATCAGTTTCTGAAAATGAGAAGTTCCTTTGGGTGTAGTCCTTTTTCCATATGCTGTTAAATTCCTAAAACTAGTTTATTGACTAGTTGTACTGTAGGATTTGTAGGGTTTTTTTTTTTTTTTTTTTTTTTTTAGTTGGAGTCTTGCTCTGTTGCCCAGGCTGGAGTGCAGTGGCACGATCTCTGCTTATGGCAACCTTCACCTCCTGGGTTCTAGTGATTCTCCCACCTCACACTCCCTAATAGCTGAGATTACAGGTGCATGCCACCATGCCCGGCTAATTTTTGTGTGTTTTTTTTTAGCATCGATGGGGTTTCACCATGTTGGCCAGGCTGGTCTTGAACTACTGACTCAGGTGATCCACCCACCTCAGCCTCCTAAGGTGCTGGGATTACAGGCATGAGCCACCGCACTCGGCTATACTCTATTAATATTATTTTGAGAGGGAATCTCGCAGTGCCACTTGGGCTGGAGTGCAGTGGTGCAATCTCAGCTCACTGCAACCTCCGCCTTCGCCTCCCTGGTTCAAGTGATTCTCCTGCTTCAGCCTCCCTAGTAGTTGGGACTACAGGTGTGTGCCACCACATCCGGCTAATTTTTTGTATTTTTAGTAGACGTGGGGTTTTACCAAATTGGACAGGCTGGAATTTCCTATAGGTTATTTGCCCATTTTTCTCTTATTAGTAAGTTATATATACTTTTTTAGGGCATTAAAAATAAAAATACAAGGAGCTCAATTATGTATTTGTTTTTCTGTGTTTCCTATTAAAGCCTTATCATTCCTAAAAGTGCAGTAATTAAAATTCGAAACGTTTTTTAAAATTACTATAAAAATTAAACATATGTGAAGTAAACGATGGTGTATTTAACACCTGTATACCCATTGCCAAGCTTGAACAGTCATCAAAATGTAAAATTCTTCTTTTATCTCTATCTTCTACTCCCTCTCATTTGTCTTGAAATAAATCCCCGATAGTATTATTTCATTTGTAAACACTTCAGTTATATAATATATATTTTGTTTGTTTCTTTTTTTGAGATGGAGTCTTGTTCTCCTTGAGCAAGCTGGAGTGCAATGACGTGATCTCAGCTCACTGCAGCCTCCACCTCCCAGGTTCAAGCAGTTCTCCTGCTTCAGCCTCCCAAGTAGCTGGGATGGCAGGCGTTTACCACTATGCCTGGCTGATTTTTGTATTTTTAGTAGAGATGGGGTTGGCTTGTCTCAAACTCCTGACCTCAGGTGATCTTCCTGCCTTGGCCTCCCAAGGTGCTGGGATTATAGGCATTAGCCACTGTATCTGGCCTGTCTGTTCATTTCATAAGCATCTGAGAAGGTATTTGCATCTTTGCTACAGAACTTTGGGAGCACTAGCATCAGTATGAAATAGTGTCTTTCCAGTTTCTGAAAACTAACTTCTTGTGAAGAAGCACATGCAGAAAAGACCATAAACCATAAATTTATATAGTGTAGTGAATAATCATGAAGCAAATACCTGTGTAACTACCACTCATTCAAGATTTGAAATTGCCACCACTTCAAAAGCTTTTTTACAACTTTCCCAATCAATAGTTCCTTTTTCTTAGTGGAATTATAACTTAGTTTTGCTTTTTTCTTTCTTTCTTTTTTTTTCTTTTTTTTTTGAGACAGGGTCTCACTGTTGCCCACGCTATAGTGCAGTGGCACGATGTTGGAGCACTGCAGCCTCCGTCTCCTGGATTCCATCGATTCCATTGATTTTCCTGCCTCAGCCTCCTGAGTAGCTGGGATTACAGGTGTTGACCACCACGCCTGGCTAATTTTTGTATTTTTAGTAGAAACGAGGTTTCATCATGACCAGGCTGGCCTTGAATTCTTTACCTCAAGTGATCCACCTGCCTAGGCCTCCCAAAGTGCTGGGATTACAGGCATCAGCCACTGTGCCTGGCTTTAAAAAGAATTTATGTTTTTTTTGTGAGATGGAATCTTGCTCTGTTGACTGGACTGGAGTGCAGTGGCACAATCTCGGCTTGCTGAAACCTCCACTTTCTAGGTTCAAGCGATTCTCCTGCCTCAGCCTCCTGAGTAGCTGGGACAACAGGCATGCCTAGCTAATTTTTGTATTTTTTTCTTCTTTTTTTGAGACGGAGTTTTGCTCTTGTTACCAGGCTGGAGTGCAGTGGTGTGATATCAGCTCACTGCAACCTCCGCCTCCTGGGTTCAAGCAATTCTCCTGCCTCAGCCTCTCTGGTAGCTGGGACTACAGGCATGTGCCACCATGCCCAGCTAATTTTGGTATTTTTAGTAGAGACGGGGTTTCACCATGTTTACCCCGATGGCCTTGATTTCTGGACCTTGTGATCCACCCGCCTTGGCCTCCCAAAGTGCTGGGATTATAGGCCTGAGCCACCACTCCCGGCCTAATTTGTATTTTTAGAAGAGATGGGGTTTCACTATGTTGGTCTCAAACTCCTGACCTCGTGATCTGCCTGCTTCAGCCTCCCAAAGTGGTGGGATTACAGGTGTGAGCTACCATGCCTGGCCTATTTTTGTATTTTTTAGTAAGTTGGGGTTTCTCCATGTTGCCCAGGCTGGTCTCAAACTCCTGACCTCAAGTGATCTGCCTGCCTCCCGAAGTGTTGGGATTACCAGGGTGAGCCATTGTGCCTGGCCCTTGGCCTTTTTTTATTTTCTTTTTTTTCGAGACAGAATTTCGCTCTTATTTCCCATCCTGGAGTATAGTGGCGCAATCTTGGCTCACTGCGACCTCCACCTCCCAGGTTCAAGCGATTCTCTTGCCTCTGCCTCCCGATTAGCTGGGATTACAGGCATGCACCACCATGCCCAGCTAATTTTATATTTTTGGTACAGATGAGATTTTTCCATATTGGTCAGGCTGGTCTTGAACTTCTAACCTTAGGTGATCTCCCTGCCTTGGTCTCCCAAAGTGCTGGGATAACAGGCATGAGCCATCGTGCCTGACCCCCCAATTTTTTTTAATACGAAGTTTTTAGAGACAAGTGTTGCTCTGTTACCTCACCCAGGCTGGAGTGCAGTGGAACAGTATTAGCTCACTGTATCCGTAGTCTCCTGGGCTCAATTGATCCTCTTGCCTCAGCCTCCTGAGTAACTGGGACTACAGGTGTGCACCACCAAGACCAGCTAATATTTGGTGGGTGTTTTTTTGTTGTTGTTTGTTTCTTTTGTAGAGAGAGGGTTTCTCTGTGTTATCCATGATGGTCTTGAACTCTTGACCTAAGCGATCCTCCTGCTTCAGCCTCCCAACGTACTGGGATTATAGGTGTGAGCCATTGTGCCTGACTTTTTATTTATTTTTTTGGGAGGAAATCTTGCTCTGTGATCTAGGCTGGAGTATAGTGGTGTGATCCCAGCTCACTGCAAGCTCTGCCTCCCAGATTCGAGTGATTTTCCTGTTTCAGCCTCCCAAGATGCTGGGTGTACAGATGCTTGCCACCACACCCAGGTAATTGTTTTGTATTTTTAGTAGAGACGGGGTTTCACCATGTTGTTCAGACTGGTCTCGAACTCCTGACCTTAGGTGATCTACCCACCTTGGCCTCTCAAAGTGCTAAGATTACAGGTGTAAGCCATGGCGTCCAACCTTTCACATGGTTTTTAAAATCTGGTCCTTGGGGCTGGGTGCTGTGGCTCATGCCTGTAATCCCAGCATTTTGGGAGGCTGAGGTGGGTGGATCATCTGACATCAGGAGTTCGAGACCAGCCTGGCCAACATGGTGAAACCCTGTCTCTACTAAAAATACCAAACAGGGTCGGGCGCGGTGGCTCACGCCTGTAATCCCAGCACTTTGGGAGGCCGAGGTGGGTGGATCACAAGGTCAAGAGATCGAGACCATCCTGGTCAACATGGTGAAACCCCGTCTCTACTAAAAATACAAAAAATGAGCTGGGCATGGTGGCACGTGCCTGTAATCCCAGCTACTCAGGAGGCTGAGGCAGGAGAATTGCCTGAACCCAGGAGGCGGAGGTTGCAGTGAGCCGAGATCGCGCCATTGTACTCTAGCCTGGGTAACAAGAGCGAAACTCCATCTCAAAAAAACAAACAAACAAACAAACAAACAAACAAACAAACCAGGTATGGTGGTGTGTGCCTGTAATCCCAGCTACTTGGGAGGCTGAGACAAGAGAATACCTTGAACTTGGGAGGCAGAGGTGTCAGTGAACTGAGATTGCACCAGTGCACTCCAGCCTTCCAGAGCAAGAGTTTGTCTCAAGAAAAAAAAAAAAAAAAAAAAAAAGATCCTTGAGTCATCCCTTTCACAGGGAATATGGTAGTATTCCAGTTTTTTCATTAGGAAATAAAGGCTCATAGAGGCAAAATTACTTACTCTAATGTTATACTAGTAAGCAGTAGAACAGAGACTGGATACCAGGTCTCTCTTCAGGTTGAATTTCTTTCCATTATACCATATTTTGCTTTTCTTTTTTCTCGTTACCTGAAAGTGATACCGTACTTGGCTACTTTCTCTTTTTTTTAAGTTTTCTGCCCTCTTACTTACTTTTGGACCTTTGTACATGCTGTTCTTTCTGAATCAAACATTTTCCTTCCTTTCTAAATCCACCTTTCAGATTTCAGCTTAAGTGTTATGTCCTTTGGGAATTTTTTTTTTTTTTTTTTGAGACGGAGTTTCACTCTTGGTTACCCAGTCTAGAGTGCAATGGCGCAATCTCGGCTCACCGCAACCTCTGCCTCCTGGGTTCAGGCAATTCTGCTTCAGCCTCCTGAGGAGCTGGGATTACAGGCATGTGCCACCATGCCCAGCTAATTTTTCGTATTTTTAGTAGAGACGGAGTTTCACCATGTTGACCAGGATGGTCTCGATCTCTTGACCTCATGATCCACCTGCCTCGGCCTCCCAAAGTGCTGGGATTACAGGCTTGAGCCACCGTGCCCGGCCGGGAATTTTTTTTTTTTTTAAATTACTGCTTTTGATGAGCTGTATGTATCTCTAGGAAACTTTCAGTATCTTCCTCTGTTTCTGGTATGATCTCGGCTCACTACAACCTCCACCTCCCAGGTTCAAGCAATTCTCCTGCGTCAGCCTCTCGAGTGGTGTGGGACCACAGGCACACACCACCATGCTCAGCTAATTTTTTTGTATTTTTAGTAGAGACGGGGTTTCACCATGTTGGCCAGGCTGATCTCGATCTCCTGACCTAGCTAGTGATCCACCCACCTCAGTCTTCCAAAGTGCTGGAATTACAGGCGCAAGCCACTACACTCAACCCCTGTTTCTTTAACATTTGATTTTCCTGCTGTTATAGGAAATAACACACTGATTGTCTTTCCGTTTATTTTCTATAAATCCTGAGGGCAAGAATCATGGCAGTCTTATTTATCAGAGTGTTGACTGTTTCTGGCACATGATTGAAGTTAAAACATTTAATATATTCAGTTGAATGTAATTTTCTATCTACTCGTGACAGATTCTCTCTCTGTCTTCCTTTTTATTTTTTGAGACACTCTCACTTTGTTTACCAGGCTGGAGTGCAGTGGCGTAATCTAGGCTCACTGCAGCCTCCATCTCCCAGGCTTAAGCAGTCCTCCTGCCTCAGCCCCACAAGTACCAGGAATTACAGGTGCATGCCACTATGCCTGGCTAAATTTTTGTAATTTTTTTTGAGACATGTTTTGACATGTTGCATAGGTTGATCTTGAACTCCTGATCCCAGGCGATCCACCTGCCTCAGCCTCCTAAAGTGCTGATGCGTGAGCCACTGTGCCTAGAATGTGCTTTAATATTGTTAGAAAGTCTAATGCAGTGCTTTTGTCTTTCACTTCATTGGATATTATCTATTTATTCCTTAACTGTAGTATAAATATGTTTCATAAAAGTTTATCAAGGGCACATAGTTTCCTGATCTCATTTGGGATCATGTTAATGTTTCAAACTTCCTTGAACCTCACTGAAGACTAAAGTTAATTTGTAGCAGTAATAGTAAAAATGTCCTTAATCAGATATAAATAGAAAGCCTAACAAGATGGAAGTTGAAACAGAGCTAAGATTTATGAAAGTCTCTGCCATATAAGTCCAAAGTATGTCATCAACTTAAAAACGAACACTGTTGACAGTTTGGTGTAGGAGAATAGAAATATGCCTGTTCATATTTCATCCAGGCTGGGCCAGATCTTTTTTGCTACTCTGGGAAAGGTCAGGTTAAAAGATAGGACTTTGACTGGATTTCAAGTGTCAGTAAACCTAGCTAAACCTTATTAAAGTAGGGAGAAGTGAGAATTTCAAGGATCAAAGGCTTTTTCTGGAGACTGAGTAGTTCCCTTTCATTAGAGATTTTTTTTTTTTTTTTTAATTTGAGATGAAGTCTGGCAGTTTCCCAAGCTGGAGTGCAGTGGCGCAATCTCAGCTCATTGCAGCCTCTGCCTCTCGGGTTCAAGCAATTCTCCAGCCTCAGCCTCCTCAGTAGCTGGGATTACAGGCACCCACCACCATGCCCAGCCAATTTTTTATAGTTTTAGTAGAGACGGGGTTTCACCATGTTGGCTAGGCTGGTCTTGAACACCTGACCTTTTGATCCACCCACCTCAGCCTCCCAAAATGTTGGAATTACAGGCGTGAGCCACCTCGCCCGACCCTCATTAGAGATTCTTGTAGCAAATGTCTTTAACTGATAATCTGGTGGTAATGTAAATCAACTCAGTACATATATATTGATTGATTTAAAGTCTTTACTAGCTCACTGATTTTTGTTAGAAGTATTTGTTTACTTTTGCATTCCTTTAAGAAAATTTTGGGGCCAGGTGCTATGGCTCATACATATGATCACAACACTTTGATTGATAGACGAAGTTGGGAGAGTTGTTTTTAAACTCTGGGGTTCAAGACCAGCCTGAACAAACATAGCAAGACCTCATCTCAGCTGCTTGGGAGGTTGAAGCTGAAGGGTCACTTGACCCCTGGTGGTTGAGGCTGCAGTGAGCTGTGATTGCACCACTGCATTCCACCCTGGGCAACAGAATGAGACCTATTTCAACAAAGAAAGAAAAGAAAATTATGTTTTTTTCATGGGATAAAACTCAAATAATAGGTTACAGTTGTGTCCTTTTTCCCCCATCAGAAAAAATAATCCAGCCAGGTGCAGTGACTCACACCTGTCATCCCAGCACTTTGGGAGGCTGAGGCAGGTGGATCACCTGAGGTCAGGAATTTGACATCAGCCTGGCTAACATGGTAAAACCCAGTCTTTACTAAAAATACAAAAATGAGTTGGGCCTGGTGGTGGGTGCCTATAATCCCAGCTACTTGGGAGGCTGAGGCAGGAGAAATGGTTGAACCTGGGAGGTGGAGGTTGCAGTGAGCCAACACCATGCCATTGTACTCTTTCCTGGGCTTCTAAATTCTGCCTCAAAACCAAAAACAAAACAGACAAAAGAGATAATCTACACCCTAAAGTACAATTTTACTGAATTGTCTATGATACTTTGCCTAGAATTAATCAAAAGAACTGGGGTAGGGATTGGTGGCGCATATCTTAGTATTGCAGATCTACTTAAATCTTGTAAACTATTTATAGGTTTGGGTTGTTATAACATGTTTAGCATAGTTAATAAGCCAATCAAGAAATATCCCAAAACATTCATTTTTGCTTCCTTTACAGATGGTGGCAGATGAAAAAGCAGATTTTTCCCCCTGAAGCTCTTTAATAATGGCAAAAGTTAAAAAGTGTTTTATCTGTATTCCTGAATTAACTGAATGAATATTCCCTTCCTAAATAAATGGACTGTTCTCTTAGTGTAGGGCTATAATCTGGTTTTGATGGAGTCTCTTCCAGGTTCTAATATTTGTGTAACCTTGAGCAGGGTACTACTTGACCTCTAAAGGTTTATTCATTTCTAAAATGCGGGTGGTACTGATACCTACCTTTTATGGTTGTTTGAGGATTTAATGGGATAATGAATGTAGACTGCTTTGCCAACAATGAGCTTTCAATAAAAGGTATCTGTTAGAGTTCTCAAAGCTTAATAAATTATTATATATAACAAGTTAGTTTTATGTCTTTTAAATCTGATTTTTTAGTTAAACAGGTAACATATAGCCGTATTATTGTAGAAATCAACATTTTACAGATAAGGCTAAAGAGCCCCTTAGCCACCTCAATCCTAACCCCTTCACCAGAGTTAACCATTTTATTAGTTAATATATCCTTCCATATCTCTTTCTTTGCTTTTACACACACACACACACACACACACACACACGCACGCGCGCGCATTTTTAATTTCATCAATGAAGAATAGAAAAGTTAGTATTCTGTAATTTTATAAATATTAAATTACTAGGTATTAGAATCTGTTTTTTTGTTTGTTTGTTTGTTTTTGTTTTTGTTTTTGAAATGGTGTTTTGCTCTTTTTGCCCAGGCTGGATTTCAGTGGCTTGATCTCGGTTCACTGCAGCCTCTGCCTCCTGGGTTCAAGTGATCCTCCTTCCTCAGCTTCCCGAATAGCTGGGATTACAGGCATGTACCACCACACCTGGCTAATTTTGTATTTTTAGTAGAAGACGGGGATTTCATCATGTTGGCCAGGCTGGTCTCGTACTCCTGACCTCAGGTCATCTGCCCTCCTTGACTTCCTGAAGTGGTGGGATTACAGGCGTCAACCACCGTGCCCAGCCTAGAATCTGTATTTTATATACTCAGTAACCAAAGGATAGCAGAATTCAACAATTTGTTGTGTAATGGCAAATCTTGCACCAAATTACAGAATTTTTTACAACCCTAGATAAGTTTAATCAAAGGGAAGAAACTAGAAGTAAGAAACAGCTGCAGCTGTTTAGCCCAGAAATATGCATTGGCTTTTCTAGCCAATAAATAGCTCAGAACTTAGGAAATTCACTGCCTCTCAGTTTACCTTAAATTTTACAACCAAGGGCCAGAGGTATCATTTGTTAGTCTAACAAGTAAAAAATGATGTTTTCTTTTCTCAAAAAATGTGAAAAATTTACCACTGCCTTACTGGGGCAAGGAAGAGGATGGGGGAAGTTATTAGGAAGAGTAATTGAAACTGCTTTCTGCATATTATTGATTCTCAAGTGTATTTAAATTACTTTTGTTGTAATCTATAGTATTTTTTGGTTTTTGTTTCTTTACTACATGTACACTTGGGAAGTGGATCCCAGGCCACTTAAGAAGGTAGATTTTGAAATAATGTTAGTTCTCTGGAAACCACTTGTTTAAATAAGGGAATGTCAAGAGGAAAAGGCTGGCCGTAGTTATTAACACTTTGGGAGGAGGGATATAAGAGTTGCAGGATATGTCAGACATGGTCTGTCTCCTCTGGGGAATTAGAGGTGAGTTGGAGAAAACCATGGGAGGGAGGGTCAGCAGGTGAGAGGATCGCTTGAGTCTAGTAGTATGAGACCAGCCTGGGCAACAGAGCAAGACCCCATCTCTACAAAAAATAAAGGATGGGCATGGTGACTCATGCCTGTAGTCTCAGCACTTCAGGAGGCCAAGGCGGGTGGATCATGAGGTCAAGAGATTGAGAACAGCCTGTGTAACATGGTGAAACCCTGTCTTTACTAAAAATGCAAAAAAATTAGCTGGGTGTGGTGGCATGCCTCTATAGTCCCAGCTACTTGGGAGGCTGAGGCAGGAGATTCGCTGGAACCTGGGAGGTGGAGGTTGCAGTGAGCTGAGCGTTCCAGCTTGGCAGCAGAGCAAGGCTGCGTTTCAAATAAATAAATAAAAGAAAAATGCCAAGGTAAATGGTTTTAATTCTAACCATTTTGTAGGTGGGGGTAGGGTAGAGAATGGAGCATAACATTTAGCACCTCTTATTTCATCCTAGTTTTCAGGCTGAACCTAGTGTTGAAGGCCAAAGGACAAAACTCCCATACCCAGTGTGAGTGGGAGGGAGTATGTAGTAAAGCCCCTTGGCATGGAATAGAGATGTGATATTCTCCTTTGCTTAGAGGATATCATGGAGGGTATTAGAAGCAGGGGTTCAGTTTAGTTTGTAAGTTATACCTTGGTAAATATATGTATTTGTCTGATTATGCTGAAAATATAGAAGTGTTTCGGCATATGTTGCTTTAGGAGATTCACATACATATATTAAGTCAATTTCTTGGTGGCTGGTTTTCTCAGCTTTAGTTCTGCTGCTGCTTCCGATAGCCTACAGTTGTGTTGTCCACTGTGGTAGCCACTAGCTACAGGTTGCTAGGGAGTGTGTGAAATGTTGCTACTGTGAATTGAGATGTAGGTATAAAATATATGTACCAAATATTTTATTTTTCATTTATTTTATATTTTATTTTGAGACAGAGTTTTTACTCTTGTTGCCAGGCTAGAGTGCAGTTGTGCCATCTCAGCTCACTGCAACCTCTGCCTCCAAAGCGATTCTCTTGCCTCACCCTCCCGAGTAGCTGGGATTACAGGTGCCTGCAACCATGCCTAATTTTTTGTATTTTAGTAGAGCCTAGGAGGTGAAGTTGCAGAGAGCCGAGATTGCACCGTTGCACTCCAGCCTGGGTGATGAAGCAAGATCCTGTCTCAACAAAAAATGAATTTCCCTGGCCTGGGCACAGTGGCTTGCACTTGTTATTCTATGCATTTTTCGAGGCCAAGGTGGGAGGATCACCATGTTGGCCAGGCTGATCTTGAACTTTTGACCTCAGGTGATCTCTGCACCTTGGCCTCCCAAAGGACTGGGATTACAGGTGTAAGCCACTGTGCCTGGCCTGAATAAAGGATTAAAAGAGCCCAATAATTTTTTACATTGATGACATACTGAAATGGTATTATTGTTATTTCTTATTTCTTTATTTTTATACAGACAGGGTTTCACTCTCTTGCCCAGGCTGGAGTGTAGTGGCCTGATCTTAGCTTACTGCAGCCTTGAACTCCTGGGCTCAAGTAGTTCTTTCACCTCAACTTCCTGAGTAGCTAGGACTACAGGCATGCACCACCATACCTGGGTAATTTTTTTTATTTTTTTTAAAGACAGGGTTTCATTACTTACATAGCCCTGGACTGAAATGGCATTATTGATTACATTTGAAGTGATTTACTGGGTTGAATAAAATATATTATTAAAATTAATTTCCCGCTGGGTGCAGTGGCTCACACCTCTCATACCAGTATTTTGGGAGCTGGGGCAAGCGGATCGCTTAAGCCTGTGAGTTCAACACCAGCCTGACCAACATAGTGAAACCCCATGTCTAGTAAAAATACCAAAAAATAGCCAGATGTGGTGGTGTTCACCTGTGGTCTCAGCTACTCAGGAAGTTGAGGTGGGAGGATCACTTGAGCCCAGGAGGTGGAGGTTGCAGTGAGTTGGGATTGCACCTTTGCACTGTAGCCTGGGTGATGAGCAAGACCCTGTCTCAATGAAAAATTTCCCTGGCCTGGGTACAGTGGCTCACACTTGTTATTCTAAGCATTTTGTGAGGCCGAGGTGGGAGGATTGCTTGTGGCCAGTAGTTCAAGACCAGCCTGGACAACAGAGCGAGAAACCTCATCTCTACAAAGAATAAAATAAAAATTAGCTGGGTGTGGTGGTGTACATCTGTAGTCCTTGCTACTTGGGAGGCTGAGGTGGGAAGATCGCTTGAGCCTGGGAGGTCAAGGTTGCAGTGATCTGTGATCATGCCACGGCAGTCTAGCTTCAGTGGCAGAGCAAGACTCTGTTACCACCCTCCCCCCCCAAAAAAAATCCCTTAAAAAATTGGCTACTAGAAAATGTTAAATTATATATGTAGCTTACATTTTATTTCTGTTAAGCTTAACTGGCCTGGATCATTCCATAGATGTTAATGATTTTAGTTCAGTAAGAATATTTAAGTTACTTTTATAGAATCAGATTTTTTTTTTTTTTGGTGAGGAAAAGAAATGCTTTTTTTTTTTTTTTTAAGTATCCTCTGCTCAGAAGCAAAAGCATTTTTAACTTTATAAATCAGTGAGACTGTAGGATTACAGTGCCAGATTGTGTGTGTGTACGCGTGTGTGTGTGCATTTGTATGTTTGTGTTATTTTTCAGGAATTCCTCTTATAGTGCTCATGGCATATCTTTTTGTTTTTGAGACAGTCTCACTCTGTTGCCCTGGCTGGAGTGCAGTGGTGCAATGTCAGCTTATTGCAACCTCCGTCTCCTGGATTCAAGCAATTCTCCCACCTTAGCCTCCTAAGTAGCTGGCATTACAGGCATGTGCCACTATACCTGGCTAATTTTTGTATTTTTAGCAGAGATGAGGTTTCACTAAACATGTTGGTCAGGCTGGGACTACAGATGTGCGCCACCACGCCTAGCTAATCTTTATATTTTAGTAGAGACGGGGTTCCACCATGTTGGCCAGGATGGTCTCTATCTCTTGACCTCGTGATCTGCCTCCCTCGGCCTTCCAAAGTGTTGGCATTACAGGTGTGAGCCACTGCACCCGGCCCACTTACTGTTTTAAAAGTCAGTCTCACCCTGTTGCCCAGGCTGGAGTGTGAGCAGTGTCCTGATCATGGTTCATTGCAGCATCCAACTCCTGGGCTCAAGCGATCCTCCTGTCTCACCCTTCTGAGTAGTTGGGGCTGTAGGCATGCACCACCTTGTCTGGCTAAGTTTTGAGTTGTTTTGGAGACAAGGTCTTGCAATGTTGCACAAGCTGGTCTAGAACTCTTGGCCTCAAATGACCCTTCTGTCTCAGCCTTCCAAGTTGCTGGGGTTATAGGAGTGAGCCACTGCACTGGCTGGGTTTTCATTTTTTAGATAGCTAAAAAAAAAATCACAAGGGCTGGGCACAGTGGCTCACGCCTGCAATCCCAGCAGTTTCGGAGGCCAAGGCAGGCCGATATCCTGAGGTCAGGAGTTTGAGACCAGCCTGACCAACAGGGAGAAAGTACTACTAAAAATACAAAATTAGCCGGAGGGAGTGGCTTGTAATCTCAGCTATTTAAGAGGCTGAGGCAGGAGAATCGCTTGAATCAGGGTGTCAGAGGTTGCAGTGAGTCAAGATTGCACCACTGCACTTTAGCCTGGTGACAGAGCGAGACTCAGTTTCAAAAAAAAAGAAAATAGGAAATAGGAGCTTCAGTGCCCATAAATAAGTTCACACTCATTCATTTAACATGGTAGAGACTGTACAACCCACAAAATTTAAAATATTTACGCTCTGTCCCCTTTCAGTAAAAGTTGGCTAGTTTTGAATAGTCTTTTGTATGTGTATGTGTGTGTGATTGACCTTTTAAGTAGTAAACTTTATTTATTTATTTATTTATTTATTTATGGATTTCCACTCTTAATGCCCAGACTGGAGTGCAGTGATGTGTAATTACATGCTTGTAATCCCAGCACTTTGGGAGGCCAAGGTGGTCGGATCACTGAAAGTCAGAAGTTCAAGACCAATCTGGCAAACATGGTGAAACCCTGTCTCTATTAAAAATAACAAAAATTAGCTGGATGTGATGGTGCGTGCCTGTCATCTCAGCTACTCGGGAAGCTGAGGCAGGAGAATCGTTTGAAACCTGGGAGACAGAGGTTGCAGTGAGCTGAGATTGCACCACTGCACTCCGGCCTGGGCGACAGAGCAAGACTTCATCTCAAAAAAAGAAAATTGCATTAATGTTATGTATTTGTTACAACTGATTAACCCATAATGATAACATTATTAAAAGCTGGCTGTGGGTACCTGTGGTGGGGGTCATTTGAGCTCAGGAATTTGAGTCTAGCCTGGACAACCTAGTGATACCTCATCTCAAAAAGAAAGAAATGGATACGTTATTATTAACTGTAACTATAACCTCATGTTTGTAGTTTAAAGTAGGTTTCACTGTGTTTTACAGTTCTGAGTTTTGACAAATGTATCCACAATTACAGTATCATACAGAATAGTTTCATACAGTATCATATAGAATAGTTAGAGTATCATACAGAATAGTCTTAAAAATTTACTGTGCGCCACTTATTCATCGCCTTTCCTTTCCCCCATACACCAGCAACTGCTGATCTTTTTGCTGCCTATAGTTTTGCCTTTTCTAAAATGTCATATAGTTGGAATCATTCAGCCTTTTCAGACTGGGTTTTTTCTTTTTTTTTTTTTTGAGACGGAGTTTCGCTCTTGTGACCCAGGCTGGGTGCAATGGCGCGATCTCGGCTCACCGCAACCTCCGCCTCCCGTGTTCAGGCAATTCTCCTGCCTCAGCCTCCTGAGTAGCTGGGATTACAGGCACGCGCCACCATGCCCAGCTAATTTTTTGTATTTTTAGTAGAGACGGGGTTTCACCATGTTGACCAGGATGACCAGGATGGTCTCGATCTCTTGACCTCGTGATCCACCCGCCTCAGCCTCCCAAAGTGCTGGGATTACAGGTGTGAGCCACCGCGCCCGGCCCAGACTGGGTTTTTTCACTTAGCAGTATGCATTTATGGTTCCTCCATGTATGTCTCTTTGTGGCTACATAACTCATTTCTTTGTATCGTTGAGTAATACTGCATTGTATGGATGTACCACATTTCATTTATTCATTTACCTATTGAAGGAAATCTTGGTTGCTTCCAAGTTTTGGCAATTATGTATAAAGCTGCTCTGAATATTTGTGTGGACATCAGTTTTCAGTTCATTTGAGTAAATACCAAGGAGCACAGTCACTGTATTTTATGATAAGGGTGTAAGAAACTGCTAGGCTGTCTTCCAAATTAGCTGTACCATTTTGTATTCTCACCAGCAATGAATGAGAATTCTTGTTGCTTCACCTCATCAGCATTTGGTGGTGTGTTCTGAATTTTGACCGTTCTAATAGGTGCATAGTGGTATCTCATAGTTTTAATTTGCAACGCCCTAATGACATTTGATGTTGAGCATCTTTTCTTTTTTTTTTTTTTTTTTTTTTTTTTTTTTTTTTTTTTTTTTTTTTGAGACGAAGTTTCGCTCTTGTTACCCAGGCTGGAGTGCAATGGCACGATCTCGGCTCACTGCAACCTCCGCCTCCTGGGCTCAGGCAATTCTCCTGCCTCAGCCTCCTGAGTAGCTGGGATTACAGGCACGTGCCACCATGCCCAGCTAATTTTTTGTAGTTTTAGTAGAGACGGGGTTTCACCATGTTGACCAGGATGGTCTCGATCTCTCGACCTCGTGATCCACCCGCCTCAGCCTCCCAAAGTGCTGGGATTACAGGCTTGAGCCAGCGCGCCCAGCTGAGCATCTTTTCTTTCTTCATTTTTGTTTTTATTTATTTATTTATTTATTTATTTATTTTATTTTTTCTTCTTTCTTCATTTTTGAAATACAGATGGGGTCTCACTATGTTGCCAAGGCTGATCTTGAACTCAAGGGATCCTCTCACCTTGGCCTCCTAAAGTGCTGGGATTATAGGTGTGAGCCACTGCCCCCAGCCTGAGCATCTTTTTTTTTTTTTTTTTTTGAGACGGAGTTTCTCTCTTGTTACCCAGGCTGGAGTGCAATGGCGCGATCTCGGCTCACCGCAACCTCCGCCGCTTCCTGGGTTCAGGCAATTCTCCTGCCTCAGCCTCCTGAGTAGCTGGGATTACAGGCACACGCCACCATGCCCAGCTAATTTTTTGTATTTTTAGTAGAGATGGGGTTTCACCAAGTTGACCAGGATGGTCTCGATCTTTTGACCTTGTGATCCACCCGCCTCAGCCTCCCAAAGTGCTGGGATTACAGGCTTGAGCCACCGCGCCCGGCTAGAGCATCTTTTCATATGCTTATTTGTCATCTGTATATCATCTCTGTTTAGATCTTTTGCCTACTGTTTTATTGTTCTTTTTTATTGTGATGTTTTAAAAGTTCTTTGTATATTTTGAATACTAAGTCTTTATATAAAATACATGTTTTGCACATTCTCCCGGTTAGTGGCTTGTCTTGTCATTCCTTTAATGGTATCTTTCACAGAGTAGAATTTTTCAGTTTCATTGAAATCCAGTTTATTATTATTTTTTCATGGATCATGCTTTTGGTATGGTATCTAAAAACCTGTTACTGAACCCAAGGTCACTTAGCCTTTCTCCTGTTACCTTTTAAAAGTTTTATAGTTTTGTGATTTTCATTTAGGCCTGTGATCTTTTTTGAGGTAATTTTTCTGAAAGGCATAAGTTTAGTGTTTAGATTTATTTAGTTATTTTTCTTGTAGATGTTCAGTTCTAGCACCGTTTGTTGAGAAGACTACTTTTCTACATCGAATTACCTTTGGTCCTGTGTCAAAGATAATTATCTGTAGTTACATGGGTGATACTGTCTTAAACCCTCCTTTCTGGGTTGTCTGTTTTGTTGTTATATAGATTAATTTGTTTTCCTAAGCTACATTCTTTGTAAACTGATAGTTGAGTCTAGAAGATTAGATTCATCTTAAACATTTTGGCAAGAATGTTTCCTAGATGATTGAGCACTTCAAATTCTTTTTTTTTTTTTTTTGAGACGGAGTTTCGCTCTTGTTACCCAGGCTGGAGTGTAATGGCGCGATCTCGGCTCACCGCAACCTCCGCCTCCTGGGTTCAAGCAATTCTCCTGCCTCAGCCTCTTGAGTAGCTGGGATTACAGGCACGTGCCGCCATGCCCAGCTAATTTTTTGTATTTTTAGTAGAGACGGGGTTTCACCATGTTGACCAGGATGGTCTCGATCTCTCGACCTCGTGATCCACCCGCCTCGGCCTCCCAAAGTGCTGGGATTACAGGCTTGAGCCAGCGCGCCCAGCTGAGCATCTTTTCTTTCTTCATTTTTGTTTTTATTTATTTATTTATTTATTTATTTATTTTATTTTTTCTTCTTTCTTCATTTTTGAAATACAGATGGGGTCTCACTATGTTGCCAAGGCTGATCTTGAACTCAAGGGATCCTCTCACCTTGGCCTCCTAAAGTGCTGGGATTATAGGTGTGAGCCACTGCCCCCAGCCTGAGCATCTTTTTTTTTTTTTTTTTTTTGAGACGGAGTTTCTCTCTTGTTACCCAGGCTGGAGTGCAATGGCGCGATCTCGGCTCACCGCAACCTCCGCCGCTTCCTGGGTTCAGGCAATTCTCCTGCCTCAGCCTCCTGAGTAGCTGGGATTACAGGCACACGCCACCATGCCCAGCTAATTTTTTGTATTTTTAGTAGAGATGGGGTTTCACCAAGTTGACCAGGATGGTCTCGATCTTTTGACCTTGTGATCCACCCGCCTCAGCCTCCCAAAGTGCTGGGATTACAGGCTTGAGCCACCGCGCCCGGCTAGAGCATCTTTTCATATGCTTATTTGTCATCTGTATATCATCTCTGTTTAGATCTTTTGCCTACTGTTTTATTGTTCTTTTTTATTGTGATGTTTTAAAAGTTCTTTGTATATTTTGAATACTAAGTCTTTATATAAAATACATGTTTTGCACATTCTCCCGGTTAGTGGCTTGTCTTGTCATTCCTTTAATGGTATCTTTCACAGAGTAGAATTTTTCAGTTTCATTGAAATCCAGTTTATTATTATTTTTTCATGGATCATGCTTTTGGTATGGTATCTAAAAACCTGTTACTGAACCCAAGGTCACTTAGCCTTTCTCCTGTTACCTTTTAAAAGTTTTATAGTTTTGTGATTTTCATTTAGGCCTGTGATCTTTTTTGAGGTAATTTTTCTGAAAGGCATAAGTTTAGTGTTTAGATTTATTTAGTTATTTTTCTTGTAGATGTTCAGTTCTAGCACCGTTTGTTGAGAAGACTACTTTTCTACATCGAATTACCTTTGGTCCTGTGTCAAAGATAATTATCTGTAGTTACATGGGTGATACTGTCTTAAACCCTCCTTTCTGGGTTGTCTGTTTTGTTGTTATATAGATTAATTTGTTTTCCTAAGCTACATTCTTTGTAAACTGATAGTTGAGTCTAGAAGATTAGATTCATCTTAAACATTTTGGCAAGAATGTTTCCTAGATGATTGAGCACTTCAAATTCTTTTTTTTTTTTTTTTTGAGACGGAGTTTCGCTCTTGTTACCCAGGCTGGAGTGTAATGGCGCGATCTCGGCTCACCGCAACCTCCGCCTCCTGGGTTCAAGCAATTCTCCTGCCTCAGCCTCTTGAGTAGCTGGGATTACAGGCACGTGCCGCCATGCCCAGCTAATTTTTTGTATTTTTAGTAGAGACGGGGTTTCACCATGTTGACCAGGATGGTCTCGATCTCTCGACCTCGTGATCCACCCGCCTCGGCCTCCCAAAGTGCTGGGATTACAGGCTTGAGCCACCGCGCCCGGCTTGAGCACTTCAAATTCTATCATGTCAAGTGATTCTCCTGCCTCAGCCTCCCAAGTAGCTGAGATTACAGGTGTGCACTACTACACCTGGCTAATTTTGTATTTTTAGTAGAGAAACACAATGATGTTCGATTATCCCAATGGTAGTGATGGTAAAAACTGATTAAAGTGGTAACCTGCAGATTTTCCCATTTTAATAGCACATTTTGCCGTTTGCAATTAGTAAATAATCTGTGGGGTCATAGTTTAGCCATGAACACAGAAATATTTCAATCAATATTTGTCAGGCATATGCTAGGTACTAGGAAGACAATGGTTTAAAGAGATTTCTACTCTTGCAGATGTTACCTTTTTTGCTCCAGATTTTGAAGATAGTAGTGGGAATGGATCTGTTTTTGGAGCAGAGAACATTTGTGTTTAGGGTATGTACATATCAGAAAAATAGAATCCACAAAAAAGTATATGCCAGTTAATACAGAATTGTATGGGATGATGAAAAAATTTTGGCGATGGATAGTGGTATTGATTGCATAACAATATGAATGTATTTAATGCTGCTGAACAATATACTTAAATATGACTAAAGTGGAAAACTGTGTGTGTATATTGCCACACACATGAAAGTATATGCCACTGTGATGGCATACCACTGAATTTAGCCCTGCTTCACTTCCTCTTCCCTGATAATTTTCATTAGGCTTCCTGTTGATCTATTAGGACTAATTGGGAGAAAAACTCTTTCTGAGATAAAATTAAATAGTTCAGTTCTGTTAGGAACAGGCAATGATGTTGTATTTCAACAACTGGCATCAGTAGAGTTTGTCTTCGTAGCTTCAGGGATCATTATTGATGACTGGGTATCTTGGATTATGCTCACTCTGTGGGTGAAGCTTCAGCTGCTGTGTGCTTTTCCCATTTATTGCAGTTCACCAGATGCTGACCTGCCTTTGCCAGTTTATGCAGAGATTATAGCTGGAACCATTGTCTGAATGCTGCTTCGACCTAGTAAACCCTAGGTTCAGGACGAGAGCAGTAACCTTAATGCCAGCAGGAAAGTGATTTTGTGACCAATTTGTTAGGGAGGAAGCCCTTCATTTAAGAAATAGATCCTGGCCGGGCGCGGTGGCTCAAGCTTGTAATCCCAGCACTTTGGGAGGCCGAGGTGGGTGGATCACAAGGTCGAGAGATCGAGACCATCCTGGTCAAAATGGTGAAACCCTGTCTCTACTATAAATACAAAAAATTAGCTGGGCATGGTGGCACGTGCCTGTAATCCCAGCTACTCAGGAGGCTGAGGCAGGAGAATTGCCTGAACCCAGGAGGCGGAGGTTGCGGTGAGCCGAGATCGCGCCATTGCACTCCAGCCTGGGTAACAAGAGCGAAACTCTGTCTCAAAAAAAAAAAAAAAAAAAAAAAAGAAATAGATCTCTTGGGCCAGGCATGGTGGCTCACTCCTGTAATCCCAGTGCTTTGGGAGGCTGAGGTTGGTGGATCATCTGTGATTAGGAGTTCAAGACCAGCCTGGCCAATATGGTGAAACCTTGTCTCTACTAAAAATACGAAATTAGCTAGGTGTAGTGGCACCCACCTATAATCCCAGCTACTCGAGGCAGCAGAATCACTTGAACCCAGGAGATGGAGGTTGCAGTTAGCTGAGATTGTACCATTGCACTTTAGCCTAGGCAAAAAGAGAGAATCTCCCTCTCAAAAAGAAAGAAAGAAAGTAGACCTTCTGATGAATAGCAAGAGGTAGCTAGACACTGAGGTATGTGCTTGTAGACCCAGTTACTTGGGGAGCTGAGGCCAGAGAGTTGCTTGAGCCCAGGAGTTCAAGTCCAACATGGGAAACATAGCCAGAACTTGTCTCTAAAAATAAAGCAGTAATAAACCAAAATAGCAAGAGCTTTGTTTAGATGGAAGGAAAGAACACCTTTATTTGTGGCTGATGGAGCTTGGACTTCTGTTTTCTTTCCTTTTTCCTGAACTACCTGCGGACAAGGTGGTGGTAGAAAAGACTAGTGGCCAGGCACAGTAGCTCACACCTGTATTCCCTGCACTTTGGGAGGCCAAGTCAGGAGGATCGCTTGAGGCCAGGAGTTTGAGGCTAGCTTGAACAACACAGTGTGATCCTGTGTCTATTAAAAAACATTTTATTGAGGCCAGGCGTGGTGGCTCACACCTGTAATCCCAGCACTTTGGGAGGCCGAGGGTGGATCATCTGAGGTCAGGAGTTTGAAACTAGCCTGACAAACATACTGAAACCCCATCTCCACTAAAAACACAAAAAATTAGCTGGGCGTGGTGGTGAGTGCCTGTTATCCTAGGTACTTGGGACGCTGAGGCAGGAGAATCACTTGAACCCAGGAAGCGGAGGTTGCAGTGAGCCAAGATCATGCCATTGCACTCCAGCCTGGGCAACAAGAGTGAGACTCTGTCTCAAAAAAACGGAAAAAAAAAAAAACAAACAAGAAACATTTTATTGAAACAAAAGGAAAAAATGAGGCTTTAGTGATGGCTGTGATGACAGCATGATCATAGTAAACAGTGTCTTTTTCAGTCTAGAAATTGTATCCACCTGAACACGTTTTAATTGTCTTCACTTTGGAGAGTATCCAGTACATCACAAATGTTTGTTTTCAGTCTACAGATTACAGGTTGTATGCAAAGCTTTTGCTTAGACATTAGATGAGGAAAATTAGCATGTTGTAGTACAGTGTTTTTCACAGTTTCTAACTGACCTGTAGCAGGAAATACATTTTGTATTACTAGTTGTTATTATATGCACGGATATACATAACTAACAAATGTTTCAGGAAATGTTATTTATTCATGGTGTGTTTTCTGATTTACTCTAATTTCATTTAAAAAACATACACTATTATGACCTAAATTGATTTTTGTGACTCGCTTTAAGATGGTCTGGAATAGTGATTCTCAACATGTGGTGTGGGGATATACACAAGGATTCTTTTTTTATTAGTGGCCTGTGAAGTCAAAACTATTTTCATGAAAATACTATTATTTGCCTTTTTTTGCTGTCATTCACTAATAAGTGTAGACTTTCCAGAAGTGTAGTAGAGCTTTCTAGAACTATATCATGTGTGATGTTAATGCTCTCATGACTAATGGAATGTATATTTGTGTATTCTTTTTTTTTTTTTTCTTTCACCCCACTTCAGGCTGAGTATTCTTTACTTTTTTTCTTCTTCTTCTTAGTATTCTTTACTTTCTAGAATTTCCCAAGGTAGTAGGTTTAATGTATAAATAGATGCTTTTGGCCAGGTATGGTGGCTGACGCCTGTAATCCCAGCACTTTTGGAGGCCGAGGCAGGCGGATCACAAGGTCAGGAGTTCGAGATCAGCCTGGTCAGTATGATGAAACCCCATCTCTACTTAAAATAGTGGTGGCATGCACCCGTAGTCCCAGGTACTTTGGAGGCCGAAGCAGAAGAATGGCTTGAACCTGGGAGGCACAGGTTGTAGTAAGCCGAGATCACGCCATTGCACTCCAGTCTGGGCAACAGAAATGAGACTCTGTCTCACAAAAAAGGAGGGGCTTTTTCAGAGATTTAACGCAGTTTTCAGTATTTATATTATGTTCTTAAGTGTCTGTCTTTGGTTATATCTGCTGTAATCTGTACCTCACTATAGACTGTACCTCACATGTTCTAGATTACAGTTGTGATTCTTTACTACTGGTCTGATTCTTTACTTTGCCTCTCAGAAATTCCACTACTGAATAGGCTCCCTATGGAATATAATGATGGATAAATTATAGTTTATTAAATCATTTTGGTCTATTTGGTAAATCTTCTGTTTCTCTTGGCTGTATGAAATTCTAGTGTAGTTGGCATAGTTTTCACCAGAGTTTCTTTTATTACATCCCAATCATACAAGAAAATCACAGCAATAGGTGCCAGATAATTCAGGTAAAGTTGATTTAATTCTTATTGCCTGCAAATATATAATGGTCACTTCTCCTAAAGCACCTACTGAGATTTAGAGCAACACAGAAAAGTAGATGTGATTTTTATTTTTTTCCAAAAAAGGATCTTGCTCTTTTGCCCAGGCTGGAATGTAGTGTGGTGTGATTGTTGTTCACTGGAATCTCAAATTCCTGGGCTCAGTCTTTCCACCTCAGCTTCCCAAGTAGTTGGGTTTGTAGGCATATGCCACCTTGCCCAGCTAATTGAAAAAATTTTTTAGAGATGGGGACTGGCTTTGTGCCCAAGCTGGTCTCAAACTCCTGGCCTCAAGTGATCCTCCTGCCCCAGCCTCCCAAACTGTTGCGATTATATGCTTGAGCCACCAAATGTGGCCATGAGTTTTGTTTGTTTGTTTTTTTTTAATTCTTTTTAAAAAAAATTTTAAAAGATGGGGTTTCACCATGTTGGTTAGGCTGGTCTTGAACTCCCGACCTCAGGTCATCCTCCTGCCTTGACCTCCAAAGTGCTGGGATTACAGGCGTGAGCCACCATGCCGGGCCCCTTTTTCTTTCTTTTTTTTTTTTGAGACATAGTCTTGCTGTCGCCCAGGCTGGAGTGCAATGGTACTCTTTCGGCTCACTGCAACCTCGGCCTCCCAAATTCAAAGGATTCTCTTGTCTCAGCCTCCTGAGTAGCTGCGATTACAGGTGCACATTACCATGCCTGGCTAATTATTTTGTATTTTAGTAGAGACGGGTTTTACCATGTTGCCTAGGCTGGTCTCGAACTTCTGAGCTTAGGCAATCCACCTGCCTTGGCCTCCCAAAGTGCTAGGATTACGAGTGTGAGCCACTGCACCAGCCTATTTTTTTTTTTTTAAGTTAGGAATTGAACTGTATCCTACTTTTGTTAGTTATTCCTCTTCTCCTTTAGTTTGTTTTCAGTCTTCTGCCTTAGTCAGACTGATACCCAGAAGTGTGTTCTTGTGTAACTTCATTGCTGCTCTGTCTTGTAGCTCTACACTTTGGTATTCATGTTTGACCTTTCCTTAAAGTTCTCTTGAAGGATCAGCAGCTGTATAACCAAATCTACCACTTAGGGCAGGGACTTCTCAAATAATGTCTTACAAAGATGACCACTTCATATTAAATGCTGGCAGGATACAGTTGTTGAATTTCATAAAATTTCATCCCTAGGATTAGACATTTGATATGAGGAGATTTAGAGATGGAATCATAAAAGAGTTAATCCCAAACAGTATGGACTTGGAAAATTCTATGACTCGGAATGATAAAGAAGGACATTTGATGCCATTGAGAAGAGGCAAGTATAACTTGTCTCTAGTCATATAGGCCATTCTTTTTGGGACATACAGTTGATTTACAGTCCAATGTTGAATCGTGTTCAAAATCACAATTGTGGGCCAGGCTCGGTGGCTCACACCTGTAATCCCAGCACTTTGGTGGGGCCAAGGCAGATGGATCATGAGGTGAAGAGATCTAGACCATCCTGGCTAACATGGCAAAACCCTTGTCTCTACTAAACATACAAAAATTAGCCAGGCGTGGTGGTGCACGCCTGTAGTCCCAGCTACTTGGGAGGCTGAGGCAGGAGAATCGCTTGAACCCAGGAGGTGGAGGTTGCAGTGAGCTGAGATCGTGCCACTGCACTCCAGCCTGACAACAGAGCAAGACTCCATCTCAAAAAAAAAAAAAAAATTGCCAGTAACCAGTCCAAAAAAAAAAAAAATCACAATTGCTGATAATTTTTGAGCATGTGCTAGATACTTTACATCTTTTTTTTTTTTTTTTTTTTGAGACGGAGTTTCGCTCTTGTTACCCAGGCTGGGTGCAATGGCGCGATCTCGGCTCACTGCAACCTCCGCCCCCTGGGTTCAGGCAATTCTTCTCCCTCAGCCTCCGGAGTAGCTGGGATTACAGGCACGCGCCACCATGCCCAGCTAATTTTTTGCACCTTTTAGTAGAGACGGGGTTTCACCATGTTGACCAGGATGGTCTCGATCTCTTGACCTCGTGATCCACCCGCCTCAGCCTCCCAAAGTGCTGGGATTACAGGCTTGAGCCACCGCGCCCGGCGATACTTTACATCTTTTATTTAATCCTCATACAACCCTGTGCAATGGCTTTTGTTATTGTTAGTTAAGTAGGTCAGACACAGTAAGAGGCTGAACTTAGGATTTGAACTCTATAAACCTGGTCTGGACCCTGTCACTACTCTGTACAGTCTCTTGCCATGTTTGCAAAGTATTTGTATATATGTTTTTATTTAAACATCACAGCCCTCCTGTACATTAGGTGACATTCTTGACATTTTCACATGAGAAAATGGAAGCTTAGGGAATTTGAAGCTCAAGGTGGCAGTGCCTAGACCCAGACTGACTTTTGACCCTAATCCGCTCTTCTGATTATGCAGTTTGGCTAAACATAATAAATATAGGTTCATACCTGAAAGTGAATTTTTGATTTCAGATACAACAATTTTAGTTTGATTGAAGGTGATTTCATAATGTTGTAGATGGGATACTTAAATCTGGAGAAGTTTAGCAAAGATGTGATAATTAACTTACATTTTTAGTTTCTCTGGTGGCTTGAGTATAACTTACTAAGTATTGATTTGGCTATTGGACTTTTGTTGTTTTATTACTTTATTTTTTTAATTTTTTAAATTTTTTCCCAAAAGATTTAGAGTTGAGGTTATTTTTTTTTTGTAGAGATGGGATATTTCAGGGCCGGGTACGGTGGCTCAAGCCTGTAATCCCAGCACTTTGGGAGGCCGAGGCGGGCAGATCACAAGGACAAGAGATCGAGACCATCCTGGTCAACATGGTGAAACCCGGTCTTTACTAAAAAATACAACAAAAATTAGCTGGGCGTGTTGGCTCATGCCTGTAGTCTCAGCTACCCAGGAGGCTGAGGCAGGAGAATTGCTTGAACCTGGGAGGCGGAGGTTGCAGTGAGCCGAGATCGTGCCACTATACTCCAGCCTGGCACCTGGCGACAGAGCAAGACTCTATCTCAAAAATAAAAAAAGAGATGGGATATTTCTCTTTACTCAGGCTTGGTCTTGAACTCCTAGCTTCAAGTGATCCTCTACCATGGCCTCCTAAAGCAGTAAGGAATGAGCCATTATACTTAGCTGCTATTGGCCTTTTAAATTTTTTCTGGAGAGAGAATCTCTGTCGCCCAGGCTGGAGTGCAGTGGTACAATCTCGACTTACTGCAACCTCCATCTCCCAGGATCAAGTGATTATCCTGCTCAGCCTCCCGAGTAGCTGAGACTGGCTATTTTTTTTTTTTTTTTTTGTATTTTTAGTAGAGGCAGGGTTTCACCATATTAGCTGCTCTCAAACTCCTGACTTCAAGTGATCCATCCACCTTGGCCTCCCACAGTGCTGGGATTACAGGCGTGAGCCACTATGCTTGGCCTGCTATTGGACTTTCGATGATGTGGGTCAGTTTACCACTCTTAGAGTAACTTTTCTAGCTGATTTCAGAAGTGAAGACATAGTTTTCTCGCTTTAACTTCAGTTGTTCTAGATGGGATGACTGAACACATAGAAGAAAAGAGGTCTTGGCAGGACTATAATGTAATGGTGGTAGTGGATTGGGTAGGAATATATGTGTTCGAAGGGAGTAATTTAGGATACCAACTCTTGAACTTATGCCAGTTCCTTCTAAAGCTTCCACTCCTAGATGTGAAATTTCATAAATCTCAAGTTTGACAGTTTGAAATAGAGGTTATTTGTTGATTAAGAGGCTGACCTTTGTCTCTGAATCAAAACATTAATCACAGCTCTAGAGAGAAGGATCGTGTAGGAAAGCTTCCTGATGAGAGGAATGTAGCAAAGCTGGAAACAGGTGCATTTATCAAATATTTTCTGGTTTCAGGTGACTGCTTGGTATCTCCCTGAATTCACTTAAAGACTTAGGAGAAGCAGCATATGTGACAAATTTTATGGTTTTTATCATTTACTGAACAAAGGTCTAGAGTTAGTGTTTTTCAAGATAAGCTGTCCTTTCAGGTTCATAGTACCTTTCTTGTCTGGCAAAAAGAATGGTCACTGTTACTTCCCCTTTAGATTTATGGTAAACTTTCAGAGGCTTTTTCTTTTTCCATAAGTTGCTATTTGTGTAATAAATACTTTCATTAATCCTTACCTTCTAGGAACTAAATTGATATGACCAGTACCATGTATCATACTGATGACTCACAGTTGCATCAATTATAAAAGGTGGTAAAAAAAACTAGGCATTATCTTTCTTTATTCTGTATGTTTGTTGATGTAGAAACAGATCAGGCAGTAAACAGAAGTAGTCATGGAGTATTTGTATTTCAGTAGTTGTTTCATTGGCTGATGAAAATCAAGTTAAAAAATTGGGTTGACTTTCGGGAGAAATAATATTTTTCTTTTCTTTTTGAGACAGTCTTGCTTTATTGCCCAGGCTGAAGTGCAATGGTGTGATCTCGGCTCATTGCAACCTCCACCTCCTGAGTTCAAGTGATTCCAGGCCTCACACTCCCAAGTAGCTGGGACTACAGGCACATGCTACCATGCCCAGCTAATTTTTGTATTTTTAGTAGAGATGGGATTTTGCCAATTGGTTGGGCTGGTCTTGAACTCCTGACCTCAAGTGATCCGCCTGCCTTGATCTCCCAAAGAGATTACAGGAGTGAACCACCACCCCTGGCTGAGAAACTGAATATTTCTGAGTTACATTATTGTTTCCATTTTTAGTGGGTAGTATTTGTGTATGAGGGGAGAGTGGGGTTGCTTTAAAGATTATTTCTTGCTTGACATGGTAGCATGGGCCTGTAGTCCCCGTTACTTGAGAGGCTAAGGCAGAAGGATCTCTTGAAGCAAGGAGTTCTGGGCTGTAATGCAGTATACTGATTGGGTGTGGTAGTACATGCCTGTAATCCCAGCTACTCAGGAGGCCGAGGCAGGAGAATCACTTGAACCCGGGAGGTGAAGGTTGCAGTGAGCTGAGATTGCACCACTGTACTCCCTGCCTAAGCAACAAGAGCGAGACTCCATCTCAGAACAAAAAAACAAATTCCTGTGCTGATCAGTAATGTGATTACACCTGTGAGTAGCCACTGCACTCCAGCCTGAGCAACGTTGTGAGACCCTGTCTCTTAAAGTAATGTTTTAGATTATTTCTTAGTGATTAGGCCTTCTAAAATCCCCTTCTTTTCTGCTCCAGGAGGCAAATAATTAGAAAAAGCAAATATTTTATTTTCCTTTTGAGTTATGATTTCATTTAGCTCAGGCTAATTTTAAAATGTTATATATTAAGAGCGCTAATTTTTAAAATTGTTTGGGGGCTATAAAAAGGAAGTGAAGATTTGGAATAGTGGGACAGAGGGAGAGTAAGGAATTATACATGTTTATTTCATAGTTACTTAAAAAATACAACCACATGTTGGCTTGGACACTGACAAATGCCATTACTTGCCTGCTTCTAGTTTCTTTGGTGGTTTGACTAGATTTTCTTTGGAGGATACACTGAACACTTGCTTGTTGGTAGAAAGTTTAATATTGGCCAGATATGGTGGTTCACACTTGTAATCCCAGCACTTTGGGAGGCTGAAGCCAGCGGATCACGTGAAGTCAGGAGTTTGAAACCACCCTGGTCAACATGGTGAAACCCCATCTCTACTAAAAATACAACAAAAATTAGCCAGGTGTGGTGGTGCATGCCTGTAATCTCAGCTACTTGAGAGGCTGAGGCATGAGAATCGCTTGAACCTGGGAGATGGAGGTTGCAATGAGCTGAGATCACACTGTTGCACTCCAGCTTGGGCAACAGAGTGAGGCTCTGCCTCAAAAAAAAAAAAAAAAAAAGTTTAGTATTGTGAGTTACTGCTTTTGGTAGCACCCAAGAAGAATATGTACATATTCTAGTAAAAACCTTTGGAAAAACAAAGAATGTGCTAAACTCAGATCGCTTCTCTTCAAGATGATGTTGAGGTGACTTATCCTCATCTTGAACTGATAGCCACATTTTGTTGTTGTTACAGAATTGTGATGATATTATAGTTAAATATGTAGAAAGCATACTGAGCAGTTGACTATACCTGATGGTAGGTAGGAAAGCAGGCAACGCTGGGAGAGATCTAGCACTTTTAACTCATATCTTGGCCAGTTAGTTTTGTGGAGGGCATGTTTGTGATCAAGATCATTCTATATATAGGTAGCTATATTACACTATTCTTGAGGGAACTTTTAGGGAATAGTTTACTTTTGTTTTATATATTCATCTTTTCTTGAGCATTTTGCCTTCGCTATCTTTTTTTTTTCTTTAAATGTTCTACTGACTAAATATTTTTTTAATCAAGAGACTTAGGTATGTATGTGCTTCCTGCTGTTAAATTCTGTAGATGATGCCTTCTATTTATGGATTATACTATCTGGGTGTTGGAATTACTGTGATCTGCTAACATTTTTCTTATGTGGAAACTGTTCTGTGTGCTGTTCATCTCTGTAGAAGTTGATCTAACTTTTTCCAGAATGTATCTGAAGGCTGACCTTTCAATAAAAGAAAAGCAAGTTTTTCAGCCATGTTAATTTATTACTGCATCTTTTTTGTAATATGTTAGGCAGTTATGTTAAAACTAAACTTGTGTTCTTATTCTCTGTGCTCAGGCCACTTATCGTTTTTTGGGAAAAAAAAAAACCAAAACAAACAAAAAAGGCCAGGCGCTGTGGCTCACGCCTGTAATCCCAGCACTTTGGGAGGCCGAGGTGGGTGAATCACCTGAGGTCAGGAGTTCAAGACCAGCCTGGCCATCATGGTCAAACCCCATGATATAAAAACCAAAAAAAAAAGAAAGAAAAAAAAACATTTAGGGGGAAAACATTTTACATGGATCAAAAGATAAAAACTTGGGCCCAAGGCTTAGTCATTGTAAGGCAGTGATTCCAACTCTTTTTGTACTTCCTTGGGATATTCTCATTAAAATCCCTCATGAGATATAATGAAATTTTCAAACTTTGTAAACAAGTTTAGTAATTTATTTCAGAGAAATGTTTTATATACATATATATATATATATATTATTAATAAGGAGATACTGGGCCGAGCACAGTGACTCATGCCTTTAATCCCAGCACTTTTGGAGACTGAGGTGGGTGGATCACCTGAGGTTGGAAGTTCGAGACTATCCTGGCCAACATGGAGAAATCCCGTTTCTGCTAAAAATACAAAATGAGCCAGATGTGGTGATGGCCACCTGTAATCCCAGCTACTCAGGAGGCTGAGGCAGGAGAACCGCTTGAACTTGGGAGGCAGTGGTTGCGGTGAGCCATGATCACACCATTATACTCCAGCCTGGGCAACAAGAGTGAAACTCCATCTCAGAAAAAAACAAGATAAAATAAATAAATAAAGGAGATACTGATAAGTCTAGTAGGTGAAGAGAAACCGCAAAAAAGTTTGAAGAGATCATTGCTATAGAGGAGCAACACTGTCTATAGTCTTTGGAACTTGGTAGATGTCCAGTAAAGTTATACTGAATGAATAAACATTTTTCTTATGTGGCTTCTTACATGGAGCTTCCTCCAACCCCCTGTGTTACTTGTTCTTCCTCCTGGGCTTCAATACCTGTCTTAATACGTAGCACATTAAATTATAATACTATAATTTATTTACATATTTGTCATCCCCTACTGGCCAACAGTCTTTTTGAGTGCTAGGACTGTGCATTTTAATTTTTGTATGTGAATATTTAGCTATTTTCCTTCCTTTCTCTTTTTTCCTTTTTTTTTTTTTTTTTTTTTTTGAGACGGAGTTTTTGCTCTTGTTACCCAGGCTGGAGTGCAATGGCACGATCTCGGCTCACCGCAACCTCCGCCTCCTGGGTTCAAGCAATTCTCCTGCCTCAGCCTCCTCAGTAGCTGGGATTACAGGCACGTGCCACCATGCCCAGCTAATTTTTTTTGTATTTTTAGTAGAGACGGAGTTTCACCATGTTGATCAGGATAGTCTCGATCTGTCGACCTCGTGATCCACCCGTCTCGGCCTCCCAAAGTGCTGGGATTACAGGCTTGAGCCACCGCGCCCGGCCTCTTTTTTCCTTTTCTTTCTTTCCTTTTTTTTTTTTTGAGATGGAGTTTCTCTCTTGTTGCCCAGGCTGGAGTGCAGTTGTGCCATCTTGGCTCACTGCAACCTCTGCCTCCCGGGTTCAAGCGATTCTCCTGCCTCACCCTCCTGAGTAGCTGGAACTACAAGCATATGCCACCACGCCTGGCTAATTTTTATGTTTTTAGTAGAGATGGGGTTTCACCATGTTGGTCAGGCTGACCATGTTGGGCAGGCTGGTCTTAAACTGCCTCGGCCTCCCAAAGTGTTGGAATTACAGAAGTGAGCCACTGAGCCTGGCCTGCCTGCCTCCCTCCCTTCCTTTCCTTTTCCTCTCCTCTTCTCCTCTTTCTCCCCACCTCCTCCTCCCCTCCCCTTCTCTCCCCTTCCCTTCCCCCTCCCCTCCTCCTCCCCTCCCTTCCCCCTCATCCTCCCCTCCCCCCTCCTCCTCCCCTCCCCCCTCCTCCTCCCTCCCTTCCCCCTTCTCCTCATCCTCCCCTTTCCCTCCCCATCCCCCTTTCTCTTCCTCCTCCCCTCTTCCCTCCCCTTTCCCTTTCCCTTTCCCTTTCCCTTTCCCTTTCCCTTTCCCTTTCCCTGTCCCTGTCCCTAGGATCTCACTCCTGTTGCTGTCTAAAGTGCAGTGGCATGATCATGGCTCTCCGCAGCCCAGGCTCAGGTGATCATCCCACCTGAGTCCCCTGAGAGCCAGGACCACAGGCACCTGCCACCATGCCCAGCTAATTTTTTGCATTTTTGGTAGAGATGGGGTTTCACCTTGTTGCCCACGCTGGTTTTGATTTCCTGGGCTCAAGTGAACCACACATCTCAGCCTCCTAAAGTGTTAGAATTATGGGCATGAGCCCCTGCACCTAGAGGTTACTTGGTTTCTTATGCTATCACCAGCAAGAGGCTTCTGTAATTAAAAGTTCACTGACAAGCAGTGGAGTAATATAGGTTGGAATTTTTTATTCCTTAGAGAAAATAGGAGATGACAAATTATTCTTTTTTTAATTTTTTAATTTTTTTTGAGATGGAGTTTCGCTCTTGTTACCCAGGCCGGAGTGCAATGGCACAATCTCGGCTCACCGCAATCTCCATATCCTGGGCTCAAGCAATTCTCCTGCCTCAGCCTCCCTAGTAGCTGGGACTACAGGTGTGCGCCACCATGCCCAGCTAATTTTTGTATTTTTAGTAGAGAGAGTGTTTAACCATGTTGACCAGGATGGTCTCAATCTCTTGACCTCGTGATCCATCCGTCTTGGCCTCCCAAAGTGCTGGGATTACAGGCGTGAGCCACTGCGCCCGGCGGACAAATTATTCTTGTTAGAAAATATTGGCCAACTGGGCACAGCGGCTCATATCTATAATCCTAGCACTTTAGGAGGCCAAGGCGGGTGTATCACCTAAATCAGGAGTTCGAGACCAGCCTGGCCAACATAGGGAAACCCTGTCTCTACTAAAAATATCCAAATTAGCCAGGTGTGGTTGGGCGGGGGGTGGGGGGCTGTATCCTAGCTGCTCAGGAGGCTGAGGCAGGAGAATCACTTGAACCCAGGAGGCAGAGATTGCGATGAGCTGAGATCGTGCCACTACACTCCAGGTTGGGGACAGAGCAAGACTCTATCTCAAAAAAAAAAAAAAAAAAATGCCAACCTCATCTTTTTAGAAGGTCTATAACAAATTATAATTACAAATATAGGAAGTCAAGAGCACATTTTCATAGCATACACACAATAAATGTACTGAGTTCAAACACTTTGTGATACAAAATGCTGATTAGAAATAGCAGTGTTTTCATTTTTGCCAGAGTAGTTGAATGACCAGTTGTCAAAGAAAAGCTATAATTAGAAACCAGGAATGGTGGAATATTAGATAAACAATGGTATAGGTAGAAATGTGGTATCCCTTAGCAAATATCAGAACTCTCTCACTCTAGGGAAGATCCTTTGCTAATCCTTTACCTACGAAGCATGTTTTTCTCCTTTGTTGCTAACTGGTCCCACCACTACACCTTCTCTCTGCCAGACCCATTTAAGCTGTCTGAGGTCATCTTTGACAGTTTCTTCCAGTTGCCTTAAAAGACTGATCTGCTTGAAGTCTCAAACTAAGTGGATTTTTGTAGTATAGAGTAGTGGTTAGGACTGTCAGCTCTAGAACCAAAGTGCCTGGGTTCAGATCCCAGCCACACCAGTTACTAGCTTTGTAACTTGGACAGGTTGCTTCTGTCTTTGAATTCTTTGTTTGTAAAGAGGGTATTACTATCTCATAGGGATGTTGGATTTAAATACATCAATACATGCATAGTGCTTGTTACAGTACCTGGCAATGGTAGGTACTCAAAACACTTTGACTTTTTTGTGCCTCTTAGAATGGGAATTGCTTAAGCTGTCCAGAAAAAAATAGCCTTTAACATCTGGTTGATTGAGATTTGTGATACCTGGAAGTTTAGCATTTTGATGGTGGAAATGGGGGGTGGATTGTGGAAGGCCCTAGAAGAGTTCCCTGCCAACCCTACCACCAGGTCTCCCTCAGTGTTCCTAGTCAGGACAGGGGCTGGGGCGGGGCAGGGGAGCTGAGTCTGAAATCAGATATTCTCTGAATACAAGAAAAACAGACCAGAGGGACAGGTATATAGCAAATTTTCAACATAAAAATAGGAATGAGATTGAAATGGTCTGAGTTGGAATCAGAGTGTAGAGGACTTTATTTTAGAACACAGTGGGACCTTAAGTTGTTCACTTTCAAGGGAAGGTTGAGATCTGGGAGGTTAAATGATTTATTAAATTACCTACAGTCGCACAGCAAAGTAATAGTAGAAGCCACACTAGATATATTTTCCCTTTAGACACAATTGCTTTTTTGTTGTTTTTCTGCTCTTACCCAAAAAGGTTAACTTGGGTCAGTTTTACCTTTCTGTTCATCTGTAAAATAAATCCATCATTCATCCTAATTCTTACAGTGTGATTATCTTAGTCAAAAAAAACTATTTGATATAAAATAGGTCTCAAACTCCTGGCCCCAAATGATCCTCCTGCCTTGGCCTCCCAAAGTGCTGGGATTACAGGTGTCAGCTACCACGCCTGACCATTTTAAAATTTAATTTTTATTTTTTGTAGAGACAGAGCCTCACTATGTTGCCCAGGCTTGTCTTGACACCTAGCCTCAAGTGGTCTTCTCACCTCAGCCACCCAGTGTTGAGATTACAGGCATGAGCCGCTACACCTGGCCTTGCAGGAAAATTTTGAATTTTGATGAAATAGCATTCATCTGTTTTTTTTCCTTGATCATCCTGGGATCAAATGATCCTCTCATATCAGCCTCCTGCGTAGCTGGGGACTATAGGCATGTGCCACCCATGCCCAGCTAATTTAAAAAAAAAAAAAAGTGTAAATACACGGTCTTGCTATGTTGCCCAAGCTGGCCTCAAGCATTTCTCCTACCTCTGCCTTCCAAAGAGGTGGAATTTCAGGTGTGAACCACCACACCCTGTATAGGGAGGATTTTTTAAAAAAATGATTCTATATTGGGCAGCACAGATCCAGATGAACATGTAGTTTTTCTCCTTTAATCTGGTTAGGTGGTGAGTTATAGATGGAGCTGAAATTCTTATAACAAGCTGCTTTTGCATTCCTGACATATTATGCTAGTTAATTAAATAAAGTACCGGCTTTTTTTTTTCTTCTTCTTCTTCTTTAATGGCTGTGGAAATTGTCTAGAAAGATGGTGCTTTCTAGCTGGGCCTGGTGGCTCAAGCCTGTGTAATCCCAGCACTTTGGGAGGCTGAGGCAGGTGGATCACGAAGTCAAGAGATCGAGACCATCCTGGTCAACATGGTGAAACTCCGTCTCTACTAAAAATACAAAAAATTAGCTGGGCATGGTGGCGTGTGCCTGTAGTCCCGCTTACTCAGGAGGCTGAGGCAGGAGAACTGCCTGAACCCAGGAGACGGAGGTTGCGGTGAGCCGAGATCACGCCATTGCACTCCAACCTGGGTAACAAGAGCGAAACTCCATTTAAAAAAAGTAACAAGAGCGAAACTCCATTTAAAAAAAAAAAAAGAAAGATTGTGCTTTCTAAAAAAAGTTCTTCAACAAGTGTGCCTTCTCTTGGTCTACATCAGCCCTTATTCTCATTCTCATATTATAAAAATGCATAACTCTTCTTAAATATATACATCGCGGCCTGGTGTGGTGGCTCACACCTGTAATCCCAGCACTTTGGGAGGCCAAGGTGAGTGAATCACCTGAGGTCTGGAGTTCAAGACCAGTCTGACCAACATGGTGAAACCTCGTCTCTACTAAAAATGTAAAATTTAGCTGCGCATGATGGCACATGCCTGTAATCCCAGCTACTTGGGGGAGGCTAAGGCAGGAGAGTCCCTTGAACCTGGGAGGCAGTTGTTGCAGTGAGCCGAGATCACACTGTTTCACTCCACGCTGGACAACAAAAGTGAAATTCTGTCTCAAAAAAAAAATTATATGTATATAGCATTACCTTTTATTTTTCAAACTGCCTATTTATGGCTGGGCACAGTGGCAAATGCCTGTAATTCCTGCAATTTGGGAAGCTGAGGCAGGCGGATCACCAAAGTTTGGGAGTTAGAAGTCAGCCTGGCCAACATGGTGAAACCCGGTCTCTATTAAAAATACAAAAAATTAGGCCTGTAATCTCAGCACTTTGGGAGGCTAAAGGGCAGGTGGATCACTTGAGGTCAGAAGTTCAAGACCAACCTGGCCAACATGGTGGAACCCCATCTCTACTAAAAATACAAAAATTAGCCAGGTATTGTGGCTGGTGCCTATAATCCCAGCTACTCCAGAGGCTGAGGCAGGAGAATCACTTGAACCTGGCAGGCAGAGGTTGCAGTGAGCTGAGATCCCACCATTGCACTCCAGCCTGAGCAACAGAGTGAGACCTAGTCTCAAAAAAAAAAAAAAAAGAAAGGCCAGGCACAGTGGCTAACACCTGTAATCCCAACATTTTGGGAGGCTGAGGCGGGTGGATCATGAGGTCAAGAGATTGAGACCATCCTGGCCAACATGGTGAAGCCCTATCTAGTAAAATACAAAAAATTAGCCGGGCATGACGGCGCATGCCTCTAGTCCCAGGTACTCGGGAGGTTAAGGGCAGGGGAATCGCTTGAACTTGGGAGGTGGAGGCTACAGTGAGCTAAGATTGCACCACTGTACCCCAGCCTGGTGACAGAGCAAGATTCCATCTGGGGGGGGAAAAAAGGCCAGGTGTGACGGGACACACCTGTAGTCCCAGGTGTTTGGGAGGCTGAGGCACGAGAATTGCTTGAACCTAGGAGGCAGAGGTCTCAGTCAGCTGATATCATGCCACTGTACTCCAGCCTGGGTGACAGGATGAGACTGTCTCAAAAAAAAAAAAAAGAAACAACAACAAATTGCCAATTTTTTACTACTACTACTGCTACTATTATTATATAGTGACTGAATATTTTTAAGTTGCTCAGACTGGAGTGCAGTAGCTATTCATAGTACACTACAGCCTCCAACTACTGGGCTCAAGCGATTCTCTTGCCTCTTCCTGAGTAGCTGGGACTGCAAGTGCATGCCACTGTGCCTGGCTTACAATTTATTTTTTGAGACAAACTTTATGTGCCATAGAATTCATTCTTTTGAAAGTATGCAGTTCAGTGGTTTTTAGTATATTCATAAAGTTATGCAAACATCAGTCATCACTATCTAATTTCAGATCACTTTCATTACCCCCAAAGAAACAGTACACATTTAGCATTTATTGCCCATCTTCCTTCCTCCTGGCCCCTGGCAACCACTAATCTACTTTCTGTATCTATGAATGTACTTATTCTGGATATTTCATATAAATGGAATCATATAACGTGGACTTTGTGACTGGCTTTTTTCACTAAGCATGGTGTTTTTGGTTGTAGCGTTTATCAATAATTAATTCCCCTTTGTTGCTAAACACTCCATTGTGTGAATATACTACATTTTATTTCTTCATTTGTCAGTTGATGGATTTTTGGGTACTTTCTACCTTTTGGTTATTTATTTTTTGCACATACTTATTTTCCATACCTTTTGGTTATTATAATTATGTTACTGTGAACGTTTATGTGCAAGTTTTTGTTTAGATGTATGTTTTCCTTCTCTTGGGTAGAGACCTAGGACTGGAAATTGCTGGGTCATATGGTAATTTTATGTTTAAACAATCTGAGAAACTGCCAGATTATTTTCCAAAGGTATTGCTATGCAATTTTGCATTCTCAACAGCAGCAAATGAGGGTTTCACTCTACCTCCTCACCAACACTTCCCTGACTATTAAGTATGAAGTGGTATCTCATTGTGGTGTTGATTTGTATTTCTTTAATGACTAATGACGTTGAAATAATTACTATAATGTTTTATATACTTATTGATCAGTCTGTCTTTCAGAAATAGCTGTTGAGATCTTTTGCCCATTTTTAAATTGTCCACTTTTTGATCCTTTCTATTATTGAGTTATAAAAGTTCTTTCAATATTGTAGATTCTGGGTTCTTATTAGATATATGATTTGCAAAGGGGAGAAAATTCTATTCTATAGATTATCTTTTTACTTTCTTGACGTTGTGTTTTGTAGCATAAAAGGTTTGAGGAAGACAAAGTTAAATTGTGCTTTTGGAGTCATGTCTAAGAAACCATTGCGTAGGCCAGGCATAGTGGGACACACCTGTAATCCTAGTGCTTTGGGAGACCCAGGGTGGAGGATTGCTTCAGGCCAGGAGTTCAAGACCAGCCTGAGCAACATAGTGAGACCTCTTCCCCCCTAACCCCCCACCAAAAAAATAATTAGCCAGGCATGGTGACAGGGGCAACTAGTCCTTGTTGCTTGGGAGTTAGAGGAAGGAGGATTGCTTGAGCCCAGGAGTTTGAGGCTGCAGTGAACTATGATTGTGTAACTATACTGCAGCCTGGGCAACAGAGTAAGATCCTGTCTCTTAAACAAAAATCCAGCACTTTGGGAGGCCGAGGCAGGTGGATCACTTGAGGTCAGGAGTTCTGGACCAGCCTGGCCAACATGGCAGAATTTTTTCTACCAAAAAATACAAAAATTAGCCAGGTGTGGTGGCATATGCCTATATAGTCCCAGCTACTTGGGAGGCTGAGGCAGGAGAATTGCTTGAACCCAGGAGGCAGAGGTTGCAGTGAGCTGAGATCATGACACTGCACTCCAGCCAGGGCTATAGTGAGACCCTGTCTCAAAAAAAAAGGAAAGCATCTAAAACCATTGCCTAATCAAAAATCATGCATATTTGCAACATAAAACCTTCCAAGAGTTTTTTAGTTTTAGATCCTTAATTTAAGCTTTTCATTCATCTTAAATTAATTTGTGTGTGTGTGTAGTATTAGGTGGAGGTCCACTTTCATTCTTTGACATGTTCATATCTGGTTGTCCCAGCACAGTTTCTTAAAAATACTTTTTCCATTAAATTGTCTTGGCATGCTTTTTTTAATATTTCCTTTTTCTTTTTTTGAGATGGAGTCTTGCTCTGTCGCCCAGGCTGGAGTGCAGTGGTGCGATCTTGGCTCACAGCAATCTCCGCTTCCTGGGTTCAAGCAGTTCTCCTGCCTCAGCCTCCCGAATAGCTGGGATTACAGGCATGTGCCACCATGCCCAGCTAATTTGTGTATTTTTAGTAGAGATGGGGTTTCACCTTGTTGGCTACACTGGTCTTGAACTCGTCATCTCAAATGATCCACCCACCTCGGCCTCCCAAAATGCTGGGATTACAGGCATGAGCCACCGCTCCTGGCCTTGGTGTGCTTGTTGAAAATCAATTGACCATAAGTATAAGAGTTTATGTCTGAATTCTCCTTTCTATTCTATCTATACATCAGTCCTTAAACACCAGTACCACACAGTCTTGGTTACCATAGTTTTGTAGCAAGTTCTTTTTTTTTTTTTTTTTTTTGAGACGGAGTTTCGCTCTTGTTACCCAGGCTGGAGTGCAATGGCGCGATCTCGGCAACCTCCGCCTCCTGGGTTCAGGCAATTCTCCTGCCTCAGCCTCCTGAGTAGCTGGGATTACAGGCACGTGCCACCATGCCCAGCTAATTTTTTTTGTATTTTTAGTAGGGACAGGGTTTCACCATGTTGACCAGGATGGTCTCAATCTCTCGACCTCGTGATCCACCCGCCTCGGCCTCCCAAAGTGCTGGGATTACAGGCTTGAGCCACCGCGCCCGGCTTTTTTTTTTTTTGTAGACAGGATCTCACTCTGTTACTCAGCCTGAGTTCAGTGGCATGAACATTGCTTACAGCAACCTCAGTCACCTGGGTTCAAGCCGTCTTCCTCCCTCAGCCTCCCGAGGTATTGGGACTGCAAGCACACACCAGCATGCCTGGCTAATATTTTTTGTAGAGCCAGGGGCTGGTCTTGAACTCCTTGATTCAAGTGATCTTCCCAGCTTTCTTTTGTTCTCTTTATTTTATTTTATTTTTTTTTTTGAGACGGAGTTTTGCTCTTGTTACCCAGGCTGGAGTGCAATGGCGCGATCTCGGCTCACCGCAACCTCCGCCTCCTGGGTTCAGGCAATTCTCCTGCCTCAGCCTCCTGAGTAGCTGGGATTACAGGCACGCACCACCATGCCCAGCTAATTTTTAGTATTTTTAGTAGAGACGGGGTTTCACCATGTTGACCAGGATGGTCTCGATCTCTCGACCTCGTGATCCACCCACCTCGGCCTCCCAAAGTGCTGGGATTACAGGCTTGAGCCACCGCGCCCGGCCTCTTTTGTTCTCTTTAAGGATTGTTTTGGCTATTCTGGTTTCCTGGTATTTCCATACGCATTTTAAGATCATCTTGCTAATTTCTGCCAAAAAAAAGAAACAGAAAAAGAAAAAAAAAAAAAAAAGCTGTGATTCGGTGAAACCTCACTCTACTAAAAATACAAAAAAAAAAAAAAAAAAAAAAGTTGTGATTTTGGTAAGAATTGCTTTGAATTTGAAGATCAATTTGGGAGAGTATTTTTATCTTAATAATGCCTTTCAGTTTATGAACACAGGACATTTTTCCATTTAGCTATCGTTTAATTTCTTTGAACAATGCTTTGTAGTTTTCTGGTATATAAGTCTTGTACTTACCTTGTTAAATTTATTTCTTAGTTTTTTTTACGCTATTGTAAATGGATTTTTTAAAAAATCATTTTTGGATTTTTCATTGCTAGTGTGTAGAAATGGAACTGATTTTATTAGCTCTTACAGTTTTGTGTGTGTATGTGTGTGTTTGCGTATTTCTTGTAGTTTTCTATGTACAAGATCATGTCATTTGTGAATAGAGGTAGTTTTACTTCTTCCTTTCCAAACTTTTCTTTTTCTTGTCTAATTGCCCTAGCTAGAAACTTAAATACAGTGTTGATTAGAAATGGGGAACAAACATATCTTTGTCTTGTTCCTAATCTTAGGGGGAGAGCTTTCAGTCTTTTGCCATTAAGTGTGTTTTCTTTCTTTTCCTTGTTTTTTTTTTTTTTTTTTTTCCTGAGACAGTGAGACCCCCGTCTCAAAATAGAAAAAAAAAAAAAAAAAGATGCAATATTATAGGTGTAACGTCACGCACGGGTTTTTATTTTTATTTTGAGACAAGATCTCACCCTGTCACATAGGCTAGAGTGCAGTGGCGCCGTAACAGTTCACTGCAGCCTGGACCTCCCCAGGCTCAGGTAACCTCCCACCACAGTTTTTGCTTATTTGTTTGTTTGTTTTTTGAGACTGAGTCTCGCTTCATTGCTCAGGCTGGAGTGCAGTGGTGCAATCTTGGCTTACTGCAACCTCCGCCTCCCGGGTTCAAGCAATTCTCCTGTCTCAGCCTCCCGAGTAGCTAGGATTACAGGCCCCTGCCACCACTCGAGGCTAATTTTTGTATTTGTAGCAGAGATGAGATTTCACCTTCTTGTTCAGGCTGGTCTTGAGCTCATGACATCAGGTAATCCACCTGCCTCAGCCTCCCAAAGTGCTGGGATTATAGTCATTCGTGAGTCACTCTGCCCAGCCTAGTTTTGTTTTTGTTTGTTTGTTTGTTTGATATGGAGTCTCACTCAGTCACCCAGACTGGAGTGCAGTGGTGCCCTCTCAGTCACTGCAGCCTTCATCTCCTGGTTTCAAACGATTCTCCTGCCTGAGCTCCCAAGTGTCTGGGATTACTGGCGCCTTCCACCATGCTTTCTACCACTCCTGGCTACTTACTTACTTAGTTATTTTGAGACAGAGTTTCACTCTTGCCCAGGCTGAAGTGCAATGGCACAATGTATCTGCCTCCCAGGTTCAAGTGATTCTCCTGCCTCAGCCTCCCAAGTAGCTGGGATTACAGGCATGTGGCACTGTACCTGGCTAATTTTGTAATTTTAGTAGAGACAGGGTTTCTCTATGTTTGTCAGGCTGGTCTCAAACTCCCGACCTCAGGTGATCTGCCCATCTTGGCCTTTCAAAGTGCTAGGTGGGAGCCACTGCTCCAGCCTAATTTTTTTGTTTTTAGTAGAGAAGGGGTTTCACCATATTGGCCAAGCTGATTTGGAGCTCCTGACTGCAATGATCAGCCAGTGTCGACCTCCCCATGTGCTGGGATTATAGGTGTGAGCCACTATGCCCAGTCAGTTTTTGTATTTTTTTTTTTTTTTTTTTTTTTTTGAGACGGAGTTTCGCTGTTGTTACCCAGGCTGGAGTGCAATGGCACGATCTCGGCTCACCGCAACCTCCGCCTCCTGGGTTCAGGCAATTCTCCTGCCTCCGCCTCCTGAGTAGCTGGGATTACAGGCACGCACCACCATGCCCAGCTAATTGTTTGTATTTTTGGTAGAGATGGGGTTTCACCTTGTTGACCAGAATGGTCTCGATCTCTTGACCTCGTGATCCACCCACCTCGGCCTCCCAAAGTGCTGGGATTACAGGCTTGAGCCACCGCGCCTGGCCTAGTTTTTGTATTTTTAAAGGAGACAGGTTTTGACATGAACTAGGCTGGTCTCTAATTCCTAGGCTCAAGTGATCCACTTGCCCTGGTCTCCCAAAGTGCTAGGATTACAGGTGTGAGCCTGTAATCCTAGCACTGCACCCAACCTGGTTTTAATTTTTATTATTTTTGTTTAGTTATTTTGAGAAAAGTCCTGGTTCTGCTGCACAGACTGGAGTGCAGCAGCTCCATATCCTAAAAATATTTTGAATGATGATGGCATTGTTGGTGTCAGTGAAGTCTATCAAAATTAAACCTTCTTTTGGCTTTGGAGCTGTGATTTGTGGCAGCCAAGTTAGTAGGTAAGAAAGTGTTCTAATTCTAAGGTTTTTTTTACTAAATATGGAAAATATACCAGATTTCCCCTTTGTGTTTTTGCCTAAAACTGATGAGTTGAATCTTGCTTTCCTCTAGTGTGTAATAGATTTGTTTCTTTCATTTTTTGTGACTTATTTCTGCCCTTTCACAGACTTCCACTTCCTAAGAGACATTTCTCCAGTGTCTCATTTTCTTATATGTTTATGTAACTTCAGGTGCTATGTAATCTGTTCTAGACCATCAATATTTAGCTTTAAATTCCAGATTTGGTTGTTTTAGCACAAATAAAGGTAGGGTGACTTTACCCTTACCACTACCACTGGCACATCCAATTGCCTGTTGGGTATGTATTTGAGAAATTTCAACAAATTTTAACACTGGCTAAAGTAAAATATGGTCATGCATTACTCAACAGTGGGGAGAGTGTACTTACACAAACCTGGGTGGCATAGTCTACTACACCCCTAGGTTATATGGTATAGCCTATAGCTCCTAGGCTACAAATCTGTACAGCTTGTTATTGTACTGAATACTATGGGCAGTTATAACATGGTGGTAAATATTTGTGTATCCAAATATAGAAAAGGTACAGTGGGCCGGGCGCGGTGGCTCAAGCCTGTAATCCCAGCACTTTGGGAGGCCGAGGCCGGTGGATCACGAGGTCGAGAGATCGAGACCATCCTGGTCAACATGGTGAAACCCCGTCTCTACTAAAAATACAAAAAATTAGCTGGGCATGGTGGCACGTGCCTGTAATCCCAGCTACTCAGGAGGCTGAGGCAGGAGAATTGCCTGAACCCAGGAGGTGGAGGTTGCGGTGAGCCAAGATTGCGCCATTGCACTCCAGCCTGGGTAACAAGAGCGAAACTCCGTCTCAAAAAAAAAAAAAAAAAAAAAAAAAAGAAAAGGTACAGTGAAAATATGTTATAAAAGGTAAAACATGGTGCTCTGTATAGGGCACTTCCTGTGATGGACCCTGTAGGACTGAAAGTTGCTCTAGGTGAGTCAATGAATGAATAGTGAGTAAATGTGAGGGCCTAGGACACTTTTGTAGATTTTATGAACAGTATTTTATTTTTAATTTTTAAAATTTTTTCTTCAGTAATTAAATAGGCCAGGCATTGTGGCTCATGCCTATAATCCCAGCACTTTGGGAGGCCAAGGTGGATGAATCACCTGAGGTCAGAAGTTAAAGACCAGCCTGACCAACATGGTGAGACCCCATCTCCACTAAAAATACAAAGGTTAGTCAGGCATGTTGGCGGGTTCCTGTAATCCCAACTACTCGGGAGGCTGAGGTGGGAGAATTGCTTCAACCCAGGAGGCAGAGGTTTCAGTGAGCCGAGATCATGCCACTACACTCCAGCCTGGGCAACAGAGCAGGACTCCGTCTCAAAAATAACAATAATAATAATAATAATAATAAACTAAGCTTAGTCTGTAACTTTTTAACTTTATATACTTTTGAAGTTTTTCAAATTTTCCACTTTTGTAATAATACTTTCCTTAAAACACAGATTATACCACTATACAAAAGCATTTTCTTTATATCCTTATTCTGTAAGCTTTTATTAAAATCTTTTTTAACTTCTGAAACTTTTTTGTTAAAAACCAAGACATAAACATACACATTAGCCTGCAGAGGGTTGGAATAATCAGTATCACAGAACATCATTATCACTGTCTTCTGCCTTCACGTCTTTTCTCACTGGAAGATTTTCAGGTACAGTAACATGCATGAACTGTTATCTCCTGTGATAACAATGCCTTCTTTTGGATACCTCTTAAAAGACCTGCCTGTGGCTGTTTCACAGTTAAAATTAAGAAAAAAATAAGTACAAGGAATGCATGCTAAAATGATAAGTACAGAATAATACATAAACCAGTAACACAGTCATTTATTGTGTACTATTTGTAATGGTATGTGCTACACTTTTACATGACTGGCAGCACAGTTAGATTTACACAAGCATCACCACAAACAGGAGTAATATGTTGTGCTATGATGTCCTGATGGCACCAGTGTCACTAGGATATAGGCATTTTTTAGTTCTGCTATAATCTTATGGACTGCTGTCATATATACGCAGTCCGTCATTGACTGAAATGTCATACTGCGCATGACTGTATGAAAAGGTAAACTTGAAGTATAAGCAACATTTTAAAAGTAACTGCTTATTAGATAGAATTCTCATACCATACAGTCTACTCATTTAAAGTATACAAGTCAGCCGGGTGTGGTGACTCACAGCTATAATCCCGCACTTTGGAAAGCTGAGGTGTGCACATTGCTTGAGCACAGGAGTTCGAGACCAGCTTGACCGACATGGTGAACCCCTGTTGCTACTAAAAGTAAAAAAAAAATTAGCTGGGTGTGGTGGTGGGCACTGGTGGTCCCAGCTATGGGAGGCTATAGGTGATCACCAGAGTCGAGGAGGTTCAGGTTGCAGTGAGCCTTAATCGAGCCGCCACATTTTAGCTTGGGCGACAGAGCACAACCCCATCTCAGAAAATAAAAAAAGTGTACAATCCAGTGGTTTTTTAGTATATTCACAGAGTTGTAAAATGTCACCATTAACTAATTCTGGAACGTTTCCATTGCTCTCAAAAAAATGCATACTATGATCAGTCACTTCTTATTCTTCATTTTCTCCAGCCCTGGCAACTATGAATCTGCTTTCTGTCTCTATGGATTTGCCTATTCTAGACATTTTATTTTAATGAAGTCATACAATATGTGGTCTTTTATGTCTGGCTTTTTTGTACTTGGCATAATGTTTTCAGAACATAACATACATACTGTTAGGTTGTGGCACATAGCAGTATTTCATTCTTTTTTTTTTTTTTTTTTTTGCTTCCACTATGTGGGAGGGGATTCCAGAGAGCTGGAAATCCCTTCATTCCTTTTTGTGGCTAAATAACAACTCATTGTGTAGGTATATCATATTTTGTTCATCCATTCATCAATTGATTGACATTTGGATTGTTTCTACCTTTAAGGCTGTTGTGAATAATGCTAGTGTGAACATGTGTATAAGCTTTCATTTTGAAAAGAAGAACATATGTTTTCAGTTCTTTTGGATATATACCTAGGAGAAGAATTGTTGGGTCTTAGGATAACTTTAACTTTTTGAGGAACTTTAAACTGTTTGCCAGTGTCTGCACCATTTTACATTTCCACCAGCAATGTATGAGGTTTCCAACTGATCTGCATTCACATCAGCACATGTTATTGTTTATTCCTTTGATGATAGCCATTCTGGTGGGTATAAAGTGGTATTTCACTGTGGTTTTGATTTGCATTTCTCTGATGACTAATGAGAATTGAGCATTTTTCATGTGCTTATTGTCCATTTGTATATCTTCTTTGGAAAGACATGTTATCTTTAAAGCTAAATATTGATAGTATGCTGTTTTGAATGCTGTTCTTTTTTTTTTTTTTTTGAGACGAAGTTTTGCTCTTGTTGCCCAGGCTGCAGGCTGTAGTATAGTGGCACGATCTTGGCTCACCACAACCTCCACCTCCTGGGTTCAAGTGATTCTCCTGCCTCAGCCTCCTGACGGAGTAGTTGGGATTACAGGCATGCACCACCATGCCCAGCTAATTTTGTATTTTGTAGAGATGGGAATTCTCCATGTTGGTCAGGTTGGTTGGTCCCAAACTTCTGACCTCAGGTGATCCGCCGATTTTGGCCTCCCATAGTGCTGGGATTACAGGTGTGAGCTACCGCACCCAGCCTTGAATGCTGTTCTCTAGATTAGCTTTCTTCCTTTATCTGAGACAAGAGTTTTTGATCCATTAATTGAAATGTTTTAGTCTATTCTTGAGATTGCTTTACAAAGCTAGTTTTAAATACAGCTCTCCCCTATGAAAAAACGTTTTGTATCCTGGCTTGAAATTTCTATGAAGACAGTTTGTCCCCACTCTGATAAACAATGATAGACAAATGAAATGAAAGAGATAGTAGTCTCTCTTTGGTCCCGTTGTTATCGTGAATTTATATATCTAGATTCAAATAATTAGCAAAGGCAAAGTGCGTAGAGGACCCAGTGGCTCATTAAAATGTCATTATATACTGTGCATTCTGAGAGTATCACCTATCTTGAGAGAAAGAAAGATTCATAAGGCAAGGAAAATAGCAACTAAGTTTGAAAGTAGTACTTTGCACATGTAGGGAAATCTATGACCACTTGTAGGTAGGCATGAAAAAGTGCATGATTTCATCCACATGTTCCCTTCTCTCCCAGCGTGGTACCATGCGACGGCGCTATGAAGATGATGGCATTTCAGATGATGAAATTGAAGGGAAAAGAACTTTTGACTTGGAAGAGAAACTGCATACCAACAAATATAATGCCAATTTTGTTACTTTTATGGAAGGAAAAGGTCAGTATAATTTTGGTTCCAACATATAATCCTTTGATGTGGGAAGTCATAGACTCTGAGCATTGCGGGTTTAGCATTTATCCAGCTAAAATATTGCCTGTTGATGTTATTTTCTCTTATTATTCAGTGCCCCTTGTATGCACTCGCTCCCCAGTCTTTCCACCCTGTGAGTCATTCTCTGCTATATTAGAAGTAATCTTTTATTAGGGCAGGAGTATTATTGGAGTTTTTTTGCCTAACAGCTTCTTCTTCCTTCTTTCTTCCCTTGGTTTTAAGTTTAATTAAAAACCGTATGATAAAAATCGTTTTATGTGTATACCTACCCCCCCAAAACTGAGGGTGGGATTCCATGCGTACCATGCATCTTTGATCTTTGGCAAACTGATAGGGATATCATATATGTATTGTAGTGGTCAAAATTAATTTTTTTTACTCTTAAGAGACAAGATGATGATAATTTCTGTTTAGCATTTATGAGATGACTCATTAATAGTACTACCCCCATATTGTTTAAGCTCTAAATTTCCTGTGGAAATATATAGACTTGGCAAACCCCTCAAGCTTTGCTTCTCAATGTGCTCTCCATATTCTCTAAGAGATGCTCCTTAATAAGCATATATTTTATTGTCTAACAACACAACTGTATACACAGAATAACAAACACTATTTATACCTTAGTACTTAGGATCCTTTTTGTAATCCTTTTATCTATTTTTTAACTATACTCCCTGTATTTCTAATAATTATTTTTGTGTTGACAGATTTTAATGTAGAGTATATCCAGCGGGGTGGCTTGAGAGATCCTCTAATTTTCAAGAATTCTGATGGACTTGGAATAAAGTAAGTGTTTTCAGCCTGGCTGGATATAGTTGCAAAATGGCCTTGTTACACCCAGGACTATAAATAAACAGTGGTGGTACTGATAACCCAAAACAGTAGTAATTGAAAATAATTTCCCATTTAGTTTTAAAAGTGTATGTTTTTCTTCTTTTGATACATAGGTGATTGATATTAGAGGTAAATGAGAAAATATAGATGAACCGAAAAAAAAACAAAACCCAGCAAATTTAAATCTCCTGAAATCTACTACCCTTAGCTAAATCATGCATTTATTTATATATTCTTTTTTCCTATACATATATGTAAATATACACTCACCTATATTTTAAAAATAATTTTAAACCTGATTGTGAATATTGCTGTGTCTGATTGAGGAGTTCTCAGTACTTTAAGAAAAAAAACTCACATAACTTGAGAAGTTATGTTTTCCATGTATACTTACTTACTGGTGTTTGTTTCATAGAATGCCGGATCCAGACTTCACTGTGAATGATGTCAAAATGTGTGTGGGTAAGTTTCGAGGTTTTGGCCTCTGTCTTTAAGGCAAAGATTTAAGACTTAGGACTGAATTAAATCTCTGACTGAGATTTAAGACTTAAGAACATTGAAATATATATTTGATTAGAAACTACATTTTTGTTAAGAACTGAGAATTTTATCAGAGAGTTACAGAAGTTGCCTTATTTAATACACATTAAACATAAAACATTGGAATCTCTTTTTCCTACCTACATACGTCCTTTTCTTCATGAAGGGCGTGCCTTCTAGGGCAACCTATCCCAGAAACCAAAAACTTAAATCTCTGAGCTAAGAATTAAAGTTTCATTAATATCGTGATTCCCTTTCTTTTCCTAAAAGCAGTAGAGAAATTTCCAGGAAATGCTCACCAGTGCTACATTTGGAAACTTGCCTAAGACTTGAAACTTTATAAGCTGAGAAGTAGATACATTAAAATTTATCTTCATCAGTGACTGGTTAAATTGAGTCTTTAATTATTTTATTATGTTCAAAATTTAGGAAAAAGAAAGCAAATCAGATCAATCTAATTAAAGAAGAAAATTCCTGACATTAGTAATGTTTCAGCCTAGTTTTCTGCAGACAGTGGTGTTCATTATCGTCCTGAGACACCCCAGCATCCTTAGGAGTTCAGGAATGGTTAGTAAAATGGAATAAAGTCGTTTTTTTTTTGGAGACAGAGTCAGTCTCTCTCTCTCTCTCTCTCTCTCTCTCTCTCTCTCTCTCTGTCTCTCTCTCTGTCTCTCTGTTGCCCAGGCTGGAGTACAGTGGTGCTATCTCAGCTCCCTGCAACCTCCGCCTGCAGTGTTCAAACGATTCTCCCACCTCAGCCTCCTGAGTAGCTAGATTTGTAGCCACTTGCCACCACACTCAGCTAACTTTTGTATTTTTAGTAGAGATGAAGTTTTACCATGTTGGCCAGGCCGGTCTGGAACTCCTGACCTCAACCAATCCACCCACCTCACCATCCCAAAGTGCTGGTATTACAGGCGTGAGTCACTGTGTCTGGCCAGAATAAAGTCTTTTTCAAATACTTCCAACAGAACTTAAAATGAAGGGACTTTTTAAATTTTCTTCCTAGTACTAGAATTTCTATGATCTTTTGTCCTCTGTACCAAAGTTCCAGTGCCATTCCTTTGCTTTGAGAATTAAATACTGCAGTACTATCTCCTGGCCACTTGAGGGTCCTTGTTAGACTACTGACTCTTCTGTTTAAAAGGTGAAAGTCACAGATATCCCAGGTAGAGGAAAGTTCTCAAATCCCTGTTTTATTCATCCCTTTACTGTTTCTATGTTAGATCCTGGCCATCTGCCTATTGTCATGTATTCCCTAGAACTTAGCACAGTCTCTGGAGTATAGTAGGTGCTCAGTAAATCTGTTGAATGATTGAAATGCTCTCCCACTCTTCACAAGACAGAACATTCTCAGGGAACCTCAGAAAACCCACCTGAATACATAATAGTCTATCATGTGACCTCCTTTATTAAAGAACCTCCAGGGCCGGGCGCGGTGGCTCAAGCCTGTAATCCCAGCACTTTGGGGGGCCGAGGCGGGTGGATCACAAGGTCGAGAGATCGAGACCAACCTGGTCAACATGGTGAAACCCCGTCTCTACTAAAAATACAAAAAATTAGCTGGGCATGGTGGCACGTGCCTATAATCCCAGCTACTCAGGAGGCTGAGGCAGGAGAATTGGCTGAACCCAGGAGGCGGAGGTTGCGGTGAGCCGAGATCACGCCATTGCACTGCAGCCTGGGTAACAAGAGCGAAACTCCGTCTCAAAAAATAAAAGTAAAAAAAGAACCTCCAGGACAGTAATTCCCTGTATTTATAAGGCAATAGACCACCATAGCTACCCTCTTGATGAGAGATTCTTACAGTTTGTGGTCCACAGATGACCTGCCTCCGAATTATTTGTGATATTGTTAAAAATGTAGACTTCCAGAGAGGATTGCAGGAAGATGGCAGAGTAGCAAGCACTAGGAACTTGTCTCCTTACTTAGACAGTAATTGCATTGGCAGAATGGGTCTGATATAACTGTTTTGGAATCCAGGAGTCTATTCAAGGCTTGCAAATTCCAGGGAACACCTTGGACAATAAAATACAGTTAATTTCAGTCAGTTTCAGACCTTAGCACAGTAACAGCTTCCCTGCCAGCCAAGCCCCGAGACAAACAGCTGTGCATATGTTTCTCAGAAAAACCTGTACACAGCTTATGGGAGCCAGGGTGAGCAAAGAGGAACCTTTCCTTGAAATAATGGGATCCACCCTGTGATCACTGAGTGCTGCTTCTGATCACAAAAGTACACACATAGAAGCAAGTAGGGCCAGGCACAGTGGGTCATGCCTGTAATCTTGCAATTTGGGAGGCTGAGGCAGGTGGATTGCCTGAGTCCAGGAGTTTGAGATCAGCCTGGGCCACGTAGCAAAACCGTGTCTCTACAAAAAACACAAAAATTAGCTGGATGTGGTGGCATGCACTGATAGGCTTAGCTTCTTGGGGAGCGATTCCTTGAGCCCTGGAGGTTGAGGCTGCACTGGTCTGTGATCGTACCACTGCACTCCAGCCTGAGCAACAGAGTGAGACCCTGTGCCAAAACAAAAACAAAAACAGGTGGGATAGTTGTTGTTGCATGTTCCCTTAATTGTTGCAGGCCTCTTCCCATCAGTTGAACTGACTTCTAGGGAATTTAAAGGGCTATTGTGGCTGGTTGCAGTGACTCATGCCTATAATCTCAGCCCTTTGGGAGGCCAGGGTGGCCAGATCACGAGGTCAGGAGATTGCGACCATCCTGGCTAACACAGTGAAACCCCATCTCTACCAAAAAGACAAAAAATTAGCTGGGTGTGGTAGTGCCAGCTAATTGGGAGGCTGAGGCAGGAGAATTGCTTGAACGCAGGAGGCGGAGGTTGCAATGAGCTGAGATCACACCACTGCACTCCAGCCTTGGCAACAGAGCAAGACTTCGTCTCAAAAAAAAAAAAAAATTGGCATGGTCTCGGGCACCCATAATTTCAGCTACTCAAGAGGCTGAGGCAGGAAAATCCCTTGAACCCAAGAAGCAGAGGTTGCAGTGAGCCAAGATTGTGCCACTGCACTCCAGCCTGGGTGACAGAGGGTGACTCTGTCTCAAAACAAGGGGAGGGGGGGCACCTTATTCTCTTTTCCCCTTTGAGAACCAGACATTAAAGACTAGCACATTCAGAATAGGAAGTGACTGCATATGCACCTGGAAAGTGCAGGCTCAGAAAAGACGTGAGAAAACTTACATGTATACCTCAGATTGATCTTTGATACAGAGATAGCCTACACAAAAACAACAAAATACGCAATAATAAAACACAGAAAAGGCCGAGCGCAGTGGCTCACACCTGTAATCCCAGCACTTTGGGAGGCCAAGGTGGGTGGATCACAAGGTCAAGAGATTGAGACTATCCTGGCCAACATGGTGAAACCCCATTTCTACTAAAAATACAAAAATTAGTCGGGCGTGGTGCCACGCGCCTGTGGTCCCAGCTACTCAGGAGGCTGAGGCCGAAGAATCGCTTGAACCCAGGAGGCGAAGGTTGCAGTGAGCTGAGATTGTGCCACTGCACTCCAGCCTGGCATCAGAGCAAGACTCCGTTTCAAAAAAATAAATAAATAAAAATAAAACACAGAAAACTCTGGGGAAGAGAGAGAATCAGATTTTGAGAGTTACCACATTATTCAAATGTCCAGTTTTCAACAAAAAAATCATAAGGCATACTAAGAAAGAGGAACGTATGGTCCATTAAAAGGAAAAAAAAATCAACAGAAAATATCTTTGAAAAAGTCCTGATTGTGGATCTAATAGACAAATATTTTCAAACAGCTGTCTTAAAGATGCTCAAAAAACTAAGAAATTTGTGGAGGAAGTCAAGAAAGCCAGAGACAAACTCTTGAAAGCCTCGAGAGAAAATAACTAAATGATTCATTACATAAAGGTATCCTCAGTAAAATTATGAACCAGTTTCTCATCAGAAACACTGGAGGCCAGGAGGCAGTGAGCCAATGTATTCAAAGTGCTAAAAGGAAAACAAAACAAAACTGTCAACCAAGAAGCCTGTATCTGGCAAAAACTGTCCTTCAAAAGGGGCGAGAAATTAAGACATTCTCAGAAAAACAAAAGCTAAGGACACTTGTTACCACTGGACCTGCTTTGTAAGAAGTTCTCAGGAGAGTCCTGCAAAGTGAAAGGAAAGGACATTAGATTGTAACTTGAAGCCATATGAAGAAATATCTCAATAAAGGTAAATACATGGGTAATTATAAGAGCTAGTATTATCTTAACAGTGGCTTGTAACTCCTATTTGGTTTCTCCATAGTTTAAGAGATGAATATATTTTTAAAAAGATAATTGTTAGCCTAAAAAATAGCACTGAAACTTTGAGTGTGGCCCCACGTTTTATTTGTACATAATTTAAGAGATTAATACATTTAAAAAAATTATTAGAACCGGGTATGACATTTTGGGCTGGATGAAAAAAAGAAAAATAAAAAAGAACCAGGTATAGTGGTACATGCCTGTAATCCCAGCTACTCAGTAGGCTGAGGTGGGAGGATTGCTTGAACCCAGGAATTCAAGACCAGCCTGGGTAGCATAGCAAAGACTCATTTCTCTCACTCCATGATTGAATGAAATACTAGTTTATGTTTAGGGGCATAAACTAATAACTAATAGGGGTCCAGTATATAAGGGTGGGTTTTGTGACATCAGTAACAAAAAAGGGTAGAGGCAGCTATAAAGGAGCGATTCTTTGAATAGTAGTGAAGTCAAACTGGTATTAACTAAAAATAGAATGTTTAACTTTAAGATATTAGATGTAATCTTTATGGTAACTGTAAAGAAAATACCTATAATATATATACAGAAGGAAATGTGAAAGGAATTTACACATTTCACCAAAGAAATGTATCTAAAGGCGGGGTGCAGTGGCTCACACCTGTAATCCTAGCACTTTGGGAGGCTGAGGTGGGTGGATCACCTGAGGTCAGGAGTTCAAGACCAGCCTGGCCATCATGGTGAAACACCATCTTAAAAAAAATAATAATAATAATAATAAATGTATCTAAATACAAAAGAAAACAGTAATTTAGGAAAATGAGGAACAAAGCTATAAGGATATAGCAATAAAATGCCAAAATGACAGAAATTCCTTACAAGTACTTTAAATATAAATGGATTAAACTCCCTAATCAAAAGACAAGAAATTGGCAGAATGGATAAAAATGACATGATACAACTATATGCTATCCACAGGAGACTCACTGAAGATCCAACAGGCAGAAATAGGGCCAGGTGTGGCGGCTCATGCCTGTAATCCAAGCACTTGGGAGGCCAAGGCAGTCGGATCACCTGAGGTCAGGAGTTGAAGATCAGCCTGACCAACATGGTGAAACCCCATCTTTATTTTTAGAAATAAATAAATAAAATAAAGACAGAAATAGATTGAAAGTGAAAGGATGGAAACAGCTATTCCATGCAAACAGTAACCAAAAGAGCAGGGGTGGCTATACTAATATCAGATAAAACAGACTTTTATTTTCATTTATTTATTTATTTAGAGATGGCATCTTGCTCTGTCGCCTAGGATGTAGTGCAGTGGTGCAGTCTCAACTTACTGCAACCTCTGTCTCCTGGTTCAAGTGATTCTCCTGCCTCAGCCTCCCAAGTAGCTGGGGTTTACAGGTACCTGCCACCATGCCCAGCTAATGTTTGTATTTTTAGTAGAGAGTGGGTTTCACCATGTTTGCCAGGCTAGTCTCAAACTCCCAATTTCAAGTGATCTGCCTGCCTCAGCCTTCCGAAGTGCTGGGATTATAGGTGTGAGCCACCATACTGGGCCCTAAAGCAGACTTTAAATCAAAGAATGGTTTCAAGAGGGGCCTAGTATAATGGCTCATACCTATAATCCAGCACTTGGGATTGCTTGAGCCCAGGATTTTGAGGCCAGCCTGGGCAGCATACCAAGACCTTGTCTCAGCCAGGCGAGGCAGCTCACGCCTGTAATCCCAGCACTTTGGGAGGCTTAGGTGGGTGGATCACCTGAGGGTCAGGAGTTTGAGACCAGCCTGACCAACGTAGCGAAACCCCATCTCTACTAAAAATACAAAAATTAGCCAGGCATGGTGGTGCACACCTGTAGTACCAGCTACATGGGAGGCTGAGGCAGGAGAATCACTTAAACCTGGGAAGCAGAGGTTGTAGTGAGCTGAGATCATGCATTGGACTCCAGCCTTAGCAACAAAGTGAGACTCCGTGTCAAAAAAAAAAAAAAAACTTATTCAATGAAAGAAGAGAATCTTAAAATCAACACTCTAACCTTACAAATTAAATAACTAGAAAAAAAGACAAACTAAACCTAAAGCTAAAGGAATGAAGTAATAAAGATTAAAGCAGAGATAAATGAAATAAAAAATAGAAAAATAGAGTCAAAAGAAGCAAAAAGTTGGTTCTTCTTTGAAAAGATAAGCAAAATTGGCAAAGCTTTAGCTAGATGGACTAAGGAAAGAAAGATCAAATTACTAAAATCAGAAGTGAAAGTGAGGGCCAGGTGTGGTGGCTCACACCTGTAATCCCAGCACTTTGGGAGGCCATGGTGCTTGGATCACCTGAGGTGAGGAGTTCAAGACCAGCTTGGCCAACCTGGTGAAACCCTGTCTCTACTAAAAATACAAAAATTAGCTGGACATAGTGGTGCATGCCTGTAATCCCAGTTATTCAGGAGGCTGAGGCAGGAGAATCACTTGAACCTGGGAAGTAGAGGTTGCAATGAGCCAAGATCGCACCATTGTACTCCAGCCTGAGAGACAAGAACGAAACTCATTTCAAAAAAAAAAAAAAGGAAGTGAAAGGATATTACTTCCAATTCTGTAGAAATAAAAAAGGTTATAAGGGAATACCATGCACAGTGGCTCACGCCTGTAATCCTAACACATTGGGAGGCTGAGGTGGGTGCATTGCCTGAGCTCAGGAGTTTGAGACCAGCCTGCGCAACGTGGCGAAACTCTGTCTCTACTAAAAACAAAAAGTGGGCTGGACATGGTGGCATGTGCCTGTAGTTGTAGCTACTCAGGAGGCTGAAGCATTAGAATTACTTGAATTGGGGAGGTGGAGGTTGCAGTGAGCCAAAATTGTGCCCCTGCACTCCAGCCTAGGCAACACAGAAAGACTGTGTCTCAAAAAAAAAAAAAAAGCAGTTGTTCATCAATGAATTGGATAACCTAGATGAAGTGGACAAATTCCTGGAAACACAAAACTTAACAAGACTAAATCACTAAGAAATAGAAAATTTGAAATTTGAATAGAACTGTATTGTAATTAGTGAGAAGATTAAGTCAACATTCAAAAATCTCCCAACAGAGAAAAGCCTGGGCCTGATAGCTTCAGTGGTGAATTCTACTAAACATTTAAAAAGGAACAAACACCAATTCTGTTCAAACTTGTCCAAAGAATTTAAGAGGGAACACTTCTTAACTCATTCTGTGAGGCCTGGATTACCCTATCAAAGCAAGAAAAAGACAGTACAAGAAAACTACAAATTGATACCCTTTTTTGTAAAAATCCTCAACAAAATACATGCTAAATTTAGCAGTATATTAAAAAGATTATACACCATGGCCAAGTAGGATTTATTCCTGGAATAGATGCTCAACATGTGAACATCAATCAATGAAAATTTAATTAACAGAGTGAAGGAGGAAAAAAGTCATATGATCATTTCAATTGATACAAAGAACACATTTGACAAAATTCATGATAAAAGCACTTGACAAACTAGAAATAGAAGGAAACTATCTCAACGTAATAAAAGCTTTATATGAAAAACTCCCAGTAAATATCATACTCAGTGGTGAATGACCAAAAGCATTTAAGATCAGGAACAAGGTAAAGATGCCTGCTTTTACTGCCTCTATTCAGTGTAGTATTGGAAGTCCTAACCAGCACAATTAGGCGAAAAAAAAGAAATAAAAGGCATGCAAATTGGAAAGGAAGAAGTAAAGTCACTTCTGTTGGCAGATGATACGACCTTTTTATTTGTTATTATTGGTATTTTTTTCTTTTATCATGTGTGTCTTAAATTACACTTAAGTTTTGCTTTTTATCAAATATTTCAAGTATACATAAAATTAGAGAATATCAGTAACAAAACGAATGCCCATCTATGAACCCAAAATGAACATCCACTTGTGTACAACTTAGTAAGAAATTAACCTTTTGTTATGTTTACTTCACCTCTTTTTGCAGAAGTTTATTAGAGTTGACATCCACTGTGTACCATTCTTCCCGTCTTCAGCCCCTTTTCCTTTCTCCTCTCTCCAGAGATAGCCACTCCCTTGATTTTTGATACACAGTCTGTAGATAGGCATATTGTTTTGCATGTTTTTAAACATTAACCAAATGACATCATAGTGTACAAATCATTCTGCATCTTTTTTACTCAACATTGCATTCATTTTAACTGCCATAAAGAATTCCATTGTATGAATATACCATAATTTGTCCACAATGTACCCATTCCCCCTATGATGGACATTTATGTTTCCATTTCTTGGTGCCCTGAGTGCAGTGGCCAATCTTGGCTAACTGCAGCCTCCACCTCCTGGGTTCAAGTGATTCTTCTGCTTCAGCCTCCCAAGTACCTGGGATTACAGCAGGCGCCACCACGCCCCACCAATTTTGTATCTTTATGGATTTCACCATGTTGGGCAGGCTGGTCTCAAACTCCTGATCTCCTGTGATCCAGCCACCTTGGCCTCCCAAAGTACTGGGATTATAGGCATGAGCCACCACACCCAGCCTCCATTTCTTTACTCTTACCAATAAGGCTACAATGAAGGCTAATACATTTCTTCTTGAGTACACATCATAGAGGTTAGGAGCTTAGAAGTGGGCTGAAAAGTATGTACATTTTCACCTTGTCAAATTGCTCTCCAAAGTGATTGTTCCAGTGTACAGTTTGTTCACTCAAGTATGAGAGTGTCCTTTGTTCCATGTTCTCTCAAATACCTGATATTGTGAGATATTTACTTTATTTATTTTTATTTTTTTTTGGTGGGGCAGAGACAGTCTCACTCTATTCCCCAGGTTGGAGGAGAGTGGCACAATCTCAGCTCACTGCAACCTCTGCCTCATGGGTTCAAGGGATTCTCCTGCCTCAGCCTCCCAAATAGCTGAGATTACAGCTGCCTGCCACCACGCCCAGGTCATTTTTGTATTTTTAGTGGAGATGGGGTTTTACCACATTGGCCAGGCTGTTTTTGAACTCTTGACCTCAGGTGATCCACCGGCCTCGGCCTCCCAAAGTGCTGGGATTACAGGCGTGAGTGAGCCACCACACCCGGAAGAGATTTTTAAACTTTTGACAATCTGATGTTTATGAAAGAGAAACTTGTAGTTTTTAATCTGTGTGTCCTGTAAGAATAATCATGTTCTCAGAAATGTTAACTATTTGGGCCATTATTTTTAAATTTTTTAAACTTTCATGTTCCCTTTTATTCTGTTACCACTTTCTCATAGTGACTAATAGCAGAAACTCGAGTTTTAAAAGTTAATACACATAAAGTGCCCAGAAGAATCACAGCCATGTTGTAGGAGATAGTATTATTATTTTTATCCTTTTAAGTACATACATATTCATGGAGACAAGGGTCGTCTCACTGTGTTAAAGAGACTGGGCTCTAGCCCCAGGCCTCAAGCAGTCCTCCTGCCCTGGCTTCTCAAAGTGCAGAGATGACAGGTGTGATCTCACTGCATCTGTCTACCATTTAGATACTAATCTTGGCATATTAATCTTGCCATTTTGGATATTAATCTTCCTTTCTTTTCTAGTATTAGCTTAAAATGTTCCATTTCTGTTCTCTTTGTATGTCTCAATTCTTGCTTCAACGTCAGCAGATAGGAATCCTGGCCTTGTGGAACAGCTGAGGAGTACATCTTTGCCTAAACGGGGGGAGGGTGGTTGCTTTACACCCAGCTGTCCCTGCAGCTGCTCAGCCAGATTCCCAGATCTAGCATCCTTCAAAACATCTCAACCTTGGTAACTCAGTTGCATAACCTTGGTAACTCAGTTGCATAACTAATATAGTAGTATTCTCCAAGGTGGTTGGATTACTGGTGATTTTTATTTTTGTTTTAAACTCTTGTATTTTCCAAATTATATACCATGGGACTGTGTTCTAAACTGTTCAGTATGAAGAAAACAAAGAGCTCAGTTACTGTAAAGAAAGTGGTTTTCTGGTCTCTATTCAGTGGCTCTGGTGTAATAGAGCTGTATCAAGTCTTTCTTTGCAAAACTCTTCATTTCCTTTTATTTTTATTAGTTGTCTGTGCTCTATGCAGTCTGTATAACTTCGGGTTTTACATTCATCAAGCAAATTACAGTTTTCTGTTAGAACTTCAGTTATGTTGTAATTATATTCACTAAAGAAAATACTTAACATAAGCCAACAATTGTCAGCTTATCCTAATTTAGTTAGAGTTATTATATTGCCTGTGTATTTACCCAGTTCAAAGCTGCTTCCATTGCCAGTATTTTATTTTCTATTTTATAACCAGTTCTCAATAAGCCTCCAATAAGGAATGAATCATTTTTCTACCACTTACAGCAGCTTTCTTTGCCAAATCCACAGTATCTTCTGTCAACTCAAGATGTTGTGATTTTTTTCAGACTTATCTCAGAAGCACAAGAATTGCTAAATTTCTCTCACTTAGATGTAATCTTTATATTGCATACCCACCCCATCACAGTTAAGCTGAGTCATGCAAACATAATTGTTGGTCATAAATTGAGGAGCAGTGGCACAATCGTTCACCTTAGGTCAATCTTCTGATGACATAATCCGCTACAGTGAAACCTCCTTTGGCAAAATCATTCATGGTGCATGAGCAGGAGTTTGCTGCCCATGAGCCTCAGATGCAGGCTAACTGCTGCCACCTCCACTTCTTCATGTCAGCCAGATGGCAGGAGGGAGCAAGTGGGCCTATTATAGTTTTAAGAGATGAGGTCTCATTATGTTTGTTGTCCAGGTGGCATTGAAATTTTGGACTTAAACTATCTTCCTGCCTTAGCCTCTTGTGTAGCTGGGACTACAGGCACGCGCCACCGCGCCTGGCTTAGTGATTAGTCACAGTAGCAAAAATGTGGTAGCAACCTAAATGTCCATCAATGGTGAATATATGAGCATAATATGGTATTTTCATAGACTGGAATATTATTTAGCCTTAAAAAGGAAGGAAAGGCCAGCACAGTGGCTCACACCTATAATCCTTGCACTTTTAGGAGGCTGAGGCAGGTGGATCATGAGGTCCAGAGATTGAGACCAGCCTGGCCAACATAGTGAAACCCCGTTTCTACTAAAAATACAGAAATTAGCTGGGCGTAGTGGTATGGGCCTATAATCCCAACTACTCAGGAGACTGAGGCAGAAAAATCGCTTGAACCCAGGAGGTGGAGGTTTCAGTGAGCCAAGGTCGCACCATTGCACTCCAGCCTGATGACAGAACAAGAGTCCGTCTCCAAAAAAAAAAAAGGGGAAATTCTGATACATACCACAAATTATATGAATCCTAAGGACTTACGCTAAGTGAAATAAGCCAGCCATAAAAAGACAAATACTGTGTAATTCCACTGACTTGAATGAAGTATATAGAGTAACCAAAATCATGGAGACAAAATAGAATGGTGGTTACTGGGGAGAAGGGCAGTGGGGACTTAAAAGGGCCATAGTTTCAGTTTTATAAGATGAATAGAGTTATGGAGATGGGTGGTGGGTAATGTTTTTACAACATTGTGAATATATTTAATAACACTCAACTGTACTCCTAAAAGTGGTTAAGATAGAACAGTTTATGTTTTTTGTATTTTACCACAATTTTTTACAAGTTGAAAACAAGAAAGTAGACTCCTGGATACAGTATTCAAATTTCTGAGCTATACACATATATAAGATCTTATTCAATCATCAGTCTTTCTTTGGTTTTCTTCCTACTTCCTTATGACTTTTCATCTCCTCCGTAATCTTCTAACTGCTAGTAGTGATCTTTGGGAGCCCTTTGTAACCTTATATTTTCTAAATAAACGCAAGGATATACACAGATATCTTTGCTGTGACTTAAAATAAAGCAGCAATTATATGTAACCTAACAGACCTTATCCGAAATTAACTTTTTTTTTTTTTTTTTGAGACAGGATATTGCTTTTGTCACCCAGGCTGGAGTCCAGTGGTACAATCATGGCTCACTGCAGGCTTGACTTCCTGGGCTCAAGCAGTCCTTTCACCTCAGCTTCCCAAGTAGCTGGGGCCATACGTGGGCACTACCATGCCCAGGTAATTTTTGTATTTTTTTGTAGAGATGGGGTTTTGCCAAGTTGCCCAGGCTGGTCTTGGAACTTCTGAGCTCAAGTAGTCAACCCGCCTTGGCCCACCAGCGTGTTGGGATTACAGGTGTGAGCCACTGTGCCCAGCCAGTAACTAACTTTCTACCCAGATTTTTAAAAGTCTGGGTATTTTTTTGTTTCTTGGATAGCTAATCACTGGCAAAATACAGTGAAAAAACTGATCAGCTCTTTTCAGCCTGTGGTGGAATGTTACTTCTTCAGTTTCAGTTTATGTCTCAGAAAGAAGTAAGCCATTCTGTCATGGAACTTTCTGTGATAGAATGTATTGGTTGATAATATGGACTCTGGAGCAAAGCAGTCCCCAGCAACACTAATTACTAGCTCTGTAATCTTGAACAAATTACTTAAATGTGAAGTACTTAGAACACTGTCTGGCATATACAGTTGACCCTTAACAACGTAAGGGCTAGAAGTACCAACCCCCAACAAGTCAAAAATCCACATATAACTTGGAACTTCTCAGAAACTTAACTGCTGATAATCTACTGTTTACTGGAAGCTTTATGTATAATGTAAACAGTTGATTAATACATATTTTATGTTGTACATATTGTATACCATATTCTTACAATAAAGTCAGAGAAAAAATTATTAAAATTACAAAAGAAAATATGTTTACTATCTTTTCATCTTCATGATGAGTAGGCTAAGGAGGAAAAGGTGGGATTACTTTTGCTGTCTCTGGAGTGGCAGGGGTGGAAGAAAATTCACGTGTAAGTGAACCCATATAGTTCAAACCTGTGTTGTTCAAGGATCAGCTGTGCTGAGTTCTCAGTAAATGTTAGCTATTACTTTGACCATCACAGAATGTGCCCTGGTCCATACCCAGAGTATGACCACACCTCATTTTATTGCACTTTGCTTATTGCACTTTGCAGATAGCGTTTTTTTTTTTTTTTGTTGTTGTTGTTGTTGTTGTTGTTGTTGTTGTTTTTGTTGTTGTTGTTGTTGTTTTAAACAAATAGAAGGTTTGTGGCAAACCAGCAGTGAGCAAATTCATAGCTGCCGTTTTCCCAATAGAATGTTTTTGTAATTCTCGCACTATTTAAAACATTTTCATTATTACTTGTTAGTGGTGATCAGTGGTCTTTTTTTTTGAGATGGGGTCTCACTCTGTCACCCAGGCTGGAGTACAGTGTTACAATCTTGGCTTACTCTAACCTGAACCTCCTGTGTTCAAGCAATTCTCATACCTCTGCCTCCCATGTAGCTGAGATTACTGGTATGGGCCACCACCCCTGGCTATTGTTGTATTTTTAGTAGAGATGAAGTTTCACCATGTTGACCAGGGTGTTCTCAGACTCCTGACCTCAAGTGATTCACTCGTCTCGGCCTCCCCAAAGTGGGTCACAGGCATGACCCAGTGCACCCAGCTGATCAGTGATCTTTGACATTATTATTACACTTGTTTTGGGTGCTATGAACTGCACCCATATAGGAGAACAGACTTGAAATGTTGTGTGTGTTCTGACTGCTTTGCCAAATTGCTATTTCCCTGTTCTCTTTCTCTCCTCAGGCCTCCCTATTCCCTGACACACAACAATATTGAAATTAGGCCCACTATTAATGTTACAATCACTTTAAATGAAAATTTAGAAATGATTAAGTTTAGTGATAAAGGCATGCCAAAAGCCAAGATAGGCCTTTTGCATCAGATAGTTAACTAAGATGTGAATGCAAAGGAAAGGTTCTTGAAGGAAATTAAAAGTGCTACTCCAATGAACATGGGAATGTTAAGAAAGAAAAATAGCCTTATTGCTGATATGGAGAAAGTTTGAGTGGTTTGGAAAGAAAATCAAACTAGCTATAACATTCCCTTAACACTTTGGGAGGCCGAGGCGGGTGGATCACGAGGTCGAGAGATCGAGACCATCCTGGTCAACATCGTGAAACCCCGTCTCTACTAAAAATACAAAAAATTAGCTGGGCATAGTGGCGCGTGCCTGTAATCCCAGCTACTCAGGAGGCTGAGGCAGGAGAATTGCCTGAACCCAGGAGGCGGAGGTTGCGGTGAGCCGAGATCGCGCCATTGCACTCCAGCCTGGGTAACAAGAGCGAAACTCCGTCTCAAAAAAAAAAAAAAAAAAAAAAAACATTCCCTTAACAAACTTTAAGCCACAGCAAAGCCCTAATTCTCCTTAATTCTGTGAAGGCTGAGAGAGGTGAGCGAGCTGCAGAAGAAAAGTCTGAGGTGAGGAGAGGTTGGTTTATGAAGTTTAAACCATCTTTGTAACATAAAAGTGCAAGGTAAAGCAGCAGCACATACTGATGTAGAAGCTGCAGCAAGTTATCCAGGAGATGCAGCTAGGATCATTAATGATGGAGGCTGCACTGAACAACAGGTTTTCCATGTAGATGAAACAGCCTTCTATTGGAAGAAGATGCTCCCTAGGATTTTCATAGCTAGAGAGAAGCCAACTGCTTCACAGGACAGGCTGACTGTCTTGTTAGGGTCTAATGCAGCTAATGATTTGAATTGGAAACCAAATTTACCATTCCAGAAAACCTCATTTACCATTCTAAAATCTTAGGGCCCTTAAGAATTATGCTAAATCTACTCTGTTAATGGAACAACAAAGCCTAGATGACAGCACATCTATTTTACAGTATGGTTTACTGAATATATTAAGCCCACTGTGGAGATTTGCTCAGGAAGAAAGGTTCCTTTCAAAATATTACTGCTCATTGGCAATGTACCTGTTCACCCAAGAGCTCTGATGAGAATGTACAAGAGATTAATACTGTTTTTTGTTTTGTTGTTTTTTAAGACAGGGTCTCACTCTGTTGCCCAAGCTGGAGTGCAGTGGTATGATCACAGCTCATGCCAGGCTTAGTGTCCCTGGGCTCAGGTGATCCTTCCGCCTCAGCCTTTAGCTGGGCCTACAGGCAGGTGCCAACAACACACCCAGCTAATTTTTGTATGTTTTGGTGGAGACACAGTTTTGCTGTGTTTCCTTGGCTGGTTTCAAACTTCTAGGCTCAAGGGATTTACCTGTCTTGGCCTCCTGAAGTGCTGGGATTACAAGCATGAGCTTCTATGCCCTGCCTGAGATTAATATAGTTTTCTTTTTTTTTTTTTTTTTTTTTTTTTTTGAGACGGAGTTTTGCTCTTCTTACCCAGTCTGGAGTGCAATGGCACGATCTCGGCTCACCGCAACCTCCGCCTCCTGAGTTCAGGCAATTCTCCTGCCTCAGCCTCCTGAGTAGCTGGGATTACAGGCATGCGCCACCACGCCCAGCTAGTCTTTTGTATTTTTAGTAGAGACGAGGTTTCACCATGTTGACCAGGATGGTCTCGATCTCTCGACCTCGTGCTCCACCCGCCTCAGCCTCCCAAAGTGCTGGGATTACAGGCTTGAGCCACCGCGCCCGGCTAAGATTAATATAGTTTTCATGCCAGGTAACAGTATTCATTCCATGGCCCATGGATCATGGAGTAATTTCAACTTTAGTCTTATTATTTAAGAAATACATTGCATGAGGCTGTAGCTGCAATAGATAGTGATTCCTCTGATGGATCTGGACCAAATCAATTGAAAAACATCTGGAAAGGATTCACCACTATAGATACCATTAAGAACATTTGTGGCTGGGTATGGTGGCTCATGCCTGTAATGCCAACATTTTGATAGGCCCAGGTGGGTGGATCCTTTGAGGCCAGGAGTTTGAGACCAGCCTGGCCAACAATTAGCCATTCTTGGTGGTGCACACTTGTAGTCTCAACTATTTGGGAGGCCAAGATGGGAAAATCACTTGAGCCCAGGAATTTGAGGCTGCAGTGAGCTCTGATCTTGCCGCTGTATTCTAGCCTGGGCATGAAAGTGAGACCCTGTCTCCAAAAAATTAATTAAAATGAAAACATTTGTGGTACATGGGAGGAGGTCAAAATATCATTAACAGATGTTTGGAAGAAGTTGATTCCCACCCTTATGGATGACTTTGAGGGGATCAAGACTTCAGTGGAGGAAGTAACTGCAAATGTGGTAAAAATAATGAGAGATCTAGAATTAGCCAGTCGAAGATGTGACTGAATTGTTGCAATCTGTAATGAAACTTGAGTAGATGAGGAGTTGCTTCTTACAGATGAGCAAAGAAAGTGGTTGGTTTCTTAAGATGGAATATGCTTCTGGTGAAGATGTTGTGAACATTGTTAAAATGACAACAAGGTATTTAGCATATTACATAAGGTGAGTTTATAGAGCAGAAGTAGGGTTTGAAAGGATTGACTCCAAATTTGAAAGAAGTTCTGCTGTGGGTAAAATGCTATCAAACAACATTGCATTCTACGGAGAAATGTTTCTGTGAAAGGAAGTAACAATCCATGTTGCAAACTTCATTGTTGTTTTATTTTAAGAAATTGTCAGCCTGGGAAACATAGCTAGGTCTTACATCTGCAAAAAATTAAAATATTACCCAGGCATTGTGGTGCGTGCCTATAGTCCTAGCTACTCAGGAGGCTAACGTGGGAGGATCTTCTGAGCCCAGGAGTTTGTGGCTGTGGTGAGCTGTGCATCAGAGCAAGACCCTGTCTCAAAAGAAAAAAAAAAGTTTACACTTCAGTGAAAGAAAAAGAAATTGCCATATCCATCAACCTTCAGCAACCACCACCCTGATCAGTCAGCAGCCCTCAATAGGGACATTGAGGCAAGTCCCTCCACAAGCAAAGATTATGACTCACTGAAGGCTCAGATGATTGTTAGCATTTTTAGCAATAAAGTATTTTAAAATAAAAGTATGTACCTTGTTTTTGTAGACAGAATGCTGTTGCACACTTAATAGCCTACAGTATAACTTAAATATAATTTATGTGCACTGTGAAACCAAAAAGTTTGTGTGTCTTGCCTATTGCAATATTTGCTTTATTGCGGTGGTCTGGAACTGAGCCCATAATATCTCCAAGATAGGCCTATACTAAATATTCTAGCAATAGAAGAATACCAGCCTGGGCAACATGGCAAAACCTCATCTCTACTAAAAATACAAAAAAATTAACTGGGCATGGTGGCATGCACCAGTAGTCCCAACTACTCAGGAAGCTGAGGTGGGAGGATCGCATGAACCCGGAAGGCTTCAGAGGTTGCAGTGAGCCTAAATATTGCCACTGCACTCCAGCATGGGTGATAGAGTGAGGCCCCATCTCAAAAGGAAAAAAAGAATAAAACTGCTTTTCTCTACTTTGCTCTACATTCTTTTTCTTTTCTTTCTTTTTTTTTTTAAGACAGTCTCGCTCTGTCATCCAGGCTGGAGTACAATGGTGCGATCTCAACTCATTGCAGCCTCTGCCTCCTGGGTTCAAATGATTCTCCTGCCTCAGCCTCCTGAAAAGCTGGGACTATGGGCACGCACCACCACACCTGGCTAATTTTTGTGTTTTTAGTAGAGTTGGGGTTTCACCATGTTGGCCAGCCTGGTCTGGAACTCCTGACCGCAAGTGATCTGTTCACCTTGGCCTCCCCAAGTGCTGGGATTACAGGCATGAGCCACCATGCCCGGCCTCCTCTGCGTTGTTGAAGGAAAGTATTTACTTGTAATTTCTTAAATTAGGGTTAAATACAGATAATATAAAGTTTACCATCATAACCATTACATTGTTTTTCTTTTTTCATAAAATATTTCATTGTCATGTACCCATTTTAAAGCATGCCTGTGTCACTAAGTTTATTCACGGTATGCCACCATCACTATCTAGTTGTAGGATTTCATCACCCCACAGAAACTCCATACCATTGAGCAGTCATTCTGTTTTCTCCTCTGCTTAACTCCTGGCAACAATGAATCTACTCCCTGTCTTGGTGAAGTTGTCTAATCTGTATATTCCATATAAAGGGAACTATATAGTATGTAGTGAGAGAACTAGAATCAGCAAGTTGAACACCTACTTTGTGTAGGCTTCTTTGATACAATATGTTTTCTTGGTATATCTGTGTTGTAGCATGTATTAGTACTTCATACCTTTTGATGGCCAAATATTTCCTTGAATGGATCGACCACATTTTGTTTATCTGTTCATATCATGATAAACGTTTGTGTTATTTCTATCTTTTAGCTGCTTTGAATAGTGCTGCAGTGAATATTTATGTACAAGCTTTTGTTTGAACACCTTGTTCAGTTCTTTTGGCTATATGCCTAGGAATGGAATTGCTGAGTCACGTGGTCATTCTGTGTTTAGTTTATTGAGGAACTGCCATAGTGACTGCATCATCTTGTATTCCCACCAGTAATGTTTGAGGGTTCTGATTTCTCTGTGTTTCTCTGATTTCTAGCAACAAGTGTTGCTAGCACTTGTTATCTTCTATTTTTAAAATTACAGTGATCCTAGTGGGTGTGAAGTGGTATTTCTTGGCAGTTTTGATTTGACATTCACTTTTTCTTTTAAAATATGATGGGCAGGTTCAGTCTATTGCCTTACATCAGGCATCCCCAAACTTTTTACACAGGGGGCCAGTTCACTGTCCCTCAGACCATTGGAGGGCCGCCACATACTGTGCTCCTCTCACTGACCACCAGTGAAAGAGGTGTCCCTTCCTGAAGTGCGGCGGGGGGCCAGATAAATGGCCTCAGGGGGCTGCATGCGGCCCGCGGGGCTGTAGTTTGGGGACGCCTGCCTTACATTATTAGTTGTTTTACTATTAATGTATATATTCTGCCTTGTCTACTTTATACTGACCATATTCTTCTTCTCTAGGGTATTACCTCTTATCTTTAACTAAACTATAAATTTCTTGAAGGCAGGGAATCAGGTTCTAATGCTATGTGGTATATCCAGCCAGGACAGGTACATAGTGTTATTTATCTTACAAGGCAGTCTCTCTATATATAGATAGATAGATAGATAGATAGATAGATAGATAGATAGATGGATGGATGGATGGATGGATGGATGGATGTTTTGTTTTCAGTAGTTTCATTAGTTTCACGCTGGTTGCCCAGGCTGGAGTGCAATGATGATCTCAGCTCACTATAGCCTCGACCTCCTGGGCTCAGGTGATTCTTCCACCTCAGCCTCCTGAGTAACTGGGATTACAGGCACCTGCTACTATGCCCAGCTAAATCTTTGTATTTGTATTTGTATTTTTTTATTTTGTGTGTATGTGCATGTTTTAATTTTTTGTATTTTTAGTAGAGATGGTGTTTTGCTGTGTTGCTCAGGCTGGTCTCAAACTCCTGGACTCAAGCAGTCTGCCCACCTTGATCTCCCAGCTGGGATTACAGATGTGAGCCACCATGCCCAGCTAGGCAGACAATATTGTCAGCTTTTTATTCTCTCTCCCTTCCTTGACCACCATTTTCTGGATCTTTTAGTTTATGCCTTTACTTCTGCTTGGAATTGTCCCTGTTGAATCATCTCTTTTTAGAATTCTACTTATTCTTCCCCTACTTTTCCTAAAGCCTTTTCTGATCTGTCTAATAAAAGTATGATACTTTCCTTTGGTTTTTACTGCTGCTTGAGCACCTGTTTTGTATTAAATATTTTACTTCATCGACTTTAAATCTTCACAGTAGCCCACAAGGTGATACTCATCCTCCACAAGATATTAATGTTCAGAGAAATTACATAACTTGTCTACGTAGTATATAGGAACTGAGATTTAAACTTAGGTCTCAGTCAGGTGCAATGGCTCACGCCTGTAATCCCAACATTTTGGGAGAACAAGGCGGGCAGATCACCTGAGGTCAGGAGTTCAAGACAAGCCTGGGAAACATGGCAAAACCTTGACTCTACTAAAAATACAAAAATGAGGCAGGTGTGGTGGCATGTGGCTATAGTCCCAGCAACTCAGGAGGCTGAGGCACGAGAATTGCTTGAACCTGGGAGGTAGAGGTTACAGTGAGCCAAGATTTCATGCCACAGCACTCCAGCCTAGGTGACAGCAAGATTGTCTCAAATAAATAGCTGGGCGTGGTGGCTCACACCTGTAATTCCAACTTGTTGGGAGACGGAGGCAGGTGGATCACGAGGTCAGGATTTCGAGACCAACCTGACCAACATGGTAAAACCCCGTCTCTACTTAAAATATAAAAATTAGCTGGGCGTGGTGGTGCACACCTGTAATCCCAGCTATTCAGGAGGAGGCTGAGGCAGGAGAATCACTTGAACTCGAGAGACAGAGGTTGCAGTGAGCTGAGATCGCGCCACTGCACTCTAGCCTGGGCAACAGAATGAGACTCTGCCTCTAAATAAATAAATAAAATCAATAAATAGACCAGGTGCAGTGACTCACACCTGTAATCTCAGCACTTTGGGAGGCCAAGGTGGGCAGATTGCCTAAGCTCAGGATTTCGAGACCAGCATGGGCAACACAGTGAAACTTTGTTTCTACTAAAGTACAAAAAATAGCCGGGGATGGCAGCATGCGCCTGTAGTCCCAGCTACTCAGAAGGCAGAAGAAGTAGAATTGCTTGTGCCCAAGAGGTGGAGGGTTGAGTGAGGCAGATCTTGCTACTGCACTCCAGCCTGGGTGACAGAGCGAGACTCTGTCTCCAAATAAATAAATAAACAAGCAAACAAACAAACTTAGGTATCTTTGGCTCCAAAGCTATTGTTTTCTCTCCATTACTATTTTATGCTGACTCTTGTGGCCTTCTGCATTTGTTGTAGTTAACAAGAATCTGATGCAGATCTTTGTGTCCATCCTGGTATCTTTATCATTCTATAAATATTTGTGGAATGAATGAAAAGGGGACTTTATTCTTCATGAGCTAGGATAATTATCTTCATGGACTAGGATATTATTGACAGGTTTGGGAAATAACCCTGTTTAACAAAAGAATATAAATTCAAAATCAGTCTATTACCACTAAATCATGGATCCTTTATTCAAAGTATGGGATAGATTAGGTCAGCCTGCATCAAATCAGTATAGCTCAGTAAGAGCTTGACTCTAGAGTGAGCCTGCCTGGGTTCTTATCCTGCTTTGTTCTATACATTACCTAACATCTGCTTTCTCATGTATGAAATGGAGATTAGTATTTAGCATTTAGAATTGTTAGTATTAAATGAGACCTTAGATAAAAAGATTCAACAACTGATTGTATAGTAAACATGTCTTAGGGAGTAACTGTTATTACTAACATTGTCCATTATCTTTTCCGTTCTCTGTGATTTGATTATGATTATGTTGAGTGAGAACTTTTTGCTTGTCTATTATTGAAATTAAGAAAGGATAGTTTTTTTCCTTCTTTTTTTAAAAATACTCTTAGTATATTTAAGGATATTAGTGGCTTGAAAGAGATGATCGATGCATCTTTTATGACAGGGAGTCGTCGCATGGTGGATGTCATGGATGTGAACACACAAAAAGGCATTGAAATGACCATGGCTCAGTGGACACGCTACTATGAGACCCCAGAGGAGGAGCGAGAGAAACTCTATAATGTCATCAGCCTTGAGTTTAGCCACACCAGACTGGAGAACATGGTGCAGAGGCCCTCCACGGTAAGTGTAATCATTTTCTTCATACTGTCATTGTGACCAAAAAGGGTTGTTTTCGGCTGGGTGTTGGTAACTGATGCTTGTAATCCCAGCATTTTGGGAGGTCAAAGCTGGTAGATTGCTTTAGCTGAGGAGTTTGAGACCAGCCAGGGCAACATGGTGAAACCCCAAAAAGTACAGGAAAAAAAATGGCTGGGTGTGATGGCATACGTGTGTAATCCCAGCTACTCAGGAGGCTGAGGTGGCAGGATCACCTGAGCCCAGGAGGTTGAAGCTACAGTGACCCATGTTTGTGCCACTGAATTCCCACCTGGGTGACAGAACAAGACTCTGTCTCAAAAAATTAAAATAAAATGGGTTGCTTTTATACTGGGAAAATTTATAATTTTTTGTACATACCAAGATTAAGCTAAAGGTAAACAAGACTATTTGACAAGCATAGCTTTTATTTTTATACAAATATATTAATACTGTATTTTGATAAGACTAACTGCATTTTCTGAAATCGCTTAAAGTTTTGCAGGGGGTGAATTTTAAAATTTATTATAATTTTTTAAAAATATCTATTTTTGGCCGGGCGCGGTGGCTCAAGCCTGTAATCCCAGCACTTTGGGAGGCCGAGGCGGGTGGATCACGAGGTCAAGAGATCGAGACCAACGTGGCCAACATGGTGAAACCCCGTCTCTACTAAAAATACAAAAAATTAGCTGGGCATGGTGGTGCGTGCCTGTAATCCCAGCCACTTAGGCGGCTGAGGCAGGAGAATTGCCTGAACCCAGGAGGCGGAGGTTGCGGTGAGCCGAGATCGCACCATTGTACTCCAGCCTGGGTAACAAGAGCAAAACTCTGTCTCAAAAGAAAAAAAAAAAAAAAAAAGAAAGAAAAGAAATTCTGCTTTCTGTGAATGAACGTGTGGTTTAAAAAAAAAAAATACTTAAGTGTTCTGAACCGTTCCTCTCCCCATTCGGACATGAGGGCTTACAGTGTATTAAGCAAGTACTTTATTATTCTGTTAAAGGCATTCTCATGGACAACACATGGAGATGGGAGATGGTGGCCACTACATTAAGAAACAGTAAATTTTATTTGAAGGAAAGAAAGGCAGTCAGGACGGCCGGGCGCGGTGGCTCAAGCCTGTAATCCCAGCACTTTGGGAGGCCAAGGCGGGTGGATCACAAAGTCGAGAGATCGAGACCATCCTGGTCAACATGGTGAAACCTCGCCTCTACTAAAAATACAAAAAACTAGCTGGGCACGGTGGCTCGTGCCTGTAATCCCAGCTACTCAGGAGGCTGAGGCAGGAGAATTGCCTGAACCCAGGAGGCGGAGGTTGTGGTGAGCCGAGATTGCGCCATTGCACTCCAGCCTGGGTAACAAGAGCGAAACTCCGTCTCAAAAAAAAAAAGAAAGGCAGTCAGGACTTATTCAATGTTCTAGGACCAGTGGAGGCTTGGTTAAAATTGTTGGCTCCCTGAGCAGAAATTCTTTGAAATGGAGCAGCAGGTTAACCTTAACGGTTACTTCTTGTCTTGTTTGTTTCTTCCATGTCAGTGGTGATGCTTTCTAAACACCCACAGTTAACATCTGGGTGTCCTTTAGACAACTGCTTCATATCATGCACAGTTGTATGCATAAGTCTTGATTTGCATTATAAGGGAGTAAGCGATCAAATACATAGATGTTGTTACAGAGCTTTCCAGATATATGTTTTTTACAGCCATAAGTTGGATGTTTACCAGGCACTGTGCTGAATTCATAGTTGGTTGGCTCTCAGGCTTTATCTACCTGGAGTTCAGTAGTTGAGTGTAGACACTTGAAGGTACAAGGACATGTTATAATTTAGTGTAAAATGTTGCAATTTGTATTGCTTTCACTTCTCTTTTTTTTTCAGCCAATATTATTTAAAAGATTCCTGGCCAGGCGCGGTGGCTCACACTTGTAATCTCAGCACTTTGGGAGGCCAAGGCAGGTGGATTATGAGGTCAGGAGTTTGAGACCAGCCCAGCCAAGATGGTGAAACCCTGTCTCTACTAAAAAATACAAAAATTAGCTGGGTGCCCTGGTGGGTGCCTGTAATTCCACCTACTCAGGAGGCTGAGGCAGAATTGCTTGAACCCGGGAGGCAGAGGCTGCAGTGAGCTGAGGTACACCACTGCACTCTAGCCTGGGTGACAGAGTGAGCCTTTGTCTCAAAAAAAAGGTTTCTATACTCTCACAACATTATTTCAAAATTTTAAACGTGTTTACATTTAATCCTTCCAACATATCTTTGAGGTAATTATTTTAGTTTTTTTGTGTGTGTTTTTAGGTTTTTTAAATTGAGACAGTCTGACTCTGTTGCCCCAGCTGGTGTGCAGTGATGATCATAGCTTACTGTAGCCTCGAACTCCTGGATTTAAGCAAACCTCCCATTGTAGCCTCCTAAGTATCTAGGACTATAGGCACGTGCCACCATGCCTGGCTACTTTTTATTTATTTTTATTTTATTATTTTTGTTTACTTATTTTATTTTTTTGAGACAGGTTTTGCTTTTGCTGCCCTGGCTCGAGTGCAATCTCAGCTCACCACAACTTCGGCCTCCTGGGTTCAAGCGAGTCTCCTGCCTCAGCCTCCCAAGTAGCTGGGATTATAGGCATGCACCACCATGCTTGGCTAATTTTGTATTTTTAGTAGAGACAGGGTTTCTCTGTGTTGGTCAGGGTGGTCTTGAACTCCCGACCTTAGGTGATCTGCCTGCCTAGGCCTCCCAAAGTGCTGGGATTACAGGCATAAGCCACCACACCTGGCTATTTTATTTTGAAGAGGTGAGTTCTCACTGTGTTGCCCAGGCTGGTCTTGAACTCCTGGCTTCAAGTGATCCTCCCATCTTGGCCTCCTAAAGCTCTAGGATTACAGGTGTGAGCCGCTGTGCCTGCTCTGTCTTAGTTTTATAGATGAATTTCAGGGCCTTATATAGTCTTGAAAAGACATGACAGACCTGCAGCTTCTTATTCCTAAGCTGGTAGTTTCTATGGCACATTGTCAATGCAAGGCTACAAATCCATACTGGAGATATATATATATATATATATATATTTTTTTTTTTTTTTGGTTTGCCCAACTTTTGGCACCTTAACTGTACTAAAAATGGTACATATTTTGCTGAATTTATGGATACCTTCCAGGCAACACCTTTTATTGGATTAAAAAATAAAGCAAACTATATGAGTTTTGACGTAGAAGAGAAGTCATTGTTGTACACTATTGCATCATCAGTTATTCCTTTTTGACTAGTGCTGTCTCTACTATTATCATTTGATGGAATGATTAGTCTTTATTCTCCTTTAACAATTATTTCGGGCCGGGCGCGGTGGCTCAAGCCTGTAATCCCAGCACTTTGGGAGGCCGAGGCGGGTGGATCATGAGGTCAAGGGATCGAGACCATCCTGGTCAACATTGTGAAACCCCGTCTCTACTAAAAATACAACAAAATCAGCTGGGCATGGTGGCACGTGCCTGTAATTCCAGCTACTCAGGAGGCTGAGGCAGGAGAATTGCCTGAACCCAGGAGGCGGAGGTTGCGGTGAGCCGACATCGCGCCATTGCACTCCAGCCTGGGTAACAAGGGCGAAACTCTGTCTCAAAAAAAAAAAAAAAAAAAAAAAAAAAACAATTATTTCTAGGATGGTGTCCTGGTAACCCTAAAATTCACCAACGGATTATTTTAATTTGCTTATAATTATAATTTTTTTGGTGTGTATTTTAAGAAATTCTGTTTTTCTTGACTTTGAAATTATCTTTGACCCCCAACCTTTCCCTTGGAGCCCAAGTGTTTTCTTCTTCTGTTTAAAGGTGGATTTCATCGACTGGGTAGACAATATGTGGCCAAGGCACTTGAAGGAAAGCCAGACTGAATCAACAAATGCCATCTTGGAGATGCAGTACCCTAAAGTGCAGAAGTAAGTCATGCGCCCTGCATCTTCTTCAGCATGCTTTGGAAAAGTAAAGTAATAGTAAGGATTGGGCCAGGCGCAGTGGTTCACGCCTGTAATCCTAGCACTTTGGAAGGCCAAGGTGGGTGCATCACCTGAGGTCAGGAGTTCAAGACCAGCTTGGCCATCATGGTGAAACCCCATCTTTAAATAAATAAATAAATAAATAGTAAGGATTGGCTCCTCTCTTACGGGCTTTGCTCTGTGTCCTAAATGATTAAAAAGATGAATTATTGGGCCGGGCGCGGTGGCTCAAGCCTGTAATCCCAGCACTTTGGGAGGCCGAGGCAGGTGGATCACGAGGTCAAGAGATCGAGACCATCCTGGTCAACATGGTGAAACCCCGTCTCTACTAAAAATACAAAAATTAGCTGGGCATGGTGGCGCACGCCTGTAGTCCCAGCTACTAGGGAAGCTGAGGCAGGAGAATTGCTTGAACCCAGTGGGCGGAGGTTGCGGTGAGCCGAGATCGTGCCATTGCACTCCAGCCTGGGTAACAAGAGCGAAACCCCGTCTCAAAACAAACAAACAAACAAACAAACAAACAAAAAGATGAATTATTTAAAGAATAGACTTTATGATTCTACAAGGAAGAGTGTATGTGAGCATACCATAGCACACAATCACATGGTTAATGGGAAAAAAAAATTACGTTTTAGTCAATAGGGTAGCTAAAAAAATATATAAAACTTTTTCTGATAATGTGATGACTTGAAAATGCATCATTTTTTGTCCTATGGAACTTGATTAGATGGAGGATAAAGGGAGTATACAAGAGGAGAGTATGGCATTTTGGTGGGTCAGATGCATTTTTTTCCATCAGTCCACTAATGCTGCTGCTTTTTATTGGGGCAGGTACTGTCTAATGAGTGTTCGAGGCTGCTATACTGACTTCCACGTGGACTTTGGTGGTACCTCTGTTTGGTATCACATCCATCAAGGGGGAAAGGTATGGTCATAGTTTTAATGGGGTTTGGAATCTATATGACTTTGCTTCAGTTCATGTATGCTTAGTATACCCTGGAAATGAATTTGTTAGTGAATTGTCCCCATTCATGTCTGGAAATAATTATAGATTAAGTTCACCTTCTTTGGCTAGTGTTCATTAGAAAATAGTATTCATCTAATTCACTATCATTACACCAATATTGGTACAGTACTTAGTAAATCTCAACGGTCCTGTTTATAGATTCCTGAATCAGAGTTCTTCAAATGAAGCCAAAGAAGTGATTTTAGAAGGACAAGATAATTTCTGTACTAGAAGTATGATAAATAGTGGAAGAGAATACAAATTTTGGATGGATTCACTATGAAATCAGCAAATTAAGATCTAAACCAACTTTCCCTCTGTGTAGGCATTGGTCTGAAATGTAACCAAAGGAAACCTTTAAGTCCTTTTTGAGGATGTAAATAGGTTTACAGAGATTATCTTTATTCATTCAGAATTATATTCCAGCTTGTAAAATGCTTCTGAATGCTATATGAGAATGGAAATCTAGAATTAATATCCAAGTTTTATAGTATTACACTCTTGTTACTTTTACTTGCAGTGAATGCATTTGTAAGAAAAAAGTAGATCTAGAATGAGAACGGATAATACATTGTTTAAAACATAAGGTCTTGGACGGACGCAGTGGCTCACACCTGTAATCCCAACACTGAGAGAGGCCCAGGCAGGCGGATCACCTGAGGTCAGGAGTTTGAGAACAGCCTGACCAACACGGTGAAACCCTGTCTCTACCAAAAATACAAAATTAGCCTGGCGTGGTGGCGGATGCCTGTAATCCCAGCTACTTGGGAGGCTGAGGCAGGAGAATCACTTGAATCTGGAGGCGGAGGTTGTTGTGAGCTAAGATCACGCCATTGTACTCCAGTCTGGGGTGCAAGAGTGAAACTCCATCTCAAAAAAAAAAAAAAAAAAAAAAATTTATCAGAACAGCTATATCTCCAAATCCAAAAGTCATTTTGTTTACTTCAGATCTCTTTAAGCCCTGTTGATTTTCCTTTTATAACTAAGGACAAAACAACTCGAGCCAGTCTCTTGAAAATATTGTACCTAATTAACTGGGCTACTTAGGACTCTGGAGGCCAGAGAGTTAGGAGTGTTTAAAGGTATTGCCTAGGTAATGAGCTGAATGACCCTCTTCTCTCAGAGTCCTGGATGGGATCTGGATTCTACAGTCAAACCCCGGGGAAGCCTTAATACTATTGGATCAAGTGGAAGATAAGAAAGATCTACTGCCTTGAATCTTCTAGGGTTTACCAAATAGTCAACTTCTATAGGCTGGGAAAATTGCTTGCTTTTCTTCTACCTGGTGGTCTTAATTTTGTACCTGTTTATCAGTTGAGGGAGACGACTGGGTCATGTCAATGGCTGTTAACAGACTAAAGTTTTTTAACTCACAGGTCTTCTGGCTCATCCCCCCTACAGCCCACAACCTGGAGCTGTACGAGAATTGGCTGCTCTCAGGGAAACAGGGAGACATCTTTCTGGGTGACCGGGTATCAGATTGCCAGCGCATTGAGCTCAAGCAGGGCTATACCTTCGTCATTCCCTCAGGTAAGCAAAATGGGAAGAGTGGGTTATTTAGCCACTCTTTTTTTTAATGAAAAAGAAATTGGGCCAGGTACAGTGGCTCATGCCTATAATCCCAGCACTTTGGTATGCCTAAGTGGGCGGATCATGAGGTCAGAAGTTCAAAGACCAGCCTGGCCAACGTTTTTAGTGAAACTCCATCTCTACTAAAAATACAAAAATTAGCTGGGCATGGTTGTGCGTGCCTGTAATCCCAGCTACTCAGGAGGCTGAGGCAGGAGAATTGCTTGAACCAGGACCCCGGAGGTGGAGTTACAGTGAGACAGGATCCCGTCACTGCACACCAGCCTGGCTGACAGAGCGAGACCCTGTCTCAGGAAAAAAAAAAAAAAAAAAAAAAAAGAAAGAAATTGATGGATTACCACCAAGAATCGTTATGATGCTGGGGTCTGCAGGAAAAAACAGTGCATCTTCCTGTCATTATGGAGTAGATGCTGAGGTGGTTTTGTTTTGTTTTCAGTTTGAAAGGCAATGGTTTTCCACTGAAGTATATCAGAATTGCCAGCCGGGGCTTTTCAGATACAAATGTTTGAGCTCTGTGTTAGCCCTAGTAATTCAGAGTCTCTATAGATAGGACCTGTTCTGCAAGTGATATACAACCTATGTTGAAGAGCTGCCCACTAGTCTAGGAAATGGTCCTCAAGGCTAGCATGCTGAATCAGGGATGTTTTTGACCAAGTCATTAAATCAAAAGTGCTTATAAAGATCACAGATTTTGGAGTCACAGACCTCTATTAGGATTCTGACTTTGCATTTACCTGCTAGATACTACACTTTGAGCAAATATTTAAATCTGTGTCTCATTTTGTTATAAGGAATATAAATGAGGATACATGTAAACAAGCTTATCCAACCTACAGACCTCATGCAGCCAAGAATGGCTTTGCATGTGGCCTAACATAAATTTATAAACCTTAAAATTTTATGAGATACGGGTTTTTTTGCATTTTTTTTTTTTAAGCTCGTCAGCTGTTGTTAGTGTTAGCATTTTTTGTTTTTTTGTTTGAGCTGGAGTCTCTCTTTCTAACCCAGGCTGGAGTTCAGTGGCATAATCTCAGCTCATTGCAAACCTCCGCCTCCTGGGTCCTGGTTCAAGGAGTTCTCCTGCCTCAGCCTCCCAAGTAGCTGGGATTGCAGGCGCATGCCACGATGCCCAGCAAATTTTTGCATTTTTAGTAGAGACAGAGTTTCACCCTGTTGGCCAGGCTAGTCTTGAACTCCTGACCTCGTGATCCACTTGCCTCAGCCTCCCAAAGTGCTGGGATTACAGGCGTGAGCCACCTTGCTCAGCCATGTTAGCATATTTTATGTGTGGCCCAAGCAATTTTTCTTCCAGCATGGTCCAGGGAAGCCAAAAGATTGGACACCCCTGAATTATAAACTGTCTTCTACAGAGCCTGCTTTATAGTTGGTGTTCTAATAAATATTATATGCTGAGCATTTGATGTGCATTTTCTCATTTTACTCTCACAAGTAACCATAAGAAGTATTATTTAAACTGGTTTTATAGAGGAAATTGAGGCTCTTTGAGAGATTAAATAACTTGGCCTACGGCTAAGAAGCAGAATCAGAGTAAAGAGTGTGATCTAGGGGTCTTGTACTAGTTCTCTGAGAGAGACTTACTGTAACGTGTACTTTCAGCCACTGCCCTCTGTTCCTTTCTTCTAGGCTGGATTCATGCTGTGTATACTCCTACAGACACGTTAGTGTTTGGAGGCAATTTTTTGCATAGCTTCAACATCCCTATGCAGTTAAAAATATACAACATTGAAGATCGGACACGGGTAAGTAATCTTATGTAACAATTGGATGTGAAGAGGTTTACTCCAGTTAAGATAGATGTTACAAGAGATTCATTGATGGTTTGTCAAAACTTCCATTTTTCTTTCAGTTAAAATGCAGTATCGACATTTTGAGAACAGTTTTCTGTGGGATGATACACAGCTGATACTGTTCTAGACACATAGAAAAATGTTAATTTATTATATACAGTGATACTTTAAGGCAAGAGTTGACAGACTTTTTCTGTAAAGGACCAGATAGCCTAGGCTTCATGGGTGATAAAGTATCTGTTATAACTGAAACCCTACCTTGTAGCATGAGATACTTAAATGAGTATGACTCAAATAATATAAAATTTTATTCATAGACACTGAAAGTTGAATTTCATATAACTTAACATGTCACAGAATATTCTTTTTCTTTTTTTTCTTTTTTTTTTTTTTTTTGAGACGGAGTTTCACTCTTGTTACCCAGGCTGCAGGCTGGAGTGCAATGGTGCGATCTCGGCTCACCGCAACCTCCACCTCCTGGGTTCAAGCAATTCTCCTGCCTCAACCTCCTGAGTAGCTGGGATTACAGGCACGTGCCACCATGCCCAGCTAATTTTTGTATTTTTAGCAGAGACGGCGTTTCACCATGTTGACCAGAATGGTCTCGATCTCTCGACCTCGTGATCCACCCGCCTCGGCCTCCCAAAGTGCTGGGATTACAGGCATGAGCCACCGTGCCCGGCCTCACAGAATATTCTTAAATTTTTTCAACCATTAAAAAATGTAGGCCGAGTGCGGTGGCTCAAGCCTGTAATCCCAGCACTTTGGGAGGCCGAGGCGGGTGGATCACGAGGTCAAGAGATCAAGACCAACGTGGTCAACATGGTGAAACCCCGTCTCTACTAAAAATACAAAAAATTAGCTGGGCATGGTGGTGCGTGCCTGTAATCCCCGCTACTCAGGAGGCTGAGGCAGGAGAATTGCCTGAACCCAGGGGGCGGAGGTTGCGGTGAGCCGAGATCGCGCCATTGCACTCCAGCCTGGGTAACAAGAGCAAAACTCTGTCTCAAAAAAAAAAAAAATGTAAAAAAGATCGTTTTGTAGTTCATGAGCATGATGATTGGGTGTTCATGCACAGATGTGAAATGTGCCACCCTTCAACCTTGTTACTATTAATATGTCAGCACATTACCTGTCTGACACAGGGGGGAAAGAAAGGTAAAAAACACTCTTAGTTCACAGGAATCATAAAAAGAGGCAGCAGGTCAAATCCACTAAGTGTTATTTGCAGGCTAGCCTGTGCCTTAGAGAATGGGGGCTTATTTTTTAGCAGAATTCTGATTGGTAAGGGCTAAATCATATACGAAAGTATAAATGATACTGGGATTAAATAGCAATTAGATATTTGGGGGTTGTGATATTTATAAGTTACTCTCAAGTAGCTTAGCAGAATACTAAGCTAATATGAAGATCAGCAAATGTGGAGAAATGGTAGCAGAGAATTGCAGAGAAGAGTATAGAAGTATTCATGGTATTGCTCTTGAAACTTTTTGGTAGAATTAAAGTACTACAAATTTTTAAATAGCAATTAGTGAACAATTCACAACTTTTATAAGGAATGGTCACTGACCTATGTACTGTGATAATAGTCAACCATTATGGTGCCTATTTTGCAACACTTATTTTGGTGTATGAGCTATGTATCACTATACACACCATTGATATTATTGTTGGAGTTACAGAAGTTGCCTGACTAGTAGAATTAAGAGAGGAAGCAGTGTTTCCTCAATACATTTTATAAAAATAAATTTCTGGGTTTTTGTTTTGTTTTTTTTTTTTTTGAGACGGAGTTTCACTCTTGTTACCCAGGCTGGAGTGCAATGGCGCGATCTCGGCTCACCGCAACCTCCGCTTCCTGGGTTCAAGCAGTTCTCCTGCCTCAGCCTCCTGAGTAGCTGGGATTACAGGCACGTGCCACCATGCCCAGCTAAATTTGTATTTTTAGTAGAGACGGGGTTTCACCATGTTGACCAGGATGGTCTCGATCTCTCGACTTCGTGATCCACCCGCCTCAGCATCCCAAAGTGCTGGGATTACAGGCTTGAGCCACCACGCCCGGCCCTGTTTATTTGTTAAGAGTAACAAAAGTACAGTTCAGGCACAGTGGCTCACATCTATAATCCCGACACTTCGGGAGCCCAAAGTTGGGAGGATTACCTGAAGTGAGGAGTTTGAGGCTATCCTGAGCAACAAAGCCGGGTGTGGTGGCACATGCCTTAATCCTAGCTGCTGGGAAGGCTGAGGTGAGAGGATTGCTAGAACCCAGAAGTTCCAGATTGCAGTGAGCTATGATGGTGCCAGCCTGGGTGGAAGAGTGAGACACAGTCTCTTAATTTTAAAAAAAGGTATATAGTCTACATTAGGTAAAATGTTTCAAAAGAGAAAAAAATGTATGATTCCACAGTAAAATACTCCTGTTTAACTCTCATTCTAAGAGGTAATTATGTACACATTTTAAGATTCAGTCTGGGGCCGGGCGCGGTGGCTCAAGCCTGTAATCCCAGCACTTTGGGAGGCCGAGGCGGGTGGATCACGAGGTCAAGAGATCGAGACCATCCTGGTCAACATGGTGAAACCCCGTCTCTACTAAAAATACAAAAAATTAGCTGGGCATGGTGGCGTGTGCCTGTAATCCCAGCCACTCAGGAGGCTGAGGCAGGAGAATTGCCTGAACCCAGGAGGCGGAGGTTGCGGTGAGCCGAGATCGCGCCATTGCACTCCAGCCTGGGTAACAAGAGTGAAACTCCGCCTCAAAAAAAAAAAAAAAAAAAAAAAAAAAGATTCAGTCTGAAAATTGGTTTTTAGAGTGCATTCCCTTTTTGCGGTTAAAGATAACTCTTATGGGGCTTAACTGGTTCAGTTTCAGGGAAGAAAAGGAAAATATATATTCAGTAACATGAAGTGACCACCTTATCTCTGCATGAAGAGTTTTCTGCATAAAGAGAAAAAGAAAAGAAAAACAAAACAAAACAAAAATAGGCCGGGTACAGTGGCTCACACCTGTAATCCCAGCACTTTGGGAGGCTGAGGTGGGCGGATCACCAGAGGTTGGGAGTTTGAGACCAGCCTGACCAACATGGAGAAACCCCATCTCTACCAAAAATACAAATTAGCCAGGCATGGTGGCACATGCCTGTAATCCCAGCTACTGGCTTGAACCCAGGAGGTGGAGGTTGTGGTGAGCTGAGATCACACCATTGCATTCCAGTCTGGGCAACAAGATTGAAACTTGGTCTCAAAAAAAAAAAAAAAAAATAGGCCGGGCACGGTGGCTCAAGCCTGTAATCCCAGCACTTTGGGAGGCCGAGGCGGGTGGATCACGAGGTCAAGAGATCGAGACCATCCTGGTCAACATGGTGAAACCCCGTCTCTACTAAAAATACAAAAAATTAGCTGGGCATGGTGGCGTGTGCCTGTAATCCCAGCTACTCAGGAGGCTGAGGCAGGAGAATTGCCTGAACCCAGGAGGCGGAGGTTGCGGTGAGCCGAGATCGCGCCATTGCACTCCAGCCTGGGTAACAAGAGCGAAACTCCGTCTCAAAAAAAAAAAAAAAAAATTAAAAATAACAATTAGCCAGGTGTGGGGGTACACGTCCCTAATCCAAGCTATTTGGGAGGCTAAGGCAGGAGAAATGCTTGAACCTGGGTGGTAGAGGTTGCAGTGAGCTGAGATCTGCACTGCACTCTAGCCTCAGCAACAGAGCAAGACACCATCTCAAAAAAAAAAAAAAAAAAAAAAAAATCATTCGTGAACAGTTGTTGGCCAAAGATTCATTTGATGACTCTGATTTTTCTGAAATAGACAATCCTAATGATTCAGACTATTCTGATATTAGTTTTGATTTGTTTTTTTATTTTTTTTTCCATTTGATGTTAGTTTTGTTCAGAAATAACTCCAAGGACAGTTTTTATATTTTATTCTCACCTTCAAGATCAGAGTTCCTTCAGCATCAAAAGCATGTTTATGTAAAATTTAGTGAGCTCTGGCAGCGAGCTGCACTTTTATTTTCTAACAGGGAAAAGGGTTAAAAAATTAGCCAGGTGGCCGGGCGCGGTGGCTCAAGCCTGTAATCCCAGCACTTTGGGAGGCCGAGGCGGGCGGATCACGAGGTCAAGAGATCGAGACCATCCTGGTCAACATGGTGAAACCCCGTCTCTACTAAAAATACAAAAAATTAGCTGGACATGGTGGCGCGTGCCTGTAATCCCAGCTACTCAGGAGGCTGAGGCAGGAGAATTGCCTGAACCCGGGAGGCGGAGGTTGCGGTGAGCCGAGATCGCGCCATTGCACTCCAGCCTGGGTAACAAGAGTGAAACTCTGTCTCACAAAAAAAAAAAAAAAAAAAAAAAAAATTAGCCAGGTGTATAATGGCACACACCCATAATCTCAGCAGCTAGGGAGGCTGAGGTGCAAGGCTCTCAAGCCCAGGAGTTTGAAGCTGCAGTGTGCCATGATTGCACCACAGCAATCTAGCCTGGAAGAAAGAGCAAGACCCTGTCTCTAAAAATAAAAGTTAAAAAAAAAAAGTTTTTAAAAAGGCAACAAAATATATTTAGGCTAGTCCCCCATCATTGGTCGTCCTCGCTGATAAATCTGTGCAGATTTGGCCTGTCCTGGAATGCAATACATCTAAAGAGTACTTTTAAAAAATTAGTATCCAGCTGAAATAATAATGAAAATGCTCTTTTGGGGAGAATGGAAAGAAAATTAAAGATAGTGACTGATTAGGTCATATGGAACATTAATCTGGTTTGTGAACATACCATCTTGGCAGACGACAAAGTATGAGGCAGGCAAGCTGAGCATTTTTACTGGGAAAATACCCAGGCTGGTGCCTTAGACTAGACATGGTCTCAGAATGAGTCGTTAAACTTTAGCATATGTAATGAGCTAATACAAACATGTCACTTCATCTCATGTTCTGTTTTTCTATGAGATTCTTTGTTCCATAGCCTTCTGATTCAGGGGAAAACATAGTAAAGCAAGAGTACTTTGCGTGCCTTTTTCTCAAGTGTTTTGTGGCTTACTCTTTCAGTTTACTGTATCCCAAAACCCAAACTTTCATTTTGATGCTTTCCTATTCAACCAAGATAGCTTCTTTATGGTTCTAAATGGTCTTTCCCAAGTACCTTTTGTCTTCAGTGATTGTTTCCCAAGACCAACCTTTTCTCTTTTTTGTTCATTCTCTCTCTCTCTCCCTCTCTCTCTCTCTCTCTCTCTCTTTCTCTCTCTCCACCCGCCCCATTTTTTTTTTTTTTTTAAAGTAGAGATGAGGTTTCTCCATGTTGGTCAGGCTGCTGGTCTCGAACTCCCGACCTCAGGTGATCTGCCCACCTCGGCCTCCCAAAGTGCTGGGATTATAGGCGTGAGCCACTGCGCCAGGCCTAAAACCAACATTTTCTAAGTTGACGGATCTACTTGAGTTTTTGCTTCAAATGCCAAGCTGGGTTTATAGGTTGACTGGTGAGAGTATTTCCGGGTTAATAATTCCAGTAATTTCATTTGTTGTACTCTCTTTCCTTGAAAATTGTCATGTTGCTTTTCTCATTATTGTATTCCTCTGTAGGTTCCAAATAAGTTTCGCTATCCATTCTACTATGAGATGTGTTGGTACGTGTTGGAACGCTATGTGTACTGCATAACCAACCGTTCCCACCTAACCAAGGAATTTCAGAAAGAGTCCCTCAGCATGGGTAAGTATTCTGCCTATAGAACTGAGGATAAGGCCCAAAATAGTAGGCTGTTACTCAATATGTTCTTGGCTTTTTAATTTATTTACTTGGAAGTACCAAATTCATTCATTAGAACTGAATACCAGTTACCTACCCAGATGTGAGTTAATGGCCAAATGAAATACTCTGGAGCTGGTCTTTGAGTTGCTATTAGCTCCTCAAGAAGGATGATCAAGCTCGACGTGCTGGTTCATGCCTGTAATCCCAGAACTTTGGGAGTCCAAGGTGGACGAATGGCTTGAGCCCAGGCGTTCAAGACCATCCTGAGCGACATGGCAAAACCCTGTCTCTACAGAAACTACAGAAAATTAGCCAGGCATGGTGGCTCGAGTCCACCATGCTTAGGAGGCTGAGGTGGGAGGATTGCTGGAGCCCAGGAGGTTGAGGCTGCAGTGAGCCGAGATCATGCCACTGCACTCCAGCCTGGGCAACAGAGTGAGACCCTGTCACAAAACAAAAAAAAGAGAGAAAGAAAGATGATCGGTTGTCTAATATGTTTATGTTTTTTGTTTTTGTTTTAGAGACAGGGCCTCGCTCTGTTGTCCAAGCTGAATTGCAGTGGCATGATCATAGCTCACTGTAACTTCAAACTCCTGGGCTCAAGCAATCCTCCCACCTCAGCCTCCTGAGTAGCTAGGATTACAAACACGCACCACTATGCCCAGCTAATTCCTATTTTCTGTAGAGATATGAGGTCTTGCTCTGTTGCCCAGGCTGGTCTCAAACTCCTGGCCTCAAGCTGTCCTGCCTCTACCTGCCAAAGTATTGGGATTACAGGCGTGAGCCACCACACCTGGCCCAGTTGTCTAATATGTTTTATTGCATAAAGAATGGTCTGGCAGAATAAAAACTAGGAATATGTCATCAAAATAACCTGTTGTGTTTCAGGCACTATACTAAGCAGTTTACATTTATTAAATTCTTATTATTGAAGAGGTAGATATTATTATCCTCATTTTACAAATGGGGACATTATGGTTCAAGGATATTTAAAAACTTCTCCATGATCTTGAAGTTAATAAGTGGCAAAGCCACAGCTTTTAGAGTCTGCCCAGCATGGTTCAGCTTCACAGCTTAAACCAGGTTGGTCAGACTCTACAGTTTATGCTCTTAATCTTTGTGTTTTCAAGTTTCTCTAACATCTGTCAGACAAATATTTTAATTGGATGACGGGGTAGTTTCAGTATATATTTTTAGATTCTTGTGTCTGAAATTGGAGAGGACTTGAACTTTAATATGCTGGGATCACATGTTCCTATTTTTTCTCTTTTGAGACTTCTTTCTTTCTTTCTGTCTTTCTGTTTTTGAGACCGAGTCTAACTCTGTCAACCAGGCTGGAGTGTAGTGATGGGATCTCAGCTCACTGCAACCTCTGCTGCCCAGGTTCAAGCAATTCTCCTGCCTCAGCCTCCCAAGTAGCTGAGATTACAGGCACCTGCCATCGTGCCTGGCTAATTTGTGTATATTTAGTAAAGATGGGGTTTCACCATATTGGCCAGGCTGATCTTGAACTTTCGACCTCGTGGATCACATGTTCTTATGGAATCTTTAATTCAATCAAGATACTTTTTGCTTTAGCATTTTACTTGTCCTACATAATTTTACTCATAGTTTATATTCTTAATTGAAAATAAAAAATAGGCTGGGTGTGGTAGCTCACACCTGTAATCCCAGCATTTTGGGAGACTAAGGTGGATAGATCATGAGGTCAGGAGTTCAAGACCAGCCTGGGCAATATGGTAAAATCCCGTCTCTACTAAAAAATACAAAAATTAGCCAGGTGTGGTGGCGCATTCCTGTAGTCCCAGCTACTTGGGAGGCTGAGGCAGGAGAATCCCTTGAACCTGGGAGGCAGAGGTTGCAGTGAGCTGAGATCACGCCACTGCACTCCAGCCTGGGCGCCAGAGTGAGACTCTGTCTCAAAAAAAAAAAAAAGAAAAAAGAAAAAATGTTAACTCAGTATATCAAAGCAGGATACAGAATTGTATAAACAGCATGATTGCAATCTTGTTTAAAAATACATCTAATAGAACCAGGCACTATGGTGTGTACCTGTAGTCTCAGCTAGTTGGGAGGCTGAGGCAGAAGGATCACTTGAGTCCAGGAGTTCATGACTAGCTTGGGCAACATAGTGAGACCCCCCCCATCTCAAAAAATAACCAACAAAACACATCTTGGGCCAGGCATCGTGGCTCATGCCTGTAAGCTCAGCACTTTAGGAAACGAAGGTGGAAGGCTCATCTGAGCCCAGGAAGTTGAGACCAGCCTGGGCAACATGACCAGACCCAGTCTCTACAAAAATGTAAAAAATTAGCTGAGTGTGGTAGCACATGCCTGTGGTCCCAGCTTTTTGGGAGGCTAATGTGGGAGGATTGCTTGAGCCCAGGAGGTTGAGGCTGCAGTGAGCCATGATCGCATCACTGCATTCCAACCTGGACAATAGAGTAAGACCCTGTCTCAAAACAAACAACCAACAACAACCAAAAAAACCCACATATAATCATAGTCATACACATCTGTTAAAACACGGAAAGAAAACATATTGTACAGTTTGGTTGTTACTGTTAGGGTGGAGGGATAAGAGGTGACTTATTTACTACTTTGCACCTTCTTGCATTTTCTAAATTATAATAGAAAAGACCAGTGAATATTATCACTGTGTTTTGACTATCAAAATCTTCATTTTCAAAAATGGTCACTTTGTTTTGTTATTTATATTGATTTCAACTCCAAAGCTTAATTTTAAGACCAAAACTTTGGACAAAAAGTTGTCATTGTTGTTGTTGTTGTTTTGTTTTTTGAGACAGGGTCTCACTCTCTTGCCCAGGCTGGAGTGCAGTAGTATGATCACGGCTCACTGCAGCCTTAACCTCCCAGGCTCAAGCAGTCTTCCCACCTCAGCCTTCCTAGTATCTGGAACCACAGGCATGCACCACTATACCCAGCTAATTTTTTAAATGTAGAGATGGGGTCTCAGTATGTTACCCAGGCTAAAACTTTTTTAAACATGTGTGCTTCATACTGTTTTCTCTTTTAAAAGGTAATGAAGTCATTATCCCAGATTCAAGCTTTAACTTGAAACCGATTTACAGCCACTTTGATAAATAACTGATTTCTAGTAGACAATTCAAAGATTGGGTCCTACCCAAACTTTTTTTTTTTTTTTTTGTGAGACGGAGTTTCGCTCTTGTTACCCAGGCTGGAGTGCAATGGCGCGATCTAGGCTCACCGCAACCTCCGCCTCCTGGGTTCAAGCAATTCTCCTGCCTCAGCCTCCTGAGTAGCTGGGATTACAGGCACGCACCACCATGCCCAGCTAGTTTTTTGTATTTTTAGTAGAGATGGGGTTTCACCATGTTGACCAGGATGGTCTTGATCTCTCGACCTCGTGATCCACCCGCCTCGGCCTCCCAAAGTGCTAGGATTACAGGCTTGAGCCACCGCGCCCGGCCCCTACCCAAACTTTTAAAAAATCCAATTGACTATTACCTAGATGTCCTCCTGGATCCTGTTTCTACCTGTAACGTGATTTTCATCAGTGGACAAATGGGTTGGAATAAAGAGAGACCATCTTTTAAATGTGGTAACTTTGTCATTTATAGCCTTAAGGCCCCTCTCATGCCATCCATTTCTCTTGCTGATCACATGGCAAAGTGAAATGTTCTTACTGCATTTTTTTCTTCATATTGGTAGATTTGGAGTTAAATGGGTTGGAGTCTGGAAATGGGGATGAGGAAGCAGTGGATCGAGAACCCCGACGATTGAGCAGCAGGCGTTCTGTCCTCACTAGCCCTGTAGCCAATGGTGTCAACTTGGATTATGATGGACTGGGCAAAACCTGCCGAAGTCTTCCAGGTCTGAAGAAAACTTTGTCTGGGGACTCATCTTCTGACTCTAGCCGGGGTTCCCACAATGGCCAAGTGTGGGATCCCCAGTGTGGTCCCCGAAAGGACAGGCAAGTGCATCTGACCCATTTTGAGCTTGAAGGCCTTCGCTGCCTTGTAGATAAGTTGGAGTCTCTGCCACTGCACAAGAAATGTGTCCCCACAGGGATAGAAGATGAAGATGCTCTCATTGCTGATGTAAAGGTAAGGGTTTGATGTGTTACATGACAGCTACTGATCTGGCTAGGGCAGTCAGTATCTGGATTCAGAGGGAAAAAGTATAGGAATTTGGGGTAATCTCTGGTTCTCTCTGGTTTAGCCAGAGAGAAGTTAATATGCATGTGTGTTTTAGTGCTGCCCAATGTTTCAGTTCCTAGAGTGAGGTTATGTCTGTGTTTTGAAAATACTAACATTTGTATGTTCATCGAGGACTTAAATTTAATCTTAAAAACACAGGTTTTCAGCTGACCCCAAAAATAAAGGAGAGCCTTAGAAAGTGTTCATATACAAAATGTGACTTTAGACTTAAGTTACTTTGACATAAAAAGCAGGACAAAAGTGACTGATAGGAGTTTCATACTAAGCAGAGTGAGAGAAATGAAACTGTTCTATGCGGGGTTAACATTAAGTAGCTTTAGCATCTTTAGTTTCAAATTTCTAGCATCAAGACTTAAATACACTGGAAAAGTATCATTTTAAAATAATTCATCCCATTACTTCATCAAGTTTTTTCATATTGTATATTTTTCTTAAGGAATCCAGACTTGAACTGTCTTTTCTTTTCTTTTCTTTTTGAGACAGAATCTCACTGTCACTCAGGTTGGAGTGCGGTGGTGAGATCTGCAACCTCTGCCTCTCGGGTTCAAGCAATTCTCATGCCTCAGCCTCCTGAGTAGCTGGAATTATGCACCACCATGCCCGGCTAATTTTTTATATTTTTGGTAGAGATGGGGTTTCACTATGTTGACCAGGCTGGTGTCGAACTCTTCACCTTAAGTAATCCACCCACCTCAGCCTCCCAAAGTGCTTGGATTACAGATGTAAGCCACCATGCCTGATATATATATATATATATTAGATGGAGTTTTGGTTTGTTGCCCAGGCTGGAACACTATTGGCTCACTGCAGCCTCTGCCTCCCGGGTTCAAGAGATTCTCCTGCCTCAGCCTCCTGAGTAACTGGGATTACAGGTGCATGCCACCATGCCTGGCTAATTTGTATATTTTTAGTAGAGACAGGGTTTCGCCATGTTGACCAGGCTGGTCTTGAACTCCTGAGCTCAAGTGATTTGCCCGCCTCGGCCTCTCAAAGTGCTAGGATTACAGGTGTGAGCCACCGCTCCCAGCCCCAACCTTGAGCTATCTAAACTGGAGGAAATTCTTTTAGGTTTTTCTCCTAAGTAACGTTTAATGTGAACACCAAGAAGTATAAAGCTGGAAATAGCAATTTTCTTTTTAAATCAGTGTTTGGAACTATGGGTATGTATATTAGAAAGCTAGTCTGTAAGTTGTAGTGTTATTTTAAACACCTTGTCACATAGATTACTTTAAGTTACTTCTAAACCATTTAAAAAACTTAGAGGGGGATGGGCATGGTGGCTCACACCTGTAATCCCAGCACTTGGGAGGCCAAGGTAGGCAAATCAGCTGAGGTCAGGAGTTCGAGACCAGCTTGGCCAACATGGTGAAACCCCATCTTTACTAAAAATACAAAAAAATTAGCTGGGTGTGGTGATGGGTACCTCCTTAGGTATTTGGGAGGCTGAGGCAGAATCACTTGAACTCGGGAGGCAGAGGTTGCAATGAGTCAAGATCACGCCGTTGCACTTCAGCCTGGGCAACAAGAGCAAAACTCCATCTCAAAATAATAATAAGTAAGTAAATAAATAAATAAATAAAAACTTACAGGGAATAATTTTGTGACCTCAATGAAAATGGATTGAATGTCTCATAATAGGTCTTTTCCATCCTTGATTCCTCATCCAGGTTTTCCGTGGCCACCGTATAACCAGATGAGGTGCTCCCCGGCTTCTCCTGGCCACCTCAGGAAAGAATTCCAAAGACTAGGATAGGACTTCATATTTTATTCGTTTTGCCATTGACATTTCCATTAGATCTTATAATTGTTTATGCATCAATGAAAAGACAACAAATAACAGAGGCTTAAAAGGGGTGATAAACTGGTGAGGTTGGTTCTCCTTAGTAGCTATAGAAGCTGGACAGTTGGTGTTATAGTTGGTTTTATAATGTTAGCTATAGAAGATGCAGTTGCTATCATTGTGGCTTTTATTTGTGGGAGGAAATGACAAAGTTCCAGATAGGTGTGGTCCTACTTCTGTAATGATTCATGTGTGTAACAAAACAGATTTAGCCATACTTTTCTAGACTCACTTCATACCCTTAAGTGGACAAAGGATATTCCAATTTTTAAATTATTTATTTATTTATTTATTTATTTAGAAATGGATTCTTGCTGTGTCACACAGACTGGGGTGCAATGACATTATCTTGGCTCACTGCATGCAACCTCTAGTTCCTGGGTTCAAGTGATTTTCCTGCCTCAGCCTCCTGAGTAGCTGGGATTACAGGTGCCCGCCACCACTCACAGCTAAGGTTTTTTGTTTTTTGTTTTTTTTTTTTTTTGAGACGGAGTTTGGCTCTTGTTACCCAGGCTGGAGTGCAATGGCACAATCTCAACTCACCGCAACCTCCACCTCCTGGGTTCAGGCAATTCTCCTGCCTCAGCCTCCTGAGTAGCTGGGATTACAGGCATGCGCCACCATGCCCAGCTGATTTTTTGTATTTTTAGTAGAGACGGGGTTTCACCATGTTGACCAGTATGGTCTCGATCTCTTGACCTCGTGATCCACCTGCCTCGGCCTCCCAAAGTGCTGGGATTACAGGCGTGAACCACCGCGCCTGGCTAGTTTTTTTGTATTTTTAGTAGAGACGGGGTTTCACCATGTTGGTCAGGCTAGTCTCGAACTCCTGATCCCATAATCCGCACACCTCAGCCTCCCAGCGTGCTGGGATTACAGATGTGAGCCACCATGCCCAGCCCAGATTTTTCATTTCCATTGTGGTAGGACTTAAATTCCATTATGGATGCATGTGGGAAACTTTACATTGTGACTTTTTTTTTTGGGGGGGGAGACAAGAGTTTTGCACTTGTCACCCAGGCTGGACTGCAATGGCGTGATCTCGGCTCACTGCAACCTCCACCTCCCAAGTTCAAGCGATTCTCATGCCTCAGCCTCCTGAGTAGCTGGGACTACAGGAGCATGCCATCACACCTGGCTAATTTTTATGTTGTTAGTAGAGACAAGGTTTCACGGTGTTGGCCAGGTTGATCTCGAACTCCTGACCTCAGGTGATCCACTCACCTGGGCCTTGCAAAGTGCTGGGATTACAGACGAGAGCCACTGCACCCAGCCTATATTGTGACTTTTGAGACTTGTTAATTTGTATAATTGTCTTAGGAACCCTAAGAAGAAAGACTTCTAAGGTTACACCTCATAACACTCTTTTGGCTTGGGTATCTGTATTTCTAATTCATGACTTTAAAAAAAAGTCGTTTCAGCCTAAGGGGATATCTATGGATAGATTTGACTCCATTTAATCCAATTGTAAAAAGCCACGTTATAATCCACTAATCAGTTATACAAGTGTGGTAGAAATACACAAACTCCCTTAAATGGAACTATTGGAGGCCGAGCCTGGTAGCTCACACCTGTAATCTCAGCACTTGGGGAGGCTGAGGTGGGCAGATCGCTTGAGCCCAGGAGTTTGAGACCAGCCTGGTCAACATGTTGAAACCCCCATATCTACTACATATATACATATATAAAAATTAGCTGGGCATAGTAGCGCTTGCCTGTCGTCCCAGCTACTCAGGAGGCTATGGCAGGAGAATTGCTTGAACCTAGGAGGCAAAGGTTGCAGTGAGCTGAGATGGCACCATTGCACTCCAGCCTAGGTGATGGAAGTGAAACCCTGTCTCAACAACAACAAATAACATTGGAGTAGTTTAACTAGTTAAAGTAGCTAAATAAGGAGATTTGAGGCAACAGAATGATACAGTGGTATACCAAGGGAAAATGTAGAAAGATTTGGGTCAGATATTTTTTTTTTTTTTTTTTGAGACGGAGTTTCCCTCTTGTTACCCAGGCTGGAGTGCAATGGCGCGATCTCGGCTCACCGCAACCTCCGCCTCCTGGGTTCAAGCAATTCTCCTGCCTCAGCCTCCTGAGTAGCTGGGATTACAGGCACGTGCCACCATGCCCAGCTAATTTTTTGTATTTTTAGTAGAGACGGGGTTTCACCATGTTGACCAGGATGGTCTCGATCTCTCGACCTCGTGATCCACCCGCCTCGGCCTCCCAAAGTGCTGGGATTACAGGCTTGAGCCACCGCGCCCGGCCATTGGGTCAGATATTAAGCAGAGTCAGCACAAAGAGAGATGAGGACACTTAGCATTATGAAAAGTGTCCAAAGAGAGCTTCCTTGTGTTTATCAGGCACCACTGAAAAACATGGCTGCCATCACTGGCTAAGGTACAGTGGCAGAGGCCAGAGCATGAGGAACAAGTAGCCAGTGAGATGACTACACAGGCTGACAGTGTTTGAATTCTCCCTCCAGAGACTGTCCACACCTTCTCGTTTACCCAAAACCACAGTCAAAATGTAGTTAATGTCAGAACAGGACAGATTTAGATTCCAGTTCTACAGGTGTTAAGATCAAATAGATTAATTATTCCTATATTTGATCAGTTATGCTAAATCTCACGTTCAGCTATATTGAGCTTAGAGCTTGAATACCTTGAGAATCTGAGCATCACTCAAAAGAAAAAAGAATTAGATTGGGTAGATGGTGAATTACTGCACAGCGAGGGACTCTGCAGCGCTGGAAAACTTTGTGCTTATAGCACTGATGGCTACACTTCAGTAGGGGACAAAGCAAGTACAGTTTTACCTTTACTGCAGAGAAAAGAATTGTTTCTTGTTTTAACCTATCTGGCTTTCAGAATTAATTAGAAGAGATGACGGAAGCCCGGGCACGGTGGCTCAAGCTGTAATCCCATCACTTTGGGAGGCCGAGGCGGGTGGATCACGAGGTCAAGAGATCGAGACCATCCTGGTCAACATGGTGAAACACTCTCTCTACTAAAAATACAAAAATTAGCTGGGCATGGTGGCATGTGCCTGTAATCCCAGCTACTCAGGAGGCTGAGGCAGGAGAATTGCCTGAACCCAGGAGGCGGAGGTTGCGGTGAGCTGAGATTGTGCCATTGCACTCCAGCCTGGGTAACAAGAGCAAAACTCCATCTCAAAAAAAAAAAAAAAGAAGAAATGAGGGAAAAAGTGGTAGATGAAATATTCATAATATTCCAAGGAAAAAGAGTGCATTTCAGTGCTGTGATAAAAGGGCTTTGAAGATTCTTAAAGGTTAGGTTTTACAGTGTTGAAGAACAAGTCATAGATTATAGAGTTGGAAGGGTATTAAGTGAAAAAATACGGCATTAAAAAGTACTGACTTAGGCCGGGCGCGGTGGCTCAAGCTTGTAATCCCAGCACTTTGGGAGGCCGAGGCGGGTGGATCACGAGGTCAAGAGATCGAGACCATCTTGGTCAACATGGTGAAACCCCGTCTCTACTAAAAATACAAAAAATTAGCTGGGCATGGTGGCACATGCCTGTAATCCCAGCTACTCAAGAGGCTGAGGCAGGAGAATTGCCTGAACCCAGGAGGTGGAGGTTGCGGTGAGCCGAGATCGCGCCATTGCACTCCAGCCTGGGTAATAAGAGCGAAACTCCGTCTCAAAAAAAAAAAAAAAAAAAGTACTGACTTAGGCCAGGCCCAGTGGCTTGCACCACTTGTCCCAGTAATTTAGGTGGCAAAGGCAGGCAGATCACTTGAGACCAGCCTGGGCAACTTGGCAAAATCCCATCTCTACAAAAAATACAAAATTAGCCAGGTGTGATGGTGTGTTTGTGATCCCAGCTACTTGAAAGGCTGAGGTGGGAGGATCACTTGAACTGGGCAGGTCGAGGCTTCAGTGAGCTATGATCTCACCACTGTACTCCATCCTGGGCAAAAGAGTGAGACCTAGCCTCAAAAAGAAAGTAAAGTACTGACTTACTGGTAAAGCTATCAATGTGTGTATAATGTTCTGTTTGGGAGGGGTTGTGGTAATGTTGACACCTGAAAGTGTACATAGGTAGAATGGGGTTCTCTTACTATGAGATATTCTTAACATTTCTAAAATTGAAAAGTTGTATTCTTGATATATGTTGAATAAAAAGGCAGGACGTGGGACTGGGCTCAGTGGCTCATGCCTGTAATCTCAGCACTTTGGGACGCTAAGAAGGACAGATCGCCTGAGGTCAGGAGTTCCAGACCAGCCTGGTCAACATGGCGAAACCCCATCTCTACTAAAAATAAAAATTAGCCAGGGATGGTGGCTGTAATTCCAGCTACTCAGGAGGCTGAAGCAGGAGAATTGCTTGAACCCGGGAGGCGGCGGTTGCAGTGAGCTAAGATTGGGTCATTGCACTCCACCCTGGGGACAGAGCCAGACTCTGTCTCAAAAAAAAAAAAAGGGGGGGGCGCTGGGTGCAGTGGCTCACACCTGTAATCCCAACACTGGGAGGCCAAGGCAGGCAGATCATGAGGTGAAGTGATTGAGACCATCCTGGCCAACATGGTGAAACCCTCTCCCTACTAAAAATACAAAAATTAGCCAGGTGTGGTGGTGTGCTCCTGTAGTCTCAGCTAATTGGGAGGCTGAGGCAGGAGAATCGCTTGAACCCGGGAGGCGGAGGTTGCAGTGAGCCAAGATCACACGCCACTGCCCTCAGCCCTGGTGACAGAGGGAGACTCCATCTCAAAAAAAAAAAAAAAGGCAGGACATGGAACAGTATGTATAGTACGATCCCATTAATGCAAGAAAAACTGTATGCGTGTTTGTGCATTGCAGAGGAATCTAGAATGGTGATACTAGATTCCATACTGTTGATAGCAGGGTACAGCAGGGTGGTGATAGTCAACTGGAAGAATTTGAGGGTGTTTTTTTTTTTTTTTTTTGAGGTGGAGTCTTGCTCTGTCACCCATGCTGAAGTGCAGTGGTGTGATCTAGGCTCACTGCAGCCCCGGCTCCCAGGTTCAAGGAATTACAGGTGTGTGCCACCAGGCCTGGCTAGTTTTTGCATTTTTAGTAGAGATGGGATTTCACCATGTTGGCCAGGCTGGTCTCGAACTCCTGACCTCAAGTGATCTGCCCGTCTAGGCCTCCCAATGTGGTAGTATTTCAGGCATGAGCCACCATGCCTGGCCAGAATTTGAGGTTCTTTTGTTCATTTTTGTTTTTGTTTTTGTTTTGAGAAGGAGTTTGGCTCTTGTTACCCAGGCTGGAGTGCAATGGCGTGATCTCGGCTCACTGCAACCTCCACCTCCTGGGTTCAGACAATTCTCCTGCCTCAGCCTCCTGAGTAGCTGGGATTACAGGCACGCGCCACCATGCCCAGCTAATTTTTTGTATTTTTAGTAGAGACGGGGGTTTCACCATGTTGACCAGGATGGTCTCGATCTCTTGACCTCATGATCCACCCGCCTCGGCCTCCCAAAGTGCTGGGATTACAGGCCCGAGCCACCGCGCCCGGCCAGAAGTTGAGTTTTTAATCAAACTTGTTTTTGTTGGTATTTATTTTGGTGATAAAGGAGTTCTTAACATATATGCAAATATATAAGAAGCTTTTAATATAACATTATATCTGGCTGCCCAGCTCACTTACTAAAGCGAATTCAGTGTTTTGAGTACTTTTCTGTTTTCTCTAAAACATTTTGATAAGCCTGCCAGTCATACTTTGTGACTTAACAAAAACCTATATTCTCCTCTATAAAATATCTTGTGATATTGTTGTTAAATTAAAAAGATTAGTAAAACACTTAATAAGCAGTGCATTATTACAGCCAGTTAAAAATTCAATGTCACAAATCTGTGAAATTCACTTACTTCACTGCTCTGAATAATGCGTGCCTGCTGTGCCAGGAATCAGATTGAGTGTTAAGGAAACTATGCAGACATGCCGTGGTCCTAGCCCTCAAGGGCCTTAGAGTTCAGTGGCAAAGCAGATATAAAAGTGGACTAAGAAATGGGAAATAAGTGCAGTCCAGATTTGCAGGTGCCTAGCATGGCACAAGGCACAGAGCAAATGAGTAAGGGTGGCAGAGTCTATCCTGAGGGAAAGAGATGTTCTAGCCTTCTTCATCACCAGCTAATAAGCTTTCCTGTTACAGGATATAAATTTATCACTACAACATTATATAAATGGTAAAACCTTCAATTTATAAATTGGAAAATTGTTATTTTTGATGTAATAGGCTACTGATACTCTTATCTAAGAATCTAACATTTTTTTTTTTTTTTTTTTTTTTTTTGAGACGGAGTTTCACTCTTGTTACCCAGGCTGGAGTGCAATGGCACGATCTTGGCTCACCACAACCTCCGCCTCCTGGGTTCAAGCAATTCTCCTGCCTCAGCCTCCTGAGTAGCTGGGATTACAGGCACACACCACCATGCCCAGCTAATTTTTTGTATTTTTAGTAGAGACGGGGTTTCACCATGTTGACCAGGATGGTCTCGATCTCTTGACCTCGTGATCCACCCGCCTCGGCCTCCCAAAGTGCTGGGATTACAGGCTTGAGCCACCGCGCCCGGCAGAATCTAACATTTTATTTTGGAACTATGATCTGAAAATTTACATTAGGCTCCATCCTAGGAATATGATGAGATCGAACCAGGAAAGAGTTATGGTTGCAAATAACTCAGAAATACTAATTAGGAATTATCTTCAGCTGACAATGGGGGTGATTCTGACACTAATAAGAGAACTAGTAGAAGACCCAGTATAGTTAGCTCTTATTCCATTAAGGCATATTTTTAAATGTTTTTAAATTTTTCTATATTATTGTTTTTAGCAATGAGGTCTTGCTGTTTTCACCACGCTGGTCTTGAATCTTGAACTCCTTGCCTTGAGCAGTCTTCCTGCCTCGACCTCCCAAAGTGCTGGGATTACAGGCATGAACCACCTTACCCAGCCAAGCCAGACTTTTTTTATTTTTTTAAGTCCCGGGTGTCCAGGCTTACAGATTTGTTTTGTTTTGTTTTGTTTTGTTTGTTTGTTTGTTTTGAAAAGCGGTCTCACTCTGTCACCAGGCTGGAGTCTAGTGGTGCCATCTCAACTCACTGCAACCTCCACCCCTCAATCGATTCTTCTGCTTCTGCCTCCTGAGTAGCTGGGACTACAGGCGCGTACCAACACGCCCAGCTAATTTTTGTATTTGTAGTAGAGATGCGGTTTCACCATATTGGCCAGACTGGTCTCCATCTCCTGACCTCATAATCCGCCCACCTTGGCCTCCCAAAGTGCTGGGATTACAGGTGTGAGCCACGACACTCGGCCACAGATATTTTGTTATTGTTGTTGTTTTAAGACGGAGTCTTGCTCTGTTTCCAGGCTCCATCTTCAAAAAAAGATTAAGAAATTAGCTGGGCATGGTAGTGTGCACCTGTAGTCCCAGCTACTCGGGAGGCTGAGGTCTAGGCTGTAGTAAGCCGTCATCGTACCACTGCATTTTGGCCTGGGCAACAAAGCAAAACCCTGTCTCCAGAAAAAGGGCCAACCTATACAAATAAAACTTCATTTGCAATTTTAACTAACAAAATATTTGTAATAATTCATACATTCTTACTGAATAGAAAGTTTTAAATATTATAACTTGGTTATGAAGCATATATGGTTACATTAAAATACATATAATTATTTTAAATATTTTCATTATATTGTATTATGTAATGTCATGGTCTTAAGCAGTTCTTTTTTTTTTTTTTTTTTTTTTTGGTCTTAGCAATTCTGATCTTTTTAGCCCTTTTTTTTTTTTTTTTTTTTTGGCGACAAAGTCTTTCTCTGTCCCCAGGCTGGAGTATAGTGGCACAATCTCAGCTCACTGTAACCTCTGCCTCCTGGGCTCAAGCGATTCTCTTGCCTCAGCCTCCCAAGTAGTTGGGACTACAGACTCAACGCCACCACGCCCAGCTAATTTCTGTATTTTTAATAGAGATGGGGTTTCACCATGTTGGCCAAAGATGGTCTTCATCTCTTGACCTGGTGATCCACCTGTCTTGGCCTCCTAAAGTGCTGGGGTTACGGGCGTGAGCCACTTTGCCCAGCCTCTTTTTTGCCTTTTGTTCTGAATTATTAGCAGGAAGGGGAAAAGTTAGGCCTTGTTTTTTGGGGTTTTTTGTTGTTTATTGGTTTGTTTTTTGAGACAGAGTCTTGCTCTGTTCTCCAGGCTAGAGTGCAGCGGCACAATCTCAGCTCACTGCAGCCTCTGCCTCCCGGCTTCAAGCCATTCTCCTGCCTCAGCCTCCCGAGTAGCTGGGGATTACAGGCATGAGCCACTGCGCCCTACCAGGCCTTGTTTTATTTGTGATTTGGAAACTTACGGGGAGTGAGTTTCCTAGTGCCCTATCTGATTTTTGTCCTTTCCTGGTGGTGTCTAGAATTTGCGCTTGCTGCATCTTGAACTTATGTTTGTTTTAAAGGAACGTGTTTTCTCTTATGTATTTTTACTTCATTCTCTCTAGTATAGATAGCACTGAAGATCAAAATAAGGATTTTCCCAGAAGACCTCTCAGTAGCTCTATCACTGTTAAGGAAAGCTTTTCAAACAAAATAAGCTGATTGTACTGGGTCTTGAGTCTTAATATTTAGTGCCAGGGAGAGGTTTAGGGTTAGGATGACCATATAAGCATTTCCAGGAAGAGCTCAGCCGAGAGCACAAAGATCTCTCCTTCCCCTCATAAACTACCATAAAAATAACATATGTAACCCCTGGCAGCAAAGCCCCAGACTTTAGAAAGCCTGTTTAGCCACTAAATCTGTACCAGAAACAACTGTCCTGGAAAGAAATAAGAATGCTTAAGAGCTGGATGTTTAAGTCAAAGCATCTGCAGAAAGGCAGTTTACATTTGTAAGGGTCTAAAAATCACATAAATTCAAACCCAAACTTTCTGCCAAGTATTTGATTCCTACTGAAGTTTTCCCATGTTGATGTTTGGTACACTGGAAACTCAACCAGAATTTGCTCCTTCCCTTCCTCCTGTAGACTGAAGGGAATATGTATGCAGTCTGAGCTTCATCCAAGCTGGTGGTCTGGGGATTGGGGAATCGGTGTGCAGAGGTGTGAGCAATACTTGTTCACGGGGCTGTCAGAAAGTGGCAGTGAAGTGTCTTGACAGGATGCAGGACTGGCTGCTTCATTTAGGGAATATCAAGAATGAGACAGGCAAACAGACTTGAATAGAAATGGAAATCCAAATGGAAATGGTATTCTGAGGGTGAGAGAATCTTACAGGCAAAGGGTACTGCGGGAGTTGGGATAAAGTGTGTTGCCCTTAGGTTGTGCCTCAAGTTGTTTGACTTGGTCGTAGTGGAGCTGCTGCAGGATTGCTGTGCAGATATTTCTAGTACTGTACTGTGGGGGTGGAGTTCTTGTCAGAATCAGAAGCAGGCATCTGTTTTGGATGTAGTTGATGTTAGCCATAATTTATTAAATATCTCAATATTGGCTAACATGGGCCATTTCTGAAGGTTTTTTGGAACACATGCAGATTCTGGATTGTGGGCTGGGAGCAAGTCAGCGAGGGCAGATGAAGCAGGAAGTGTGCCAGAGAGAGAAGATAACTCAAGAGGAACTCAGCTTCCTTGCCTAGTTCATCCAGAGAGGCGGGACTTTGGGCAATCCCCTCTGCTTGCTGAGAGGGGACAGATAAGTGTGTGTGCCGTTAACCAGAGCGTTCTGGCTTTAACAGTGAGAGGTGACCCTGAGGGGAAGGGTGTGGACTGAGACAAGGACAAATGTGGGCCAAGGTGCCTAGTGTAGCCTGCAGAATGAGTTAAAGCCTTCCCTTTGGCTGGCGCCTTCAGAAGTCTGCCACCGGGAGCCCTCAGGGGGCTGGCCCTAGGTTCTCCTATTGCAGTGGTGGTGGGAGGGAGACAGGGCGGGGGCTGTGGCTGAGCTCCCCTCCCTGGCATGTCCTCTTCCAATCGCGAGGAAGAAAGCAGTTGCTGAACACACCCCCTCCCGGCTCTGCAGCAGAACGGCTGGGCCCTCTGCCTGGCTCGCTCACTCTCGCTCGGCTCCCCCTCCTGCCATCTTCCGTTGCAAAGCATTTCTGGGAGCTGCATGTGGGTGACGCAGCAGCATTGTTCGCAGGCACAGGAAGCCGCGGCTGAGCTGAAGGGCTCGAGAAGGAGCCCAGAGCACTGCACGCTGCTCCCTCTGGGTAGTCTGAAGGGTCAGAGCTGGACTGCCCGGCTCTATGTGCTCTGGGAGATTCCAGAATATTCAAGTAAATCCGGATTTTCCTAGAGGCAGAATATCTAACTCCTTCAGGAGAACTTCCAGTACAGAAAACAAAACAAAGACGCTGGGGAAACTTCACCAAGAGCCTCGGCAGCTCCAGAGCGACAGGAAACGAAAGGTCAGGCGGTCGATCGGCAAACCCTTTCTGGTTTGGGGTGCGTGTAACTATAGAGACTTCTGTCTCAGTGAAGAGGCAGAAGAAACTGCCTGCCGGGCGAGTCCAGGACAATGCTGTGTTACTTCATGTTGCTTGAGCCGTCATTGCACTTGTTCCCTCACCTGGTGGGATGTGCTTTTGAATTGGGTTGCTTGGCTTTTGAGAACCCTTTCCCTCTCTCTGCCCAGGCACCGTCTGTTCTCCTTCCCTTCCTGTGATCTGTAGGGTGTGGGCCTGTGTTTAAATGTTCTCCCGAATGCCTGGAGCCGAGATAGGCGTCAGCTTTCCCGCACTCCACCCCCGCTCTCCTATCCCAAACCCCCTCTAGTGAAGGGTGGTGGCTTCTTTATATGGTTTCTTGTAGGGCCTCAGCTGGAGTCTGCCTTTTTTGATGAAAGCAGGGCGTGCTTGGTTGAATGGCCCCAGCAAAATAAGGCTTGGAAGGAAATCTGCATTTCCCTCCACACCCACACATACCCCAGTAACTGAGTCGTGTATGTATGAACAGCTGCCGCCCCCCACACACACCAACACAGTTTTCCGCCTCTCCTTCCCCATTCCCCACAAAAATCTTGCAGGTAGAATTAGACTGCTTTTGGTGAACAGTTAAGTTCCTTTTCTACTCTTTTAATTGCATATCTTACTGTGCAGTCTGTTTTGGTGAAAGTGGAAAGTCCCTGTTTGTGGACAGCTCAGTTCTGTTCGGCAGAGGAAATGGGCAGAGTCCTACTCTGGCAGTGCGAAGTGGGGGAGGGGAGTCATGCACTCCCTAGCACACATTTTGAATGGACCTGAATATTTCACCCGAGGGAGATTAGGAGCCCATACCAGAGCCTTGTCCCACCTGGGGCACCACACCCCGCCTCTTCACCCCCAAGCTGTATGGTGCTAACAGAAAAGGATGCCATAGCAACTTGAAGTAAATAAAACGTCCGCAAATGAAATCAGTTTGGGGGAAGGTGAGCGGCATCTGGAGACTTGGCAAAAGGGGATCTTAGTAGAGGAGTTTCTTGGCTATGAGTTAAAGGGTCTGAGTCCCAACTTTGGAATTTGGAGCAGAATCCTTAGGTTAAGGATGAAAATAAATAAAAGTCCTCATCTCCAGGGGCAGAGCACACAGGATTATGAGAACAATTATTAGCAATGACCCAGACTTGCTAACCTGTCCAGGATCAGAGTTTAGTATTTGCTGAAACAGTTACTATCCTGTACATAGCTAAGGCAGCCAGAAAAGGAATCGTGTAACTTGTCTCTCATATTTGAGTTATTTTGCTGTTGGTGTTGCTTTAGGGCTCATTAGGTCAGAGGAAGAAGGATTTCACTATACTAGAAGATTGGGCTTCAGGAGTTTCTGTCTGTCTAAAGCCAAAAGATTTGTGCAGGTGTGGTGGCTCACGCTGTAATCCCAACACTTTGAGAGGCCAAGATGAGCGGATCACCTGAGGTCAGGAGTTCGAGACCAGCCTGGTCAACATGGTGAAACCCTGTCTCTACTAAAAATACGAAAATTAGCCGGGTGTGATGGCAGGCACCTGTAATCCCAGCTACTCGGGAGGCAGAGGCAGGAGAATGGCTTGAACCTGGGAGTCGGATGTTCCAGTGACCGAGATCACAACACTGCACTCCAGCCTGGGCAACAGAGCAAGACTCTGTCTCAAAAAAAAAAAAAGATTTGTTTCAGAATAACAGTCAACCATCATGATTTACCTAAGTGACATTTTCTCACTATAGCATTGTTCCTAAGTCATTTAAATTTGATTGGTAAAGACATGAGAACTGTTGCCCCTAAGATTGTTCGTTTCCCCGTTTAGAGAAGTAAAGGCAAACAGCAGATTCTGAATGTGGGTGGGTAGGGGTGTGTGTGTGTATGAGAAAGGGAAGAGAGAGAGAGATTTGAGATTGAGATTTCTGTTTCAGCCTTAGAAGAAAAGAGCCCTGGGTTGAATCAGCGCATTAGGCTGTACTGTTCATCTCATTAATTCTATATTAGCCAATCATTTTTATGCCACTTTGTTCAATCTGAGAAATGAAGGCACTACTTAATTACCTAATAATATTCACTAACTGGTGTAGAAAAGTGAAGAGGCAATAATAAAGTTTTACTGTCATGTAGAACTGTATGAGAAGTAACACTTGTCGCCACAGTAAGCTAGTTGCTTCAGTGTGTTAGTATAATGAGTACACAAGTAAGGGATTGGGTGCAAAGGTGAGTTTGAAGTCCTTTCTGCTCCCCCACCACCACCACCCGCCCACAGGAGAGATGGATCTTGCTGTATTTCCCAGGCTGGTCTCAAACTCCTGGGCTCAAGTGATCTTCCCGTGTCTCGTACAGGCATGAGTCACTATGCCCGGCCTCAAAGTTTTGATAATACTGCAGAGCCCAAGTTTGAGTTTTCTCTTTCATCTTTGATTTATTTGTTTTTCTGTGAGTCTCTATATGAAGGGCAAATACAGACAGTTGCCACCTTGCCTCACTTGCCACTCAAGGGTACTGAGGCAGAGTCTAAATGCTGTTCAGAGTGGTTGGCTCTTTGTTCACCCTGCCCTGCTTTTTCCTTCTTTCCCCTCCTACACTTAGATTTTGCTGGAGGAGCTTGCCAACAGCGATCCCAAGTTAGCCCTCACTGGAGTTCCTATAGTACAGTGGCCAAAAAGGGATAAGGTAAGAAACTATTTTGCCTGATCTTCAGGCTACTTAAGCCTTTTGTTAGTTGATCATTACTATTCTGGGGGAAAAAAGAACAGCTAGAGGCAGATGGCTTTTGGTGCATTAATACAAACTGACAGAAAATCATTACTTGGTTCTGTTTTGACTTGTAGGTCAGGGTAATTGGCTATCTTTGGAGGTGACTCTCTTAACAGAACTATCAAACTGGGAGGCCTCCTTCCAGAATCAGATGCCAAAATGTGCATTTGTTCACCAAAATGCATCAGCTCCTCTCCTTCTGACCGGTTACTCTATTATCTTCACAGATATGATTGAAAGCCAGTTAAAATAATTACATAGCCAGGTGCGGTGGCTCAAGCCTGTAATCCCAGCACTTTGGGAGGCCGAGGCGGGTGGATCACAAGGTCAAGAGATCAAGACCATCCTGGTCAACATGGTGAAACCCCGTCTCTACTAAGAATACAAAAAAATTAGCTGGGCATGGTGGCGCGTGCCTGTAATCCCAGCTACTCAGGAGGCTGAGGCAGGAGAATTGCCTGAACCCAGGAGGCGGAGGTTGCGGTGAGCCGAGATCGCGCCATTGCACTCCAGCCTGGGTGACAAGAGCGAAACTCCGTCTCAAAAAATAAATAAATAAATAAATAAATAATTACATAGATTATCTAAAGTTTTTCTTTGACATAGTAAGATCATGCTCTCAAAATCCCCTTAACTTGGACTTTTCAGTATAAAATTGAAAAGAGAAGAAAGGGGCCAGGCACGATAGCTCACGCCTGTAATCCCAGCACCTTGGGAAGCCCAGGCAGGTGGATCACCTGAGGTCAGGAGTTCAAGACCAGCCTGGCCAACATGGTGAAACCCGTCTATACCAAAAATACAAAAATTAGCTGGGCCTGGTGGCGGGCGCCAGTAATCCCAGCAACTCCAGAGGCTGATGCAGGAGAATCCCTTGAACCCAGGAAGTGGATGGAGGTTGCAGTGAGCCAAGAGTGCGCCATTGCACTCCAGCCTGGGTGACAAGAGCAAAACTCTGTCTCAAAAAAAAAAGAAAGAAAGAGAAAAGAAAGGAATTGCTGTCAGCTAATAAATTGTCAGTTACGAATTTTCATGCCTCTTCAGTTTAGATCTTGTATAATTTTTTCCCCATACTGTCCTCTATCAAGGTTATATATTAATAAATGATAGCATTCTGATCCTAGCCATGAATTTGGCAAATAAATTAGGCTTCTGTTGTTCCCTAGCTGAAACTTGCAAAGCCATCACATTCCAGGGGTGTTTAGGCAGAATATAAAGGTATGGAGTTGAACAATATATTTAATGAATCACCTCCTCGTCGCTTGAGAGAGGAATCCCACTTGGAGGAATCCCACTTGGCCTCTGTTTGGCCACAGGAGACTGCCTTAAAACAATTAAGTCATTTCTGGTTGTTGAGTATTTTGTGTCAAAAAAATGTCTAAGATATGGTAAGAAATTAAAGTAGTAGAAAACATGGTTCTTGTCCTTGAAACGGTCACCAGCAGGGTAAATACAAATGCTAAGAAATGTGTTCCACACTTAAATATTATTAGAGTGTCTGCTGTGTACCAGGTTGTATGCTCGGATTTGGAGTACTAAAGAAATGAACAAGATTAGTTTTACCTTCAAGTGGTTTCCTGTCTTGAGGAGTACAATCTGAGCAGTCAAGATGAAGAAATATTGGAGGGCTCCTGGAATGAAAATGGTACATGGCATTTAACACAAAAAGCTCAGGGAGTGGTCAGTCTTAACAGCTCTGCAAAATGAAAGAGAAACAGCTGAATTAGTAGGCCAAAGGGCTAGGACAAGGGGTAGCAAATTTTTCTGTAAAGATCAAGATAATAAATATTTTAGGTTTTGTATACCACACAGTCACAGCTTCTCAGTTCTACCATGGTAGCATGAAAGCAGCTATTGATAATACATATACAAGATGAGTTGTGTGCCAATAAAGTGTATTCTAAAAACAGACAGTGGACGGCTCTGGCCATAGGCCATGGTGGGCCAAGCCCCAGGCTAGGTATGCTACCATGTAATCTTCTACCCTCTCCAGTCTTAAAGCAACCTAATATATTTGACCTCACTGCTTTCTCTTTCCAGCTTAAATTCCCCACCCGGCCAAAGGTGCGGGTTCCTACCATCCCCATTACAAAGCCTCACACTATGAAACCAGCTCCACGGTTAACACCTGTGAGGCCAGCTGCTGCCTCCCCGATTGTGTCAGGGGCCAGACGGAGACGAGTGCGGTGTCGAAAATGCAAAGCCTGTGTACAAGGAGAATGTGGTGTTTGCCACTACTGCAGAGACATGAAGAAGTTTGGTGGGCCTGGACGCATGAAGCAGTCCTGTGTCCTCCGACAGTGCTTGGCAGTGAGTGATCTGCTGGATAAAGAATTTGGGGGAGGGGTGATGGTGCCAAAGGAACTGAAATACATATAGAGTTAAAGAGACTTCAGAGTTGAAAAGAAAAGGTTTATACTCTCTTTTTGGCTTTATTTTATCCCTTTCCCCCCCAGGTTTAGATTGAAAGTATCTAGTAGTAAAAATGATCTGATTTAATCTTTCAGCTTAACCTGATTTTCAAACAAGAGACCAGGATTTGAAGGGCAAATCATTGCCTTCTTTCCCCTCTTCAAGTAGATTAGAAAGGACCCAGGAGGCCAAGGATAGGCCAACTGAAAATAAACGAGTTTCCAGTGCCCAGGCGGTTGAGTCCTCATCTTCTTCCCCATTTTTCCTACCAAAAACCTCTCTTCTCTCCATCCTGCCTCCATGGTTCCAGATGTTTACTAGAAAATTGTAGGACCCAAATCTCCCATCTTCACTTTAAGGGAAACTGAAATGATAAAGATCTAAGTCAGTTGTCTTGGATTCTATCTTTGTCCTCTTGTAGCCCAGACTGCCTCACTCAGTCACATGTTCCCTTTGTGGAGAGGTGGATCAGAATGAAGAGACACAAGACTTTGAGAAGAAACTCATGGAATGCTGTATCTGCAATGAGATTGTTCATCCTGGCTGCCTCCAGGTGAGGAGAGGTTTAAGGGGTTCCTGACGTCTCAGCCGATGGAGTGAGTGATGCAATAGAATGAGACACCTGTCATGGGAGTGCCAGCGTCCCTCCTGTAGGCCATCAACTCTGTGGTCACATAATGCAGTGGTCTAATATCAGCCCTTGATTCATATATGTACAATGTGTCAGGTACTGCATTAGGCCCTGAGGATAGAAGAGTACACAAAATAGACCCAGTTCTTATCCTCATGGAGCTTATAGTCTGGCATCTGGACTGTGTGTAGAGTCCCCAGGCCATGATGGAACTGCATAGTGTGTTTAGGATGCCTCAAACCTTTAGGCATCACTGATACGTATACTTCAGTGTACATCTGGATATTAGTTCCTAAGGGAGAGTAAGGGTAATAATATCAGGTAACATTTAATGAGCACTGAGTCTGTATCAGGCTCAGTGCAGAGCTAAAGAGCTTTGAAAAAAAATAAAGTAATCAAAAAAACAAATTCAGGTATCAGCCTCAGAGATTGAGTCCAATGTGGGCTTTGTGTTCCAGAAGCTCCCCACTGATCTGAATTTTGCAGCCTGTGTGGAGATCCACTGTTTTACATGCATTCTGTGTTTAATTATTTTTTAAAAGCTCTTACACAGAAGAATCTGTGTTTAATTTTTTTTTTTTTTGAGACGGAGTTTCGCTTTTGCTGCCCAGGCTGGAAAGCTATGGCACGATCTCGGCTCACCGCAACCTCCGCCTCCTAGGTTCAGGCAATTCTCCTGCCTCAGCCTCCTGAGTAGCTGGGATTACAGGCACACGCCACCATGCCCAGCTAATTTTTAGTATTTTTAGTAGAGACGGGGTTTCACCATGTTGACCAAGATGGTCTCGATCTCTTGACCTTGTGATCCACCCGCCTCGGCCTCCCAAAGTGCTGGGATTACAGGCTTGAGCCACCACGCCCGGCAAATCTGTGTGTAATTTTTAAGAAAACTATATGAAATTGAATCTACCATCTTTCTTTAAATCTAAAGTACATGGATGCTGGTACTTCCTTGGCCTTCTCAGAAAGTATCAGCTAAAATCATGACTGTCGCCTAAGAGTGATAAGACACTGTCATTCATGAGAAGCAGCCCAATTTCAGAAAGGTTAAAATGTGAGAAGTACACCTTTTATAGATTGTTGGTTTTTTTCAATACTATATAGCAGCAATTCTATAACAGAAACAATAGTAGGCAGTATTTGGAGACATTAAGCATATATTTAATGAAGAACAGGGTTTTTAAAATTCATTTAATGATTTAAATTACTCTTATGATATTTCTTTTGTTTTGTTTATTTTGAGACAGAGTCTTCTTGCTTTTGTTACCCAGGCTGGAGTGCAGTGGCGCGATCTTAGCTCACTGCAACCTTCATCTCCCGGGTTTAAGTGATTCTCTTGCCTCAGTCTCCCTAGTAGTTGGGATTACAGGCACGTGTCACTGCACCCAGCTAATTTTTGTGCTTTTAGTAGAGATAGGTTTTACCATGTTGGCCAGCCTGGCCTTGAACTCCTCACCTCAAGTGATCCACCCAACTCGGCCTCCCAAAGTGCTGGGATTATAAGCATGAGCCACTGTGCCCAGCCCGATTCTGAATGATATTTCAACAACAGTACAATCTTTTTTTTTTTTTTTTGAGACATGATCTCATCCTGTTGCCCAGGCTATAGAATACAGTGGAGAGATTTTGGCTCACTGAAGCCTCCATCTCCTGGGTTCAAGCAATTCTTCTGCCTTAGCCTCCTGAGTAGCTGGGATTACAGGCATGCACCACCACACCCAGCTAGTTTTGTGTTCAGTAGAGATGGGGTTTCACCATGTTGCCCAGGTTGGTCTTGAACTCCTGGCCTCAAGTGATCCGCCCACCTTGGCCTCCCAAAGTGCTGGGATTATAGGTGTGAGCCACCATGCCCAGCCAGCATTACAATCTTAAAAGTCCATTTTATCAATTATAACTTGAAGATTTAAATGGTACATATTAAATCTGTTAAGATATCTCAAACCCGGCCGGGTGTGGTGGCTCAAGCTTGTAATCCCAGCACTTTGGGAGGCTGAGGCGGGTGGATCACGAGGTCGAGAGATCGAGACCATCCTGGTCAACATGGTGAAACCCCGTCTCTACTAAAAATACAAAAAATTAGCTGGGCATGGTGGCACGTGCCTGTAATCCCAGCTACTCAGGAGGCTGAGGCAGGAGAATTGCCTGATCCCAGGAGGCGGAGGTTGCGGTGAGCCGAGATCGCGCCATTGCACTCCAGCCTGGGTAACAAGAGTGAAACTCCGTCTCAAAAAAAAAAAAAAAAAAAAAAAAAAAACCCGGGCGCAGTGGCTCAAGCCTGTAATCCCAGCACTTTGGGAGGCCGAGGCGGGTGGATCACGAGGTCAAGAGATCGAGACCATCCTGGTCAACATGGTGAAACCCCATCTCTACTAAAAATACAAAAAATTAGCTGGGCATGGTGGTGCGTGCCTGTAATCCCAGCTACTCAGGAGGCTGAGACAGGAGAATTGCCTGAACCCAGGAGGCGGAGGTTGCGGTGAGCCAGGATCGCGCCATTGCACTCCAGCCTGGGTAACAAGAGCGAAAGTCCGTCTCCAAAAAAAAAAAAAAAAAAAAAAAAAGATATCTCAAACCTACAGAATTAGTGAAATAGGGTATTGATTCCATGATGATGATAATGGCTAATACAAAGGGTTTGCTGTATGCCAAGTACTTTGTTAAATTCTTTACACAATGAATAATTTAATCTTCACCACAATCCTAGAAGGTGGGTTTTGTTGTATCCTTGGCAATTATATTATATCTCTGTGTATTAGTTCCTGAGGGAGAGTGAAGGTAATAATATCAACTAATATCTTAACAGTGGAGAACACTGAGTCACAGAGACTAGATGATTAGTTTCTAAAACCAAGCTGTCAGGCCTACTGTCAGGATCAAGTTCAGCACCATTGGCTATTTGGGGCTGAATCTCTCACAGTTTTTCTTCCTTTATGGACCAGTATGTTTAGAAGTGGGTAACTCTTCCCAACTGTGTTATTGTTTGATAAAGGAAGCTTGAGAGACGGGCTTTTAAAAATATCTCTATCTTCCTATAGATGGATGGAGAGGGGTTGCTTAATGAGGAATTGCCAAATTGCTGGGAATGTCCAAAGTGCTACCAGGAGGACAGCTCGGAAAAAGCCCAGGTAAAGGAACCTTATCAGATTTGCACTGTGACAGAAAGGAGGCTTCAAATGTAGGGGATTCCACGCATTTGCCTTTGGATTGTTCACACGGTTTCTCTGACCTAGGAGATTATTTTTGTTTGATTTGGTATCTATTTTCTTTGGTTAATTTTTAGTATTTTCTTTGTATTTAGTATTAGAGTTTGTAGTATTGTCTTCTGTATTAATAAATATTGTTCCACTTGGGATCTGCAAATTCCTAAGGTCCTTTTATACTCTGGGGCCCTACAAAGAGACAAACCGTGGCTGGGCTGTTTGAGGAGAGAAATGAGGTAAGTAGGACCTCCCCTGAGGAATGTTAACTAGAGGGGAGCCAGTGGCCTGAGGCAGCCAGTGAGTATAACAGTGTACTTGAGCTTCCAGTTAAGCAGGTTCACATTTTTGTCATCTTCACTTTTGTGGCCTGGCAGAAAGCCCTGCCCTGCCCATCCCACATGCCCAAATGTGTCATGTGGAGGCAGCCCCTCCCCCAGAGAGGACCAGCACTATGACCTTGGCTCAGAGGAGCTGAGGTTGCTGACCAGTGGTTGCCAGTAATGTCAAAGGGCCAAAATGACTGTAGTTACTCGGGCTGACAAGGCAAGACCTGCTGTGGACATATACAGGAGGGGATGGCTGTCCTAGTGTCAGTCTTCCAAGGCTCCTTGCACAGAAGCGGGGAAGGGGGCAGAAGGGAGTTTTCTTACCTTCTTTTTATTTCTGCACACTTGAATACTAAGATAGTTGAATCTTTCAATCTATTTTTCTTTGAGGGCAAGGATTTTTGAAGTTGACTAGGGCCAATGTTCTCCTCCCAATTATTACACTAGTAGCTTTTACATGTGTCTTCACTAGTCATGTTGAGTGTTTGCATCTCTGCTGTAGCAGATGTGTTGGCAAATGCTGTGTTTTAGTATTACCTTCTAATACATTGGAAAAGGCAACACCCAAAGGTGGTCATTTTCTTCCAACCAGTTGTTGCTTAGAGACATAAAATGTCTCTTTGCAAAAAACCTGAACTAATAATATGGTTCCTAGTGGAACGTGTTTACTGGGCTTTGTCATAGCATAGTCATAGTGGGCTCCAGGAAAGGACAAGTATCTGGAGAGCACAAATGCCACAGATAAACTTGGGGGCCTTTGTGGGATTCCTCACCATAATCCTGACTGAATCTTTCTATGGCAATGCAGTTTCGCAGAGAGGTTTTAGTTCTCTGCTTTATTTTTCACTTGGGGATAGAGTGGAAGATGCAGCCTGATAGAGTTAAACTTAGTCTCTGGTAGAACTAGACATCAGTGGTGTTTATTGCTGTCAGACTTAGGCTTCTTAGTTCAAATGGTATATGTGGGCTTTTTCCACCATGAAACAGAGATACATCTCTTGAGTGAAAGAGGTAAGTCAGAGACACTAATGGTCAGGCTGCCCAGGCACAGTGGCTCACGCCTGTAATCCCAGCACTTTAGGAGGTGGAGGCAGGTGGATTATGAGGTCAAGAGATGGAGACCATCCTGGCCAACATGGTGAAACCTCGTCTCTATTAAAAATACAAAAATTAACCGGGTATGTTAGTGGACGCCTGTAATCCCAGTTACTTAGGAGGCTGAGGCAGGTGAATTGCTTGAACCCAGAAGCAGAGGTTGCAGTGAGCTGAGATTGAGCCACTACACTGAAGCCTGGCAGCAGAGCAAGACTCTGTCTCAAAAAAAAAGAAAAGAAAGAAAAAGAAAACAAATTAGCCGGGCATCACACCTGTAATCCCAGCTATGCGGGAGGCCAAGGCAGGAGAATTGCTTGAACACGGGCAGCAGAGGTTGCAGTGAGCTGAGATCGGGCCACTGCATTCCAGCCTGGGTGACAGAGTGAGACTCTGTCTCAATTTAAAAAAAAAAAAGATTAGACCAAGTGCAGTGGCTTATCCCTATAATTCTAGCACTTTGGAAGGCCAAGGCAGTCAGATCACTTGAGCCCAGGAGTTGGAGACCAGCCTGAGCCAACTCTGAGGGAATGACCCCCTCTCCAACAGTCTCTCCTCTGTGGTCCCGAGAGCAAGGGAGGCCCACCTTGTCTGTTCAGAGGGTTTGGAAGAAAGCAAGTGCTGATGTTGTTTTTCTGGGCCTGTTTTGCAGAAGCGGAAAATGGAAGAGAGTGATGAAGAAGCCGTGCAAGCCAAAGTCCTGCGGCCCCTGCGGAGCTGCGATGAGCCTCTCACGCCCCCGCCTCATTCACCCACTTCCATGCTGCAGCTCATCCATGACCCGGTTTCCCCTCGGGGTATGGTGACTCGGTCATCCCCTGGGGCTGGCCCCAGCGACCACCACAGTGCCAGCCGTGATGAGCGCTTCAAACGGCGGCAGTTGCTGCGGCTGCAGGCCACAGAGCGCACCATGGTACGGGAAAAGGAGAACAATCCCAGCGGCAAAAAGGAGCTGTCTGAAGTTGAGAAAGCCAAGATCCGGGGATCGTACCTCACTGTCACGCTACAGAGGCCCACCAAAGAGCTCCACGGGACATCCATTGTGCCCAAGCTGCAGGCCATCACGGCCTCCTCTGCCAACCTTCGCCATTCCCCCCGTGTGCTAGTGCAGCACTGCCCAGCCCGAACCCCCCAGCGTGGGGATGAGGAGGGGCTGGGGGGAGAGGAGGAGGAAGAGGAGGAGGAGGAGGAGGAAGATGACAGTGCAGAGGAGGGGGGTGCAGCCAGGCTGAATGGCCGGGGCAGTTGGGCTCAGGATGGAGACGAAAGCTGGATGCAGCGGGAGGTCTGGATGTCTGTCTTCCGCTACCTCAGCCGCAGAGAACTTTGTGAATGTATGCGAGTGTGCAAGACGTGGTAT